>NW_027208301.1:1530556-1836167 GCF_964237555.1 Oryctolagus cuniculus
TTCCCTCAGATAGATGTTCCCCTTAGATGTTCCTGGTGCATGTTGTCTCTCTCCTCCTTTACAGTCCTCTTCCACCAATCCCAACTCTGCTACCCACACACCGAATACGCTGCTCTCCTCCAATCAGGAGCAGGTCCTACAGTTTGTTGGTTGAACTGGAGGCAGCTGCGTAGAAGCTGTTTCTCCCTTCTCAGCGCCATATTGTGGGAGAGCAGATGCATAGAATAAGTCCTAATTCCAGTAACTCAGTCCAGTCCGGGTTGCTCCCCACAAGATTACTGTGGACTATAGTCACTCACAATGCTATGTAACACAAGGAACTCACTATCATCTAGCTCTGATTTGGTACCAATTACTCCACGAAGTTTTTAAAGAATTTCTCAATTAATTAGTTTCAAAGAAAAAGAGACACACAGAGAAACAGAGAGAGAGAGAGAGAGGGAGAGGGAGAAGGAGAGAGAGAGGACATTCTCATCCACTGATTCAAATCACCAACATCTAAAACTGTGGCTTTTCCAGACTTTTATAATGACTTAGGTATGACTGCAAATGTACAGGTGACAAAAGCAAAAATAAGGAAGTAGGACTGCAAAACAATAAAAAAGTTCTGCATATGAAAGGAAAAGCTGAAAAGTGAAAGCAAGGAATGAGAGAAAATACTGGCAAATCATAGCTGAGTAAAGGATTAATATAAAGAACAGACACAATTCAAAAGGAAATATTGTAATAAAAAATGGGCAAAGGATCAGATCAGTTTTTCCATAAGCAGCTAACAGGCATTTAAAAGGGACTCAGCACTGCTAATCAAGACCACAATGGTTATGATCTCACATATGTAAAAATAGCTATTATAAAAAAGTAAAAAACATAAATATTGAACCAGCATTGGAGAAAAGGGAACATATAAATTGTTTATAGAAATGTAAATTAGTACACCCACTATGGAGAACACTATGGAGGTGTCTCAAATAAAATTAAAAATGGAGCTAACAAATGATAAAGCATTCCCACTATTGGATGTGCATCTAAAGAAGTAAAATTACTATCTCAAAGATACAACTGCACAACCATGTTCATGTGAGCATTATTCACACGAATAAGATATATAAACAAACATTGTCTATCAACAGATGAGTAGAGAAATGCCATACACCCACAATGGAGTCACATTCAACCTTAACAAGGAAATTCTGACATTTTGTCACAATCTGGATTGAAAAGTATGAGTATACCATTAGGCTGATTGAAATGTCACAGAAAGATAAATACCACACAATCTCCCTTATTTATGGAATCTCAGAAAGTCAAACTTAAGAAGAGAACAGTGGTTGCTAGGTGCTGAGGGTGAAGGAAATGGAAGATGTTAGTTGAATGACTAATAACATTTACAGTTAGTAGATAATGTACAGCCCAGAAATGTTATGAATATATGATTAGATACTCACAACTTGTTAAGGCATTAGGTTTTCTTTTAAAAACTATGTAAGGTGGCTGGCACCACAGCTCAACAGGCTAATCCTCCACCTATTGGTGCCAGCACACCTGGTTCTAGTCCCAGTCGGGGCGCCAGATTCTGTCCCAGTTGCTTCTCTTCCAGGCCAGCTCTCTGCTATGGCCAGGGAGTGCAGTGGAGGATGGCCCAAGTGCTTGGGCCCTGCACCCCATGGGAGACCAGGAGAAGTACCTGGCTCCTGCCATTGGATCAGTGCAGTGCACTGGCCATAGCGGCCATTGGAGGGTGAACCAATGGCAAAAGGAAGACCTTTCTCTCTGTCTCTCTCTCTCTCACTGTCCACTCTGCCTGTCGGAAAAAAAAAAAAAAAACTCTGTAAGGTGACGGATATATTAGTTTGATTGTCCTAATCATTTCAGAATGTATATGTACTAGGGAACTCCAAAAGGTTTGTGAAAAACAGGATTAAACAGTGAAATTTCCATAAAATTTTAAAAAGTCTCTTCACATATCAAAACATCAAGTTGCAGGCCTTGAATATATACAAATTTTGTTTGTCAATTATACTCCAATAACTTTGAAAACAATCACCCTACATCAAAATACAAATTAAAACTCAAAAAACTAGGTTTATATCTTTGGGGTTGGGAAGGCTGTCATGGAACAGAAGCAGTTTTAAAAACATTGATAAATGTGACTAGCTAAAAGTTCTTATTTGAAAGTTCAGAGACAGATGACAGCCTGTAAAAGGAACATGTAAAGGCTTAGATGACATCCAAGACCAAAATACAGTGTCCTCTTGTCCCCCCTAAAACCTCGACCAAAGCCCTGATCAAAATAAAACTGTTTCATTAGCTTACCTGGTCTGTGACACTGCTGTTACCAACAGAAAATGTGGTCAGATTCCCAGAAAGAGCTACGCTGAGAAGTCAGGGGCCATGAGCTGAGACTCAGCTTCTGAACTATTCAGAAAACTTGGGGAATCCGGTCACCCCGGGGAGAAGGGAGGAACTGAGGATCCCATAAGTGACAGCGCTTCGCTGCAGGAACCCAGCACACAACCCATATGCTCCATAATGGCCATCCTGTCCCCACTGCACAATCGGGGAAGACAAGGGGATGCCACCAACAGCTGCCCAGGGATGGCCCCTGGGCTGTGAGCAGGAAAGGAACAGGACGCCGGGGTCCCGGGTGCCAGTCCAGCCTCCACACTGCAGACCAGAAGGGGCTGAGTGGAGGGTCGTATCAGCAATGAGAGGGGGCCTACAGGCTCCAGCCACAACCTCTGGGAAGCCCACATCCTGCCAGCCTTTTCTGACAACTTCCCCACCCTGCCTTCCCCTCTCCTCAAGCTCAGCCCCACGCACCATGTCCCGAGGTCCAAGTGAGCAGCTTCCTGCGATGGAAGGAGGTACGAGAACGATGGACGTGGGCTACATTCAGAGTTCTGAGTGCTGGAGCCCCTCCTTGGGCCTCTCCACCACGGAACTGGTTGACTACTATGACGTCAAGATTCCGCGGGATTCTGTAGTGTTTATGCTACCACACCTGATTGGACAGCTTGCATAGCTGTGAGGACGCACCACGTCATAAAAGATGCAGCCAATCAGCGTCCTCCATAACGCTGCTGCATAATTCCAGGTCTTGCTGGAGGCAGAAGCAAGAAGGAGTCTTGGGTTCATTTCTGAAATTTGTCCTCTTATGCGCCTCCCTCCCTGCAGCGAGTGGTGGGATCTCCTCTCTGGTCCTGCTCACTGCTGGGCTCCCACCTGCATCTTCCTGAGAGGATCCTACCTGGAGCTTGCAGTAAACTAACTCAGGTCGGTTACCATTTAATGGCTGTTTATTGGCTTCACAGCCTTTCTTTTTCATCTTCTATGTGATACTTTTTCTGTTGAATCATCTGTAGTTTTTAAAGTATTGATTTAAAGAATATTTAAGGATATCACAAAATTGAATCCTTCTCCAATTTAACTTGTTTTTTTTTTTTTAGTCTGCCTGTTGTCCTTTATTATTATTTTCTGTTTCTTGCTAGTACTTAATAAATAGTAAAACACATACACACATGTATGTATAATCCTTCCAGTAATCTCATTTATCAGTTTTTAGATTTTCATGGATTATCTCCATATATAAGCATCACCCAGTATATTCACATTTTATGACTTAGAAATTGATCTTTATACCATGTAATTACTTTTTGCTGTTTTATTTCCTTTATTACACCTGTAGTAGAAAGTCTGAGAGAGAGTGCAGGAATCATGGCCTAGGCTTACTGTAAGGAAAAAAGCTTTCGATGAGCATTTGCTGTAGGTTCATTTCACTCTCAGTCACAGTAAAGAAGTCGCTGGCTTTTTTGTTGTTGCTCTGCTAGCAGTTTTCTCTTTCCTAGCTGCTGCACTTTACTAAGTGCTTTCCAACACGGAATCTAAATGACCATGGGATTTTCTTCTTGTGATTTTTACCTGCCTGGATGGCTTGTCTGGGAATGTTAACCACCCTTGCATTTTTCATTATGTCCCTGCTTCCTATTGATATATTTTCTTAGATGATTTCATTTATTACATTAATACTTTTCTGAGGATACTAGTAGCTCTGTTTATAAAAGAGATGCTTTTAATAAAACAATTTTTATTTCAAGTCTTGATCCAAAACTTTATTTTTTAATGTCTTTTTTTTTAAGGTTTATTTTATGTATGTGAAAGACAGAGTTACAGAGAGAGGTAGAGACAGAGAGAGAGAGGTCTTCCATCCACCCCAGATGGCTGCAACAGGCAGAGCTGCACCAATGCAAAGCCAGGAGCCAGGAGCTTCTTCTGGGTCTACCACATGGGCGCAAGGGCCCAAGGACTTGGGCCATCTTCTACTGCTTTTCCCAGGCCATCGCAGAGAGCAAGATTGGAAGAGGAGCGGCCAGGACTAGAACCGGCATCCATATAGGAAGCTGGCACTTCAGTCCAGGGTTTTAACCTGCTGTGCCACAGTGCCAGCCCCCTTTTTTAATTTCAAGTCTTGGCCTGCTTGCACCATCCTCACTGTAATGGTGGTTTTCCAAAAGAAACTAAAAAACAGCTTTGCTTATTTTCACTTTGGGCAGGTCTTTGAAATGTAAATTTGTTTTTTCTTCTGTAAAATTTTGAAGTATTCTGTCGCTCCCCCTCTTCGTGGAGGAACGACACAGGACCCTGCGCTGTTCTTTCGTCTGCTCGGCCCTCCCCGGGTTTGCTGCTGGTTCTTCCCGGGTTGGCTACTGTCCCTTCCACCTCCGTGGAAGGGCAGTTCCCCCTGGCCACATTCCCCACTTCCACAGGGGAGCGGCACACCGCCGGCCGGCTTTCTCGGGGGCTGCACAGGTGTTCCTTCAGCTAGATGTTCCCCTTAGATGTTCCTGGTGCATGCCGTCTCTCTCCTCCTTTATAGTCCTCCTCCGCCAATCCCAACTCGGCTGCCCACACGCCGAGTATGCTGCTCTCCAATCAGGAGCAAGTCCTACAGTTTATTGGCTGAACTGGAGGCAGCTGCGTAGAAGCTGTTTTCTCCTCTCCCAGCGCCATATTGTGGGAGAGCAGATGCATAGAATAAGTCTTAATTCCAGTAACTTAGTCTAGTCCGAATTGCTCCCCACAGTATTCTCTAATTCTGGACCTGAAATTGTCATTGTGTGACTTTCTGGAGTTTTCAAAATGTGATTCAATTACTTGGGTTATATAGGAGTTTTTTGATTTTATGTTATATTTGTTTTTTGGAAACCTGATTTTCAAAATAGGGTGGATATTGATCTCTGTAGTCAAATTTTACTCCTAAGAATTTCATATCTTTCTCTAGTATCTTGGTCAAAGCTATAATCTCTACAAAAGAATGATACTGTTTTAATTCCTAAACTGGTTATTTGTGTTACTTTCCCCGTTGGTTCCTTAATCATTTTTTCCTAATGGTTAACTTTGTTAATATTTTTCTTAAAAAAAGTTATTGTGTCTTTGTTTATTTGTGGTACATTGTATAGCATTTCATACATGTCTGCTGTTCTCTTTTTTCTTCCTTTTCTTCAATACTCTGATATTTTTTGTTTATAATTAACAAGGGAGCTGTATTGATTGATTTTCAGTGTTTTATTCTAACATAAGCATTTAAGGTTATAAACTATCTCTAAGCACTAGCTTACTGCATCCTCTTTATTCCTTCATGTGTTCCCAACCTGTTTCCATCACAGGCTGTGTGTGTCTCCAGTTCTGAAACCCACATGTACTGACTGGTAAATTAGTGCTTCAGCCATTGGAGACCCACTTTTTACACTTGTGTGCCCAGGTAATCACAGCCCATCAGCTACCCTTTCCATGTCTGCAAAAGGGCTACGGTCCCTTAAAATATATCACATCTTGATTTCTTTTAGAGAAGCAGATAAAATTTCCCTGACAGCCCAAGTTAGACATTTCTATATATACTACTGGCTACATCTGAGTTGTTGCTTCTAAATCAATCTTTCGTAGCAAACAGAACTGCTCTGATTGTCAGTTTTTTTTCTTTATGGGGTTACTAGCAAATTACCAACTTGTGTTGATGCTAGTAAGATTCACATACCGTATTTTTCTACTAATTAATTTGCCATTCTGGAGTGGCCTGAATGTCAAAATTCTGCCCTCATAGAGCATATTTGAAGAAAATGGTATAAATTATAGTTTTGTGTAAAATAGTTTAAATATTTGAAGTGCTCTGGATAAAAAATAAAATAATGTGATAGGTCCCAGTGGAGAGGACAAGGTTTGCTTTAGCCAGAAGAGTTTGAAAGTCCTCACTAATGGATAATACATGATCTTAAAACATAACAATGGGGAGTAACTTTCAGTGTGGAAGCTAGGAAAAGAGCATCTAAGCTGCAGAAGTGAAAAGCAAATTTAAAGATTTTGATGAGGGGAAAAATATAGATGTATAATGAATGGATAAAAGAGGAAAGATTTGGAATATGAAGAAGAAAGTGAAATGTGACTACACTCAAAAATGTTTTCTCCAAAATTTTTGAGAAAAATTTAAAGAATTTTAACTTTTAAAATAAGCATTATGATGTATATGGTAATTCACTTAATTAAACCATTTTACAATGTGTATAAATTTATTTTTTTAATTTTTTTTTATTTTTTGACAGGCAGAGTGGACAGTGAGAGAGAGAGAGACAGAGAGAAAGGTCTTCCTTTGCCGTTGGTTCACTCTCCAATGGCCGCCTTGACTGGCGCACTGCGGCCGGTGAACCGCGCTGATCGGATGGCAGGAGCCAGGAGCCAGGTACTTCTCCTGGTCTCCCATGGGGTGCAGGGCCCAAGCACCTGGGCCATCCTCCACTGCACTCCCTGGCCACAGCAGAGAGCTGGCCTGGAAGAGGGGCAACCGGGACAGAATCCGGCGCCCCAACCGGGACTAGAATCCAGTGTGCTGGCGCCGCTAGGCGGAGGATTAGCCTAGTGAGCCGTGGCGCCAGCTACAATGTGTATAAATTTCAAAACAGTATGTACAATGGCCATTCAAGGAATTCATGTAAAATGCATTGAGAGATTATTTTGATTCAAAAACACTTATATCCATATAGATTATAATGTGTCTATAGACATTTTCAATGAGTTTTTAAAAATCACCCAGATTCATGAATTTCAAATTTTAATGCACCAAAATAAACTTACCTTTGAATCCCATTCCCATCTAATTTTTTAAAATACACATTGTTGTGCCAGCACTGTGGCTCACTTGGCTAATCCTCTGCCTGCGGTGTCGGCATCCCATATGGACACCGGGTTCTATTCTTGGTTGCTCCTCTTCCAGTCCAGCTCTCTGCTATGACCTGGGAGGGCAGTGGAGGATGGCCCAAGTGCTTGGGCTCCAGCACCTGCATGGGAGACTGGGAAGAGCACCTGGCTCCTGGCTTCGGGCTGATGCAGCTCTGGCTGTAGCAGCTATTTGGGGAGTGAACCAACAGAAGGAAGACCTTTCTCTCTGTCTCTCTCTCTCTCACTGTCTATAACTCTTCCTGTCAAATAAAAAAAAAACACATTGTTCATAATAAATGAATGTATGATGTATATATTTTATTTTAATTGGAATCTATTTATTTTTTCCAATAAATAAATAAGAAACATAAATGAGACTCTATTAGTGAATTTTAAGGATGGAGATCTTTCTTTGGTGATTTTAAGAGATCACTTCTCTTGTTGACACTGGACTGTAGGATCCAATGTGTAGACTAATCCTGTTGGGTGCTCCAACAATAACTTATATATTCTTTTCTGATAGAGATTTGAATTTTCCCCCTATTGTTTTCCTGCTTATTTGTTGATGGGTTACAATTTTAAGAAACACTGAGAGGAACACTATGTGCCCATTATGTCTTTGTGGTCTATTCCTTTTATTTCCTTAGAATAAATTCCTAAAAATGAAATTATTGGGTAAAAGAATGCAATCATTCTATTCTTTCATCAGACAAGATACTCTATTCTTGGGAGTCATGGTGCTTGGGCTGTGACATTTTAGAAAAGTGAAATAGAAGTTCTTGTTATAGAAGTATTGATCCTGCCTTTTTTTTAATTAGGAACCATAATTTGGGAATTATTAATACATCCAGCTGATGAGGAAAACTTTCCCTTCAGTGGAATGTTACTACAACAATGTAAAAGTCAAGGTAGCATTATAAAAGAAGGAAAATTAAATGAAATATTAAAAAAAGATAAAGAAGACATTTTACAAAGGTATAACAACTATGGACTAAAAGAGTGTCCTAAAATACCTTCATGCAGTTCAGCAACTAAGTCATTTCTGGAATGAACAATGTGGATAACTAGGTTAGGATAGTGCTTCTGTTAGGACTCAGGTCAAAGTCACAAGGTATGCAGTAACAATTTACACATTTTATGAGGAAAGATCGACTGAAACAGGGACTGTTTAAAAATCACATACTGAGATTTAGCCAACATATTCAGATGGGCAGATTTGGATGGAATGAAAACTTCAGTGGAAACAAAACTGAAAGTCATAATCCTGGGGATGCCACTTAGTTTTACCAATGTAAAGAGAAAAATCATTATTTCAAGGTACAACACACATTGACAGGTTAAATGAGAAACTATAAGCAATTCAAATACCAAAATGTTTCATACTGAATCACAAAAATGGGATTTTCAGATTAATCCAACTTGTAATGTCTCATAGAATTTAGGAAGTTGTTCTGGTTCTGCGGACTCTTCAATTGCTCTTCACACAGAATATTTTCTTCTTCTTAGAAATAATGTCTTCTGAATGGCTCTGTAGTCAGCATGAAAGGGTAGGAAATGGCTTTTCAGAGTGGCTGGGCAAACATGCTTCCGAAGTGATTCACTGTATCATTTTATAATATCTCCAGATTTAGCCGGCGCCGTGGCTCAATAGGCTAATCCTCCACCTTGCGGCGCCGGCACACCGGGTTCTAGTCCCGGTTGGGGCGCCGGATTCTGTCCCGGTTGCCCCTCTTCCAGGCCAGCTCTCTGCTATGGCCAGGGAGTGCAGTGGAGGATGGCCCAGGTGCTTGGGCCCTGCACCCCATGGGAGACCAGGAAAAGCACCTGGCTCCTGGCTCCTGCCAGGATCAGCGCGGTGCGCCGGCTGCAGCGGCGGCCATTGGAGGGTGAACCAACGGCAAAGGAAGACCTTTCTCTCTGTCTCTCTCTCTCACTGTCCACTCTGCCTGTCAAAAAAAAAAAAAAAAAAAAAAAAAAAAAAAAAAAAATCTCCAGATTTACACATGGAACTTCAGGATTTCATTTTTTTAGTTCATTCTCAAGTCTATGGACTTCAGTTCCTAAGGCATCAATGATATTTTTCCTAAGTTTAAGTGCAAAGGTCTCTAGTTCTAGTGTTTCACATCTTCAATTTCATACATCACTTAGTCAAAAATCTTGTCTTTCCAAATAAAGTCTTGTAACAACTCATCCATCAAAATGTACCTCTGCATTAAATCTTATTTATCTAACCTGACATCTGTGGCTTTGATGTCATGAACTGCCCTTGCAGATCGATCTTTCTCCAGGAGTTCAGTAAGCCGTTGTACTTGTTCTGGCTGTCAGGATTGCCATAGAGGCCTTCTGTGTTAGTGTGGATAAGGATTGGTGAGACCACAGCTAATAAGGTGCACACACCCAAAGAACATAGGCTGACAGAGTGAATTGCCTGCATATTCATCAAATAAAGATCACTTTAGGGATGCAGTGGGACTGAAGAAAGTGAGAAAGTCAAGCAGAAAGACTACTGCAAATAACTGATAAAAGTGCCAGGGAATCTTGCTAATGAATGTGACAGTGTCCTGAGGCAAAGAAAGTATCCACATCTACTAATTTCATGTTCTCACACTAACTGGTCAATGTTCTTCATCAAAGGGCTTCTGGGAAAATTAAGAGGCAGGTAAAGGGATTTCCTTGATGACTTTGATTTTCTCCCAGAACGCCTACATTTGTTGCAGAAATATCATGGGTTCTGACAAGTCTTTGAAAGCCTCAGCCATGTTAAAGGCCAATCATTGTTCCTGTAAGGTGGTGTTGAGTTGGTTAACCTCTGGGTCATAAGCTTGCAGAACTGCAAATTTCATGATCTCAAAGTCAGATAGGATTTCATTATCCTTTTGATCCAATGTGTGTTTCAACTTCTCAAAAAATTTCTTAATTTCATCTTTTTTTCTTAATTTCATCTTAATCTTTAGTCAGTAACTGAGTATTTTCTCTTGCTAGTGTCCCAGGCATCCAAGTGAGAAAGAGCATCTCCCCTACACATCGTCTCAAAGCTCTGGAAGAGGAAATCAAAGACATTCCTTTCCTGAGCATAGGCATCTTCAATAGATCAGAAGACATACTTGGTGTGGTCAGCAGGAATAGCACAGATCCCACAAATCAGCTGCATATCAGTCAGGCAGAAAGCAATGAGGGACTGCCCCAAGAGTCCTTTGTACACTGGCATCTTGGGAGAAATATTGATCTTGTTTTACTTTTCCACAATACCCATCAGGGAGTAATTAACCTGCAGCCTGCTAACTCCAGTAGCTGACATTTTCTTATGGCAGGAGGGACACTTGAATGATGATAGTCTCCACAATAAATTCTGCACAGTCCCCTCTATGAGACCTTTCAGGCGCTTTTTGCAGAAGTTATGTGAGCAAGGCAAAACTTGAGGATCATCAAACAGATTGCAACAAATTGGGCACATGAGATCTTCAAGCACTATGTCACATTCAGGCAGTCTTCTCTAAGTCAGAGGGCACCAAAGACAATGGTGTTTCTAGGGAAGAAATGCTATCTTTTGGTTGAGTAAGAAGCACGAGCAGTTAGTCAGCAGCTCCATCCAGCTCTACCAGAAGGAGTGCCTCTGGCATCATGAGGGATATGCCACACCCCCTCCAGCCATGGGGGCCATGTGATATGTGCCAGTAATGGCTGCTAGATGGCCCCACATTACTTCTTTATCATTTTTCAAAAGGGAACATTCCTCAGTCATTAGATGAGTCAGTATTGTGAGAAAAGAACATGTTTTAAATTGGTTGGCTAAATGAAGATGTTTTCCCTATTTCTTCCAGTGTGACATATCCTACAGATACTAAACACTAGACTCTTTTAGACAAAACAAAATGTACTTAAAATGTCAGTAGTTACAAGATCTATTTTTTGATTTACATCCTTATTTCACTGTTTATCAAACATTTTTCTTCAAGATCATTTTCTCCAAACACTTGTATAAAATAAAACCCAATGTCCAATTCTCATTGATCATGCAGATAATACCAACTGATTCAAAGAGAGCTCTCAGAACCGTAATAGCTTGACCTCACCACACCTGCACTGCATGCAGTTCTTGAGGAACTATCAAAGTCTTCAAACATCATTGCTTGGAAACCAGTGGTTTAGATGAAATGTTTTAATCTATGTTTACTTTGCATAGTGTGATTGGTCTCCCGTTACTGATATGCCCAGGTAGGAGCCATGAAGTTCAAGTTCTTGAACCATTTCTTTGATAAAGAACATTAGAAAGTAGAAAATGCTAATGAAATTTTTTTTCTAATCTGATCTGTCTCTCTAATGGCTCAAATATTTTCAGCAGTGGGACAGTATTTTAAAATAAAAACCTTAATTGAAAAATCTAACATGTAAAACACATTAAGCCATTTTACATGTAAAATCATGATTTAAAATGTTAATATTCATGAGTGACCCAACCACTAATTAAGTGCAATGTAAGACATTTGCAGGTTTAAAATTACCAAACATTATATTTCCATCAGATGTTATGGTAAGTACTAAAGTTACATAGTGGTGAACAAAATTAACATAACCCCACCAATATCAATCTGATAGTCCAATAGAGAAAAACTTAAATAACCAAAGAAAAACCTATATAAATCTTATGAAAAGTCAATATGTTAGACTCAACATTAAATTTATTTCTACATTTTAATGATCTAACATTAAAAATCCAAGTATGGCTTTCTGCCTGACTGATATGCAGCTGATTTGGAAACTCATGACTGGTGCATAGGGAGATTACTGATGACATAAACAGGAGTGTCAATTTGTAAAGTCAACAACAGGAGTCACTGTGCACTTACTCCTCATGTAGGATCTCTGTCCTTAATGTGCTGTGCATTGAGACTTAATGCTATAATGAGTACTCAAACAGTATATTTCGCTTTGTGTTTCTATGGGGGTGCAAACTGTTGAAATCTTTACTTAATGTATACTAAACTGATCTTCTGTAAAAAAAAAAAAAAGAAGAAATTATCAATTCCCAACTTGAGTCTCACTGGGATTAAACATGACAATAGGTCTGATCTGATTTCATCATCATTTAAAAAATCATCTATTATTTTTCACTTTATGTTTGTGTGGGAGCAAACTGTTGAAATCTTTACTTAATGTATGCTAAACTGATCTTCTGTATATAAAGAGAATCGAAAATGAATCCTCATGTGAATGGAAGGGGAGAGGGAGTGGAAAAGGGGAGGGATGCGGGTGGGAGAGACGATATTGGGGGGAAGCCATTGTAATCCATAAGCCGTACTTTGGAAATTTATATTCATTAAATAAAAGTTAAAAAAAAATCCCTGAAAAAAAATCCAAGTATAAATAAATAAGTAAAAATTATTTCTTAAAAAGTCAGTCCTTGGTATTCTCTAAGACAATTTTTCTTTTAAACAAAAATGACAGAGGTGTTATTATTGAATTTATATTAAATTCATTTACCTTAACAACAGACATTAATATGATAGTTAATGTGTTAAAAGCATTTCAAATACTTTCATTAGTTTCAAAAATAATTTCATAGAAAATGTCAGCAAATATTTTGAACAATTTTATTAACTTTTATTTAATGAATATAAATTTCCAAAGTACAGCTTATGGATTACAATGGCTTCCCCCCCATAACATCCCTCCCACCCACAACCCTCCCTTTTCCCACTCCCTCTCCCCTTCCATTCACATCAAGATTCATTTTCGATGCTCTTTATATACAGAAGATCAGTTTAGCATACATTAAGTAAAGATTTCAACAGTTTGCTCCCACACAGAAACCTAAAGTGAAAAATACTATTTGAGTACTAGTTATAGCATTAAATCACAATGTGCAGCACATTAAGGACAGAGATCCTACATGAGGAGTAAGTGCACAGTGACTCCTGTTGTTGACTTAACAAATTGACACTCTTGTTTACGGCATCAGTAATCACCCTAGGCTCTTGTCATGAGCTGCCAAGGCTATGGGAGCCCCCTGAGTTCACCGACTCTGATCATATTTAGACAAGGCCATGGTCAAAGTGGAAGTTCTCTCCTCCCTTCAGAGAAAGGTACCTCCTTCTTTGATGACCCATTCTTTCCACTGGGATCTCACTTGTGGAAATCTTTCATTTAGGTTTTTTTTTTTTTTTTTTTTTTTTTTTTTTTTTTGCCAGAGTGTCTTGACTTTCCATGCCTGAAATACTCTCATGGGCTTTTCAGCTGGATCCACATGCCTTAAGGGTTGATTCTGAGGCCAGAGTGCTGTTTAGGACATCTGCCATTCTATGGGTCTGCTGTGTATCTCACTTCTCATGTTGGATCATTCTCTCCCTTTTTGATTCTATCAGCTAGTATTTGCAGACACTATTCTTGTTTATGTGATCCCTTTGGTTCTTAGTCCTATCATTATGATCAATTGTGAACAGAAATTGATCACTGGGACTAGTGAGATGGCATTGGTACATGCCACCTTGATAGGATTGAATTGGAATCCCCTGGTATGTTTCTAACTCTACCGTTTGAGGTAAGTCAGCTTGAGCATGTCCCAAATTGCACATCTCTTCCCTCTCTTATTCCCACTCTTATATTTAACAGCGATCACTTTTCAGTTAACATTTTCAGTTGAACATTTTTGATAAAATGAAAATAAATACCCCTAAACTATTTTTTTAAAGATTATTTATTTATTTATTTATTTGACAAGTAGAGTCATAGACAGGTAGAGAGACAGAGAGAGAGAAAGGTCTTTCTTCTGATGGTTCACTCACCAAATGGCCTCTATGGCCAGACCTACACCAATCCGAAGCCAGGAACTAGGTCCTTCTTCCTGGTCTCATGTGGGTGCAGGAGCCCAAGCACTTGGGCCATCCTCCACTGCCTTCCTGGGCCACAGCAGAGAGCTGGACTGGAAGAGGAGCAACCGGGACTAGAATTTGGTGCCCATATGGGGTGCCAGCACTACAGGCAGAGGATTAACCTAGTGTGCCACCCTGCCACCCCGCCCCTAAACAATTTAAAATATTGTCAATATAGGGTAAGTTTTTCTCTTAAAGAGGTACAGGGAAAACATTTTATTCCATCCTGAAGTGACAGGTAATCTCTTAGTGTTAAACTCTTACAGTAAAAATGATGCTTGTGTTCACATATATGCACTCTTGTACATAAAAATGTCATGTATTTCTTCCAAAAATATGCATACTAAACATAAGTAAATAAAAATAAATGTTATAAATATTCATTACTTATGCATCCATTTTTTAAAAGTTTTGTTTAATTGATGACTCTCAATTTTCTTTTATTTTAAAGGTTTATTTCTTTATTTGAAAGAGTTACTCAGAGAGAGATGGAGAGGCAGAGAGAGAGAGAGGTCTTCCATCCACTGGTTCACTCCCCAATTGGCCACAATGGCCAGAACTGCTGATCTGAAACCAGGAGCCAGAAGCTTCTTTCAGGTCTCCCACATGGGCACAGGTGCCCAAAGACTTGGGCCATCTTCTACTGCTTTGCCAGGCCATAGCAGAGAGCTGGATTGGAAATGGAGCAGCCAGGACTCAAACCAGTGCCCATATGGGATGCCAGCACTGCAGACAGCAGCTTTACCCACTACATCACAGCACTGGCCCCACATATACATCATTTCTATAAAGCTTTTTTTTTAATCCCAGAAAACAAATATTTTGTCTTTTGTATTAACATGTGGTACTTGTAAAACTTATGGAGTATAATCCAATATTTCAAAACATGTATAAGTAGATCAATCAAGTAATTAGTGTTTCCATTTCCTTATAGTTTTTTTTTAAGCTCATCAGCTCCTCCCCTCTAATTGTTCATATAGTATATAATGCATTATTGTGACCTATAGTTACTTTGCTCTACTGGGAAAGCTAAGAACTGATTATTCCCATATAACTAGATTTTCAGAACTATTACCTGATGTCATCTGCCCCTCTTCCATCATCTTTATTTTAATTAAATTATTTTAGAATTAAAATATTTTAATTTAAAAATTGGTTATCTTCTGTATTGACTCCAATTCTAACTTTCTCACAAGCATACTAGTATCTTAAAGCTGAATATCATATGGTTATTTTGTATATGAAAAACATAAAAATACCATTGGTACTCCAAGATGTGCAATAAGTATTGTCATTCTGACTGCATTTTTAAATATAAAGACATGTAAACATGTAATTTCTTTATTTTCTACTGTGAGGCACACAAGTATGCCTCTATTTTTACTCATTTTATCCTAGAAGAAATAGATAAATTCTTGGACACTTACAACATACTTAAATTGAGCCATGAAGACATAGAAAACCTAAACAGACACATAACAAAGACAGAAATTGAATTAGTAATAAAGACCCTCCCAACAAAGAAAAGCCCTGGACTGGATAAATTCACTGCTGAATTCTACCAAAGAGCTAACCAATTCTTCTGAAATTATTTAATAAATTAAAAGGGAGAGAATCCTCCCAAATTCTTTCCATGAAACCAGCATCACCTTAATTGCTAAAGCTGAAAAAGATGTAACAGAAAAGAGAATTACAGACCAATTTCCCTGATGAACATAGACACAAAAATTCTCAATAAAATTCTGGCCAATTGAATCCAACAATATGACAGAAATATCATTCACCTGGACCAAATGTGATTCACTCCTGGTATGCAGGGATGGTTCAACATTTGCAAATCAATGTGATACATCACATTAACAAATTGAAGAACAAAAACCATATGCTTATTTCAATAGATGCAGAGAAAGTATTTGACAAAATACAACAGCCTTTCATGATGAAAAATCCAAGCAAATTGGGTTTAGAGGAACATTCTTCAACACAATCAAGGCAGTTCATAACAAACCCATGACCAGCTCATACTGAATGGGGAAAAGTTGGAAGCACTCCCACTAAGATCCACTACCAGTCAGGGATGCCCACTCTCACCATTGCTATTCAATATAGTACTGGAAGTTTTAGCCAGAGTCATAAGGCAAGAAAAGATATCAAAGGGATACAACTCGGGAAAGAGGAAGTCAAACTATCCTTATTTGCAGATGACATGATTCTATATATAGAGGACCCAAAAGAATCCACTAAGAGGCTACTGGAACTCATAGAAGAGTTTGATAAAGTAGCAGGATATAAAATCAATACACAAAAACCAATAGCCTGTGTATACACAGACAATGCCATGGCTGAGGAAGAACTTCTAAGGTCAATCCCATTCAAAATAGCTACAAAAAAGTCAAATACCTTGTAACAAACTTAACCAAGGATGTCAAAGATCTCTACAATGAGAATTACAAAACATTAAATAAAGAAATAAAAGAACACACAAAAAAATGGAATAATCTTCCATGTTCATGGATTGGAAGAATCAATATCATCAAAATGTCCATTCTTCAGAGAGTAGTTTACAAATTCAATGTGATACCAATCAAAATACCAATGTCACTCTTCTCAGATCTAGAAAAAATGATGCTTAAATTCACATGGATCCACAGGAGACTTTGAATAGTTAAAACAATCTTATACAACAAAAACAAAGTTGGAGGCATCACAATACCATACTTTAAGACATAATACAAGACAATTATAATCTAAACAGCCTGGTACTGGTACAAAAACACATGGACAGATCAATGTAACACTAGAAATCAATCCAAACATCTACAACCAACTTATATTTGACAAAGGAGCTAACCAATCCCTGGAGGAAGGACAGCCTCTTCAACAAATGGTGGATTTCCACATGCAGAAGTATGAGGCTAGACCCCTACCTTACACCTTACACAAAAATCCACTCAACAGGGATTAAAGATATAAATCCATGGCCTGATGCCATCAAATTATCAGAGAACATTGGGGAAAGCCTGCAAGACATTGGCCAGGCAGAGTTCTTGGAAAAGACCCTGGAGGCACAGGTGGTCAAAGCCAAAATTAGCAAACAGGATTACTTCAAATTGACAAGTTTCTGTATGGCAAAAGAAATGGTCAAGAAAGTGAAGAGGCAACCAACAGAATGGGAGAAATTATTTACAAGTTATTCAACTGATAAAGGATTAATAACCAGCATCTAAGAGATCAAGAAACTCCACAACAACGAAACAATCAACCCAGTTAAGAGATGGGCCAAGGACTTAAACAGACATTTTTCAAAAGAGGAAATCCAAATAACCAACAGACATGTGAAAAAAGGTTCAGGATCATTAGCTATCAGGGAAATGCAAATCAAAACCACAATGAGGCTTCACCTCACTCCATTTAGAATGACTTTCATACAGAAATAAACAAACAATAAATGATGATGAGGATTTGGGGAAAAAGATACACTAATCCACTGTTGGTGGGAATGCAAACTGGTAAAATCACTATAGAAGACAGTTTGGAGATACTTCAGAAATTTGAATATAGTCCTACCATATGACCCAGCCATCCCATTCCTTAGAATTTACCCAAGGGAAATGAAATCAGCCATCAAAAGAGTTATCTTCATTTTCATGTGTATTGCACCTCAATTCACAATAGCTAATACATGGAATTAACAACCTAGTCACCCATCAGTGGAAGATGGGTCATTTGCAACAAAATGGATGAATCTGGAAAAATCATACTTAGGGAAATAAGCTAGTCCCAAAGGGACAAATACCACATGTTCTCCCTATTCTGTGACAACTAACAGAGCACCTAAAAGGAAACCTGTAGAAGTAAAACTGATACTATGAGAAGCAAAGACTTGAACAGCCCTTGTCTTGAATGTTGAGGAAGAGCTTATTATCTCATTTTTTTCTACATAATACCATTGGTTGTACTCTTTTTTTGACAGGCAGAGTGGACAGTGAGGGAGAGAGAGAGAGAGAGAAAGGTCTTCCTTTGCCATTGGTTCACCCTCCAGTGGCCGCTGCGACCGGTGTGCTGCGGCTGGCGCACCACGCTGATCCAAAGGCAGGAGCCAGGTGCTTCTCCTGGTCTCCAATGGGGTGCAGGGCCCAAGCACTTGAGCCATCCTCCACTGCACTCCCTGGCCACAGCAGAGAGCTGGCCTGGTAGAGGGGCAACCAGGACAGAATCCGGTGCCCCAACCAGGACTAGAACCCGGTGTGCCAGTGCCGCAAGGCCGAGGATTAGCCTAGTGAGCCGCGGCACCGGCCTGGTTGTACTCTTTACTTAGAATTAATCATAGGTGTATTAATTCAATGGAAAATTTATCCCAGTAAAAATAAGGGTGGAAATAAGAGAGATACAAGCTGTACAGTTTGGAGCACATTCCCATGAATTTACCCTAAGGGTAAACCTAAGAACTTGCCATGAGACTCTCAATCTCATTAAGCTGGATGGTTTTAATGCCATCTTATGTGTTACAGTGATTATATTAAGTGTATAATTGATCATATAGATAGGGTTAAGTGTCAAAGGGATCAAATAAATAAGACCAAGTGTCTGGTAATAACAATAGATAGAATTAAAAAGGAGAGATGTTCCAACATGGGAAGTAGACCACACAGTGGACTCATAGTATGAGAAACACCCTAAACAACACTCTGACCTCAGAATCAGCCTTTAAGGCATTCAGATCTTTCTCAAAAGTCCATGAGAGCATTTCAGGCATGGAGAGACATTGTGGCAAAAAATGTTCTACGTGAAGGATCTCTGTGAGATCCCATTGGAAAGAAGGGGCCATCAAGGAAGGATGTACTTTTCTCTTAAGGGAGGAGAGAACTTCCACTTTGATTATGGCCCTGTCTAAATATGATCAGAGTCGGTGAACTCAGGGGGCTTCCATAGCCTTTGCAGCTCATGTCAAGAGACTCAGGTGATCATTGACACCATAAATAAGAGTTAATTGTTCAATCAACAACAGGAGTCACTGTGCACTTACTCCCCATGCAGGACCTCTGTCTTTAATGAGTTGTACTATGATAATTAACTACAAAACTTGTTTTCAAACAGTACTCTATACTGTGTGCATGTGTGTACAAATTGTTTAAATCTTTACTTTGTACAGAGTAGGTCTTCTTTATATAAAGTTAATACTGAATCTTAATGAAGAATGGGATGGGAGAGGGAGTAGCCAGTGGGATGGGAGGGCAGATATGGGGAGGAAGAACCACTATATTCTTAAAGCTGTACTATGAAATTTGTATTCATTAAATAAAAGCTTTCTTTAAAAAAAGAGTCTATTGGATCTCATAGATGTACTTGGTAAAGTAGCAGTATATAAAAATCAACACACAAAAATTATTATCCTTTGCAAATGCAGACAATACCACAGCTGAGAGAGAACTTCTAAGATCAATCCCATTCACAATAGCTGCAAAGAAATCAAATTCCCTGGAATAAATTTAACCAAGGATTTCAAAGTGCTCTATGATGAAAATTACAAAACACTAAAGAAAAAAACAGAAGAAGATACACAAAATGTAACAATCTTTCATGTCAGACTGGCAGAATCAATATCATAGAAATGTCCACAGTTCTGAAAGAAATGTACAGACTCAATGCAATGCCAAGGACATTCTTTTCAGATACAGAAAAAATTATGCTGAAATACATATGGAAACATGATAGACCCCAGATAGCTAAAGCAACCTTACACAACAAACACAAAGGTGGAGGCAAAACAATGCCAGATTTCAAGACATACTAAAGGGAAGTTATATTCAAAATAGCCTGGTACTGGTACAAAACAGATGGATAGACCAATGGATCAGAACAGAAATGCCAGATATCAGGCATTTACAACCAACTGATCTTTGACAAAGGAGGTAAAAACAATCCCTGGAGTGAGGACAGTCCCTTCTACAAATAGTGCTAAGAAAACTGGATTGTCACATGCAGAAGCATGAAGCAAGACCCATTCCTGACACCTTTCACTAAAATCCACTCAAAATGGATTAAATACATAATTCTACCACCTGACACCATTAAATTATTACAGAGCATTGAGGAAACCATGCAAAACATTGGCACAAACAAAGAGCTCTTGGAAAAGACCCCAGAGGCACAGGCATATAATATTAAATTTACTATTCTGAACATTCTACAAGTACAGTTCAGTAGTGACATAAAATGCAAACACATTAATCTACAACACATCTTGGGAACCTTTGTCTAGCAAAACCTTTTCCCACTGAAGAGAAAACCACTCCTGTCATCCTTAAGCACCTTTCTACTTTCTAGGATTTTGACAGCTTTAAATACTTTATATGGGTGGAATTGAATCATATTTTTCTTTGGCTTATTATTACAAAGTCCTCAAGGTTCATTCAGTCACAGGATTTCCCATTTTTTATTGGGTATATAACATTTCACTGTGTGTAGATCACATTTCTTTACAAATTCACCTGTAGATCTTGTCTAAATACTGATAGTTTGTGGATTCAAAAAGCTTGATAGCCCAGGCAGCTTAGGTCAAGAGCCTTGGGTGCTGACAGTAAATGTCAACCTAGCTCTAAATCTTACCCTAACCCCAACCCTAACAATAGCCTTAATAATAATGCTCAATCTAAACCTTAACACCAATCCTAGCTCTCATTCTAGTCCTAATACTAACCCTAACACTCATCCTATACCTAGCCCTACACTTAGCTTCTAACCCTAAATGGCAGAATTTGCATTCACATGAGCTGTCAGGGTTTATATACACTTGAGTAACTGAAATGGTCAGAGAAACAGAAAGAGAGCCCAAGCCCTTTTGTGTTTGAATGGTACCATCATTAGTCACCAATTCTGAAAACACCCCATTTTTAAGCAAATTTTGTTAAACTTCTAGGTGTCACTGTGGTGATACATATGGGAAGGCTTGTGGGTTAGGATGAGAAAAAACTGCAACTTGGCAAAAAAAATTCAGAAAACATCAGTCAGTTATTGAAGTCTAATAGAGGCTTTATGAGTAACTGCCATGGATTGGCCCTCCAGTCCTAGTGTAAACTTTGTAACAGGAGGAAAACAGACAAAATGCTGAAAATGTATCATTTGAAACATAAGTGGAAAAATCAAATATAGAAGGCAGGTCAAATGAATTTTATTGTCTACAAATAAGAAAATAAACTGAATGCCAACAGTGGCTGTGCTCTATGATGAAAGATAATATCTGAGTAGTACTTGTGAAAATAAACTGCACCCTCTCAGGGAGGCCTGGAAAAGTGATGCTCACAGTCAAGCACGTAGATGTAATGGCTAAAACACTTCACAGAAAAAGAAAACCTTGGATTTGATCCCAAGTCCATCTCTAGACAACTCTTCAAACCACAAAAGAGAAAACAGGCATTTTGCATTTTCCCCATCAGAATAGCAGCAAAATATGCAGTCATGGGAGCAGAGAGGAAGGGGAGGACTGAGAAACAGTGAGCAAACCTAAATCGGTTTGTGATTTAATGGTGCTGTGACTTTACACCTGTTCTCAAAACTGCCCATTTTAAAATAACTTTATCTTTTTATCTTCTTGTGGTGCATTGGCTTTGGGAAGTGGGTTGGCATGGGGACACAGGAAGTCACCTGGACCATTGGCCACCTTGTGGGCTGCCTTAGATGCTGGAACTGAAGGCATCAAGATCAGCAATGGGGTCCATCTCTGAGATTAGACCCGAGGACTTTGGGGCTGCCCATGTTATCTCAGCTTCCCAGCAGGTCCTGGAGGCTGGGGTGCCTCATCTTGCCAGGCTCTGCCAGATTTCCCCAGGTGCCAATGTCTGTGCTGCAGGACAGGGTGCTGATGCCTCCCTGCCCCCACTCCTGCTTGCCTCATAGCAAGCAGCGCTGGTTTCTTGAATGGATTCGCTATTGTGTACATGGCAGTTTAATTTTCTGACTTTGTGTTGACTCTGAAACCAGATGCTATGGAATTATAGAGATTTACTGTATTTACCCAGAGTAACTGAAATGCTGTTTGTAAAAATTCACCTGGGTATTTATTTTAAATACATAATTCAAGATTTAGATGGTTTCATTTTTAGATGCTTAATTTTAGTAGCAACCACAATATTTTGACAAAATATGTGTAGAGAGTTCTTTCAACCATGAATTCATATAATATAAAATGGGTGTTGTGACTGATGTTATCATTTGCTGCTGACACTGCAAGTTCATGAAAACCAAGAAACTCAATAGCAAAACCTGCCCAATTCAGTAAAAGGTGGAGCTCACTTGTGCTTTTCATTTCTTCCCAGCAGATGTCTCCCAGACTTGTTTCCATTACAGAAGAGATTCCTTTTTTACTACATTTTATGTTTCCAGGTGGGAATTGGGAATGCTGCTTTCATTTTATAACCACAATGCTCTTCACAAGTGCCAGTAATGGGAGGATTGAAGAAATGCTGAGATCCCGTTCAATGCCAGCTCAGTAAAGTAGAATAAACAGGAAATCAAATCTCATTTAAGGAATTTTTTCCCAAATGTACAAGGTTTTATATATATAATATATTTTATTATATTTATATAATTATATATTATATAATATTCACTATAATATTATATTAATATATTACATTATATTTATTTTATTTATTTTATTATATATAAAATAAAACAAGCACTTGCCAAAAAAATACAGTGCCAATCTTTTTTTGCAAGTTTAAATATATTTTTATTTATTTTATAAATAATCTACTTTGAATTAAAAAGTTAACAAAAAAGGTGTGAGATCAATTACAGAAATTCCCTGAGAGCTACATTATTAAAATACTCTAGAAATCTCAACCTATTTCCTGAAGCTTATTATTATTTTTTTTTTTGACAGGCAGAGTGGACAGTGAAAGAAAGAGACAGAGAGAGAGAAAAGTTTTCCTTTTCCGGTTGGTTCACCCTCCAATGGCCGCTGCAGCTGGTGTGCTGCAGCCAGTGTACAGCGCTGATCCGAAGGCAGGAGCCAGGTGCTTATCCTGGTCTCCCATGGGGTGCAGGGCCCAAGGACTTGGGCCATCCTCACTGCACTCCCAGGCCACAGCAGAGAGCTGGCATGGAAGAGGGGCAACCGGGACAGAATCCGGCACCCCGACCGGGACTAGAACCTGGTGTGCCAGTGCCACAAGACAGAGGATTAGCCTATTGAGCCGTGGCACCAGCCTGAAGCTTATTTTTTTTAACTTTTATTTAATGAATATAATTTCCAAAGTACAGCTCATGAATTACAATGGCTCCCCCCATAACTTCCCTCCCACCCCCCCCCCGCTCTCTCTCCCCTTCCATTCACATCAAGATTCATTTTCAATTCTCTTTATATACAGAAGATCAGTTTAGTATATATTAAGTAAAGATTTCAACAGTTTGCACCCACAGAGAAACACAAAGTGAAAAATACTGTTTTGAGTACTAGTTATAGCATTAAATCACAATGTGCAGCACATTAAGGACAGAGATCCTACATGAGGAGTAAGTGCACAGTGACTCCTGTTGTTGACTTAACAAATTGACACTCTTATTTATGGCATCAGTAATCACCCTAGGCTCTTGTCATGAGTTGCCAAGGCTATGGAAGCATTTTGAGTTCACTGACTCCAATCTTATTTAGACAAGGTCATAGTCCAAGTGGAAGTTCTCTCCTCCCTTCAGAGAAAGGTACCTCCTTCTTGGATGACCTGTTCTTTCCACTGGGATCTTATTCGCAGAAATCTTTCATTTAGGTCATTTTTTTAGGTCATTTTTTTTTCCCAGAGTGTCTTGGCTTTCCATGCCTGAAATACTCTCATGGGCTTTTCAGCTGGATCCACATGCCTTAAGGCCTGATTCTGAGGCCAGAGCGCTGTTTAGGACATCCACTATTCTATGAGTCTGCTGTGTGCACTTCCCATGTTGGATCGTTCTCTCTTTTTTTTATTCTACCAGTTAGTATTTGCAGACACTATTCTTGTTTATGTGATCCCTTTGGTTCTTAGTCCTATCATTATGATCAATTGTGAACAAAAATTGATCACTTAGTGCCAATCTTAAGTGATTTGGAGTGCTAGTTTGTTGTGTTTTATATATCAGCATATCAACTATATTCTTTTGTATGCATCAAATATTACATAAGAATGTAAAATGTTTAGTCTTTACAAAAGAGAAGTACATATAAGAAAAGTAAATATTACTAACATGCAGCAGTACATATTTATTATTTGCAAATGGTTCAAAGCTTACAAGGCCCATTATTAATGGGATAACCACACATGTGAATTATGACTTAGCAACACAGAGTGTAAAGGAAGTTACATATTTATATGAAAATACACATGCAAATGCATACCAGTCTCTCTCAAGCACTCAGCATACACTGCTTCAGAAGCAGGAGGCATGAAGCTGTAGCAGTTTGAATATACACAGCATACTGAAATCTCTCAAGCATAAAAACTGCACCTAATTTGCCATAATAGTTTCTTTCTTCAAGTATTTGGATCTGAACTCAAGCAAAGAAAATAATGAATGCCAATGATTTTCATACTATGAAAATAGAAACAGGTTAACAGTTGCAAAAATCTTGAAAAATATGGAGTTTATGAGAATGAAAAATGCATTCATAAAAAAGGCAATAGCAGATCTATTTCATTGTGGCTCTATGTTTTTTTTTTTTTAATTTAAGGTCTCTCTCTTTTTCTTCTCCTTCCCTCTTTGTAACTCTGCCTTTCAAATAATTAAGTAAACCAATCTTTAAAAACAGATGGACAGATATGGCTGCACATACCCAAAGGAATAGATACACAAAGGGAGAACATTGGATACATGCACTCTCCAAGTGCAGGATTTGACTGATACAGAACAATCTGTGGTAGGATGACAGCTGCACTGCAGTTATTTTCAGATCAGTGGCAATCCTCATTTCCACAATCCAACTTGCAAAAGTTGGAATTTAGAATTCTTTTTTTCCCAGGCCGGTGCCATGGCTCACTAGGCTAATCCGCCGCCTTGCAGTGCAGGCACACCGGGTTCTAGTCCCAGTTGGGGCGCCGGATTCTGTCCCAGTTGCCCCTCTTCCAGGCCAGCTCTCTGCTGTGGCCCAGGAGTGCAGCGGAGGATGGCCCAAGTGCTTGGGCCCTGCACCCACATGGGAGACCAGGAGAAGCACCTGGCTCCTGCTATCGGATCAGCATGGTGCGCCAGCCACAGTGCGCCAGCCATGGCAGCCATTGGAGGGTGAACCAATGGCAAAGGAAGACCTTTTCTCTGTCTCTCTCTCTCTCACTGTCCACTCTGCCTGTCAAAAAAAATTCTTTTTTCCCACTCAGGGATTACCTGAACCACATGTACTGAAAAGGAACTAAGAGGGATGATCTTCAAGCACATTTAGTCATCATTCAATTTCAAAGCCAGAGCTTTAAACGCTAAGGTTAGTTTGAATGATATCAGGCCCTTTTAGCTTCTTAAGGAACATATCCTATATCTTTATTTTTAAGAAAGCTTTTATTTAATAAATATAAATTTCATAGGTACAACTTTTGGAATATAGCAATTCTTCTCCTCATACCCACACTCCCACTCCCAGGTCTTCCCACCTCCTACTGCTTATCCCATCCCATTCATCATTAAGATTAATTTTTAATTATCTTTATATACAGAAGATCAACTCTATACTAAGTAAAGATTTTAACAGTTTGCACCCACACAGACACACAAAGTATAAAGTACTGTTTGAAGACAAGTTTTACCATTTATTCTCATCATACAATTCATTAAGTACAGAGGTTCTACATGTGGAGCAAGTGCACAGTGACTCCTGTTGTTGATTTAACAATAGACACTCTTATTTATGATGTCAGTGATCACCTGAGGCACTTGTAATAAGCTGGCAAGGCTATGGAAGCCTTTTGAGTCCACAAACTCTATCAGTATTTAGACAGGGCCATATGCAAAGTGGAAGTTCTCTCCTCCCTTAAGAGAAAATATGTCCTTCTTTGATGGCCCCTTCTTTCTACTGGGATCTCACAGAGATCCTTCATGTAGATCATTTTTTTGCCATAGTGTCTTGGTTTTCCATGCCTGAAATGCTCTCATTGGATTTTCAGCAACTCTATGTTTTTAAGAATTATAATTCTTGGGGCTGGCACTGTGGTGCAGTGAATTAATGCCCTGGTCTGAAGTGCTGGCATCCCATATGGGTGCTGATTCAGGTCTCAGTTGCTCTACTTCCAATCCAGCTCTATGTTGTGGCCTGGGAAAGCAGTAGAAGATGGGGCAAGTTCTTGGGCCCTTGCACCTGTTGGGAGACCAGAGGAAGCTCCTGTCTCCTGGCTTCAGATTGGCACAGCTCCAGCTGCAGTGGCCATCTGGGGAGTGAACCAGTGGATGGAAGACCTTTCTCTCTGTTTCTCCTTCTCACTGTCTGTAACTCTAACTCTCAAATAAATAAAATCTTTAAAAAAGAAAGAATTATAATTCTCTATACACAGCTGCAAGTAAAGCCAGAACAAGCCTGTGAGAACATCTGAGAACATTTGTACTATGAAGTTCCTGAGTTAAAGGGATTTAAGTAAATAGATGTGGTTGGATTCCAATGAATCTTTATTTACAAAAAGAGGCGTATTTGGCCTACAGGAACTACTAATGCGGTGGATCTTCCTTTTCAGAATATCTTGCATGCATGTTCTTACCCACTTTATGGATACCATTGTGTGCCACACCACATATTTCAAGGGCGTATTCAAATAAAAATTTCAAATCTTTAATTACAAAATAAGGTTTCTTTCTGCTTTTTTCTTTCATTTTTAAGTAATTCAAAATTTAAATATGATTAAGAAATTTTATACTTGACTAGGGTAGAAATACCAAGTCTTTAAGATTTTCAAACATTTGATCACAGTACCTCTGGGGGAGTGGCAAGATGGCGGAATAGGAAGGGAACACACTGATAGTCCGGGGAGAGACAGTTTAATAAAAGTAGAGATACTGCAGGTTCAAGGAAGAGTAGGGGAAGAAACAGCAGAAGAAACTCTTCCGGAATGAGTGATTCACAGTGGACCTGCGTGGAGAGCGTGGGAGCACACAGTTCTGGACACCAGCGGCAGACTCAACACACCAGAACTGGAACGCGAGGTGAGCCAAACCTCAATAGCCCAAGATACTGGCAGGCAAGCGGAAAGAGGAGACTAGAGGGATCGACCCAGGGGGAAAAGTTCACCAGGATAACTAGAAAAGAGAGAGAGAGAAAAAAAAAGTGACTGATACAGACATGGGTTTCTCTCTCTCTGCTCACCTCTCAAAGGCAAGCAAAACAAAGAGCGGGTGCCATCTTGGACATATGTTATAAGCAGAGAGACCTCAGGTCTGCACTGGCCCTGAGCCTAGCAGAAAAACCTGACTCTGGGCAGGGCGAATTAACAGGAGATTAGGACCTAGTAAATTTGTGGTGCTACTGAACTGAGACTGTGAAAAAAGAGACGGTGGGGGAGAGAACTCACGGAATTCACATGAGTACTCTCCAGAGACGCTACAATTCCGTAACTTTGGCAACCCAGTGGGAGACTGAAGGAGAATTTGAGCCCACTCTGAGGGCAGAACAGATTCCCTGTGTGGTCCTTGGGAAAGAGCTTCTGATCTCTGGCTCCTGTGGGTATATCATTTGCCTGCTAACTACCTCCAACTTCGTTCAGCTGTGTGGAATTACTTCCCTTTTGAATCAAAAAAAGAAAGAAAGGGAGAGAGAGAGAGATCTACCACGCCTAACCTGGGAGTGTCACCTTTGGCACACCAAACAGAGCTCTCAGGCCACACCCATCTCAAGTCTCTAAGGCTCCATCAAAAACAGACAGTCCACTTAATCTAGAGTCATAGTATAACAAGAAAAAGCACCACAGTGAAGAAACCAAATATCTCCAATATGCCAAATAACAAACGCAAAAACTGAGGTAATAAAAACAAGAAAGTCACTATGACGCCCCAAATGAAAAAGACACCCCAATTCAAGATTATGAAGATGATGAGATAGAAGAAATGCAAGAAGCAGATCTCAAAAAATTGATAAGAACATTAAGAAGTTCTCAAAAACAAATTCTTGAACTACAGAAATCCTTAATGGACAAGATAGAAAATCTCTCTCGTGAAAATGAAATCTTAAGGAGGAATCAAAATGAAATGAAACAACTAGTACAACAGGAAACTGTGATAGTGATGAGAAATAATGAAGTGAAGAATTCAATAGATCAAATGAAAAACACAATAGAGAGCCTTACAAACAGAATGGGTGAAGCAGAAGAGAGAATATCGGACTTAGAAGACAGAGAACAGGAAAGGATACAGTCAAACCAAAGAAAAGAAGAGGAAATTAGAAATCTAAAACATATTGTCGGGAATCTTCAGGATACTATTAAAAAAACCAACATTCGGGTTCTAGGAGTTCCTGAAGGCATGGAGAGGGAGAAAGGATTAGAAGGCCTCTTTAGTGAGATATTAGCAGAAAATTTCCCAGGTTTGGAGAAGGACAGAGACATCCTAGTACAGGAAGCTCATAGAACCCCTAATAAACACAACCAAAAGAGATCCTCACCACGACACGTTAAATCAAACTCTCCACAGTGAAACATAAAGAAAAGATCCTAAAATGTGCAAGAGAGAAATGTCAGATTACTCTCAGAGGATCTCCAATCAGACTCACAGCTGACTTCTCATCAGAAACCCTACAAGCTAGGAGAGAATGGCGAGATATAGCCCAGGTATTAAGAGAGAAAAACTGCCAGCCCAGAATATTATATCCTGCAAAGCTATCATTTGTGAATGAAGGTGAAATAAAGACTTTTCATTGCAAACAGAAATTGAAAGAATTTGTTGCCACTCGTCCAGCCCTGCAAAAGATGCTTAAAGATGTGTTACACACAGAAACACAGAAACACGGTCATCAGTATGAAAGAAGGTAAAGGAAGGAAACCTCTCAGCAAAAGATCACAGGGAATTCAAAGCATATATTAGAACTTATCATTGGCAAATGGCAGGGCAAAGTTACCACTTATCATTAGTCACATTGAACATTAATGGCCTGAACTGTCCAGTTAAAAGACACCGATTGGCTGACTGGCTTAAGGAACAAAACCCATCTGTTTGCTGCTTACAAGAAACACATCTTTCCAACGAAGATGCATACAGACTGAAAGTGAAAGGCTGGAAAAAGATATACCATGCCAACAGAAATGAAAAAAGAGCGGGCGTAGCCATCTTAATATCAGACAACATAAGCTTTACCACAAAAACTGTTAGGAGAGACAAAGAGGGACACTATATAATGATTAAGGGATCAATTCAACAGGAAGATATAACAATTATCAATGTATATGCACCTAACTACAGGGCACCGGTTTATCTGAAAGATTTGTTAAGGGACTTAAAGGGAGACTTAGACCCCAATACAATAGTACTGGGGGACTTCAATACTCCACTCTCAGAAATAGACAGATCAACAGGACAGAAGATCAACAAGGAGACAGTAGATTTAAATGACACTATAGCCCAAATGGATCTAACAGATATCTACAGAACTTTCAATCCTACAGCTAAAGATTTTACATTCTTCTCAGCAGTACATGGAACCTTCTCTAGGATTGACCACATACTAGGCCATAAAGCAAGTCTCAGCAAATTCAAAACAATTAGAATCATACCATGCAGCTTCTCAGACCATAAAGGAATGAAGTTGGAAATTAGCAACTCAGGAATCCCTAGAGTATACGCAAACACATGGAGATTGAACAACATGCTCCTGAATGAACAATGGGTCATAGAAAAAATTAAAAGAGAAATCAAAAATTTTCTGGAAGTAAATGAGGATAACAGCACAACATACCAAAACTTATGGGACGCAGCAAAAGCAGTGTTAAGAGGAAAGTTTATATCAATAGGTGCCTACATCAAGAAATTGGAAAGGCACCAAATAGATGAGCTTTCAATTCACCTCAAGGATCTAGAAAAGCTACAGCAAACCAGACCCAAATATAGTAGGAAGAGAGAAATAATTAAAATCAGAGAAGAAATCAACAGGATTGAATCCAAAAAAAAAAAAAAAAAACCATTACAAAAAAATCAGCAAAACGAGGAGCTGGTTTTTTGAAAAAATCAACAAAATTGACACCCCATTGGCCCAACTAACTACAAAAAGAAGAGAAAAGACCCAAATCAATAAAATCACAGATGAAAAAGGAAACATAACAACAGACACCACAGAAATAAAAAGAATCATAAGAAATTACTACAAGGACTTGTATGCCAGCAAACAGGGAAACCTATCAGAAATGGATACATTCCTGGACACATGCAATATACCTAAATTGAACCATGAAGACATAGAAAACCTAAATAGACACATAACAGAAACAGAAATTGAAACCGTAATAAAGACCCTCCCAACAAAGAAAAGCCCAGGACCAGATGGATTCACTGCTGAATATACCAGACATTTAAAGAAGAACTGACTCCAATTCTTCTCAAACTATTCAGAACAATTGAAAAAGAGGGAGTCCTCCCAAATTCTTTCTATGAAGCCAGCATCACCTTAATTCCTAAGCTGGAAAAAGATGCAGCATTGAAAGAGAATTGCAGACCAATATCCCCAATGAACATAGATGCAAAAATCCTCAATAAAATTCTCGCCAATAGAATGCAACAACACATCAGAAAGATCATCCACCCAGACCAAGTGGGATTTATCTCCGGTATGCAGGGATGGTTCAATGTGCACAAAACAATCAATGTGATACACCACTTTAACAGACTGTAGAAGAAAAACCATATGATTATCTCAATAGACGCCGAGAAAGCATTTGATAAAATACAACACCCTTTCATGATGAAAACTCTAAGCAAACTGGGTATGAAAAGAACATTCCTCAATATAATCAAAGCAATCTATGAAAAACCCACAGCCAACATCCTATTGAATGGGGAAAAGTTGGAAGCATTTCCACTGAGAGCTTGTACTAGACAGGGATGCCCAATCTCATCCCTGCTATTCAATATAATTCTGGAAGTTCTACCAGAGATATTAGGCAAGAAAAAGAAATTAAAGGGATACAAATTGGGAAGGAAGAACTCAAACTATCCCTCTTTGCAGATGATATGATTCTTTGTTTAGGGGACCCAAAGAACTCTACTAAGAGACTATTGGAACTCATAGAATATTTTGGCAAAGTAGCAGGATAGAAAATCAATGCACAAAAATCAACAGCCTTTGTATACACAGGCAATGCCATGGTTGAGAAAGAACTTCTAAGGTCAATCCCATTCACAATAGCTACAAAAACAATCAAATACCTTGGAATAAACTTAACCAAGGACGTTAAGGATCTCTACGATGAAAATTACAAAACCTTAAAGAAAGAAATAGAAGAGGATACCAAGAAATGGAAAAATCTTCCATGCTCATGGATTGGAAGAATCAACATCATCAAAATGTCCATTCTCCCAAAAGCAATTTATAGATTCAATGCAATCCCAATCAAGATACCGAAGACATTCTTCTCAGATCTGGAAAAAATGATGCTGAAATTCATATGGAGACACAGGAGACCTCGAATAGCTAAAGCACTTTTGTGCAACAAAAACAAAGCCGGAGGCATCACAATACCAGATTTCAGGACATACTACAGGGCAGTTGTAATCAAAACAGCATGGTACTGGTACAGAAACAGATGGATAGAATAATGGAACAGAATTGAAACACCAGAAATCAATCCAAACATCTATAGCCAACTCATATTTGATCAAGGATCCAAAACCAATCCCTGGAGTAAGGACAGTCTATTCAATAAATGGTGCTGGGAAAATTGGATTTCCACATGCAGAAGCATGAAGCAAGACCCCTACCTTTCACCTTACACAAAAATTACCTCAACATGGATTAAAGACTTAAATCTAGGACTTGACACCATCAGATTATTAGAGAGCATTGGAAAAACCCTGCAAGATATAGGTACTGGCTATGACTTCCTGGAAAAGACCCCAGAAGCACAGGCAGTCAAAGCCAAAATTAACATTTGGGATTGCATGAAATTGAAAAGTTTCTGTACTGCAAAAGAAACAGTCAGGAAAGTGAAGAGACAACCGACAGAATGGGAAAAAATATTTGCAAACTATGCAACTGATAAAGGGTTGATAACCAGAATCTACAAAGAGATCAAGAAACTCCACAACATCAAAACAAACAACCCACTTAAGAGATGGGCCAAGGACCTCAATAGACATTTTTCAAAAGAGGAAATCCAAATGGCCAACAGACACATGAAAAAATGTTCAAGATCACCAACAATCAGGGAAATGCAAATCAAAACCACAATGAGGTTTCACCTCACCCCAGTTAGAATGGCTCACATACAGAAATCTACCAACAACAGATGCTGGCGAGGATGTGGGGAAAAAGGGACACTAACCCACTGTTGGTGGGAATGTAAATTGGTTAAGCCACTATGGAAGTCAGTCTGGAGATTCCTCAGAAACCTGAAGATAACCCTACCATTCAACCCAGCCATCCCACTACTTGGAATTTACCCAAAGGAAATTAAATTGGCAAACAAACAAGCTGTTTGCACATTAACATTTATTGCAGCTCAATTCACAATAGCTAAGACCTGGAACCAACCCAAATGCCCATCAACAGTAGACTGGATAAAGAAATTATGGGACATGTACTCTATAGAATACTATACAGCAGTCAAAAACAACGAAATATGGTCATTTGCAGCAAGATGGAGGAATTTGGAAAACATGCTGAGTGAATTAAGCCAGTCCCAAAGGGACAAATATCATGTTCTCCCTGATCGGTGACAACTAACTGAGCACCAAAGGGGAAACTTGTTGAAATGAAATGGACGCTATGAGAAACAGTGACTTGATCATCTCTTGTCCTGACGGTTGGTGTACAATGTAATACTTTATCCATTTTAGTATTTTTTTTTTTGTTCTAGTACCATTGGTTGAACTCTGTAATTAACACACAATTATTCTTAGGTGTTTAAATTTGAACTGAAAAGTGATCAATGTTAGGAATTTGGAAAACATTATGCTGAGTGAAATAAGCCAATCCCAAAGGGACAAATACCACTTGTTCTCCTTGATAGGTGACAACTAACTGAGCACCAAAGAGGAAAATTGTTAAAGTGAAATGAACACTATGAGAAATGGTGACTTGATCAGCCCTCACCCTGAGTGTTGATGAGCAACTTGATATGTTATCCCTCTTAATATTTTTTTGTTTGTTCTACTTAATACTTTTGGTTGAATACTGTAATCAATACACAATTCTTCTTAAGTGCTGAAACTTAACTGAAAAGTGATTGCTGTTAAATACAAGAGTGGGAATAAGAGAGGGAAGAGATGTGCAATTTGGGACATGCTCAAGCTGACTTACCACAAACGGTAGAGTTAGAAACATACCGGAGGATTCCAATTCAATCCTATCAAGGTGGCATGTACCAATGCCATCTCACTAGTCCCAGTGATCAATTTCTGTTCACAATTGATCATAATGATAGGACTAAGAACCAAAGGGATCACATAAACAAGAATAGTGTCTGCAAATACTAGCTGATAGAATCAAAAAGGGAGAGAATGATCCAACATGAGAAGTGAGATACACAGCAGACCCATAGAATGGCAGATGTCCTAAACAGCACTCTGGCCTCAGAATCAGCCCTTAAGGCATGTGGATCCAGCTGAAAAGCCCATGAGAGTATTTCAGGCATGGAAAGTCAAGACACTCTGGCAAAAAAAAACCTAAATGGAAGATCTCCACGAATGAGATCCCAGTGGAAAGAATGGGTCATCAAAGAAGGAGGTACCTTTCTCTGAAGGGAGGAGAGAACTTCCACTTTGACCATGGCCTTGTCTAAATATGATCAGAGTCAGTGAACTCAGGGGGGCTTCCATAGCCTTGGCAACTCATGACAAGAGCCTAGGGTGATTACTGATGCCGTAAACAAGAGTGTCAATTTGTTAAGTCAACAACAGGAGTCGCTGTGCACTTACTCCTCATGTAGGATCTCTGTCCTTAGTGTGCTGTACATTGAGATTTCATGCTATAACTAGTACTCAAACAGTATTTTTCACTTTATGTTTCTGTGTGGGAGCAAACTGTTGAAATCTTTACTTAAGGTATGCTAAACTGATCTTCTGTATATAAAGAGCATCCAAAATGAATCTTGATGTGAATGGAAGGGGAGAGGGAGTGGGAAAGGGGAGGGTTGTGGGTGGGAGGGACGTTATGGGGGGGAAGCCATAAAAAGAAAAAAAAAGATTTTCAAACATTTTATGGTATCTACAAATCTAAGCAAGATGATAAATAGTATACCTAATACATATTTGAGAATTTTGAAGAAGTCATTTTATTCTTTAGCTTTAGATGTGTATAATTTAGTACCTTGATCTGCCTTTTACTGCTATATATCCATTTCATAGTTTAAAAGCTTTGAAGTATTCCCAATAATTTGTAACCATTATTTAAGGATTAGAAAACACAGATAAAGTAAAATTAGATTGTGGAAGATCTCTTTGAGTTAGATCCCCGTGGAAAGAACTGGGCCATCAAAGAAGGAGGTACCTTTCTCTGAAGGGAGGAGAGAACTTCCACTTTGACCATGGCCTTGTCTAAATATGATCAGAGTCAGTGAACTCAGGGGGGCTTCCATAGCCTTGGCAACTCATGACAAGAGCCTAGGGTGATTACTGATGCCGTAAACAAGAGTGTCAATTTGTTAAGTCAACAACAGGAGTCGCTGTGCACTTACTCCTCATGTAGGATCTCTGTCCTTAATGTGCTGTACATTGAGATTTAATGCTATAACTAGTACTCAAACAGTATTTTTCACTTTATGTTTCTGTGTGGGAGCAAACTGTTGAAATCTTTACTTAAGGTATGCTAAACTGATCTTCTGTATATAAAGAGAATTGAAAATGAATCTTGATGTGAATGGAATGGGGGAGGGAGCGGGAGATGGGAGGGGTGTGAGTAGGAGGGAAAATAAAAAAATACACAATGACTCTTAGGTGTTTAATTAATGCTATAACTAGTACTGAAATAGTATTTTACACTTTGTGTTTCTGTGTGGGTGCAAACTGGAAATCTTTACTTAGTATATGCTAAATTGATCTTCTGCAGATAAAGATAATTGAAAATTAATCTTGATGTGAATGGAAGGGGAGAGGGAGTGGTAGAGGGGAGTGTTGTGGGTGGGAGGGAAGTTATGTGGGGGGGAAGCTATTGTAATCCATAAGCTGTACTTTGGAAATTTATGTTCATAAAATAAAATAAAATAAAATAAAGTAAAATTAGATTGTGTATGATTACATCACTCAGCAATGAAGACTGTGAAAGGACTGCCTTTACACATTGTCTCAAATATACTTTTCCTTTACTCCTTAACTCATTCCAGTAATTTCTACTCCCCTGACCATTCAAAATTGTTCTCTCCAGGTTGACAGTTATTTTTATAAAATTAGAAGTCATTTCTTCAATGTCGTTTATGTAACCTGTCAGCAGTATTGTTCTCAACAGAACACTCTTCTCCAAAATAGCTTCCTCATTTGTCTTCCAAAATATTTGCATCTAGGGAGTGATTTTAGTTCATTTGTCAAATGTTAGTTGGTTGTCAATGTGTGTGTTCATTTCTGGGGTTTCTATTCTGTCCCATTTGTTTACATGTCTATTTTTGTTCCAGTACTAGGCTGGTTTGATTACAGCAGACCTCGATTATGTCTTGGAATCTGGTATTCTGATGCCTCCAGCTTCGTTTCTGCTTAATATTGAGTAATTGGGATCTTCTTTCTTTCCATATGAACTTTAAAATCAGTTTTTTCTATAATTGTGAAGAATGTCCTTGGTATTTTGATTAGGATTGCTTTGACTCTATCAATTACTTGGGGTAGTATGGCCATTTTGATGATATTACTTTTTCCATTCTATGAACATGATTTTTCCCATTTTTATGTTCTTTGTTTCTTTAATTAAGGTTTTGTAATTTTCATTGTAGAGATCTTTCACATTCTTGATTAAATTTATCCCAAGGGTCTTTTTTTTTTTTAACTACTGTGAATGGGCCTAATCTTACAGTTCTTTCTCAGGCAGAGAATTGTTCATGTATAAGAATGACACTGGTTTTTGTGTGTTGATCTTATATCCTACAAATTTCCTTAAATCTCTTATGAGTTCTAATAGTCTCTTAGTGAAGTCTTCTGGTTCCTGTATATAAAGGATTATATTATCTACAAACAGGCATAATTGGAATTTCTCCTTTCCAATTTGTATCACTTTGATTTGTTTTTTTGCCTAATGCCTGACTAAAACTTCCAGAAGTATACTGAAAAATAATAATGAAAATGATCATCTTTGGTTCCAGACTTAATGAAATTCCTCACAGCTTTTCCTCATTCAATATGATGCTGCCTGTGGTTTAGTCATATGCTGCTTTGATTGTGTCAATGTATGCTTCTTATATCCTGAATTTTAAAGGTTTTATCATGAAAGGATGTCATTTTATCAAATGGTTTTCTGCATCTATCGAGAAAATCAAATGGATTTATCTTTCATTTTATTGATTTTAAATAACATATTTATTTGCATATGTTGGACTACCCCTGCATCCCTTGAATAAATTCTACTTTGTGTCTTATTGATGTATTATTGATGATTTTATTGATGTATTTCATACCATTTTGTTAAGGATTTTTGAGTCTATGTCCATTATGGATATTGGTGTATATTTCTTATTTATTGCATCTCTGTGCTTTTGTAATTGAGCTAATTCTTGTCTCAAAGAATAGATTTGGATTGATTTTATCCCTTTCAATTGTTTTGAATGATTTAAGAAGGGGGATCAGTTCTTCCTTCAAAGTTTGATAAAATTCAATTGCTTCTGGGCTGGCACTGGGGCATAGAATGTCAAGCTTCCACCTACAGTTTCTGCATCACATATGGGTGTGGGTTCAAGCCTCAGGTGCTCCACTTCCAATCCACCTTTGTTCTAGTGCACCTTGGACCCCTCCACCCATGTGAGAGACCCAGAAGGAGTTCTGTGCTCCTGAATTTGACCTGGCCCAGCCCTGACCATTACAGCCATTTGGGGAGAGAAACAGCAGACTGAAAATCACTTTCTCTGTCTCTCTTCCTCTCCCCCATCTCTGTCTTTTAAATAAATAAATAAATAAATACAATTTTAGAAATTAATTCAGTCTCTTCTATAAATGATGTTTGGAAAGTTGGATTTCCACTGCTATAGTTCAAAATCAAACCTATATCTTATTCCCTATACAAGAATCAACTCACAATGGATCAAGGATCTAAACCTCGTACCTGAAACCATCACATTACTGGTGAACAACATAGGGGAAAGGCTATTGGCCTAGGCAATGAATTCTTGAATAAGATAGCAGAAGCACAAGTAATAAAACAAACACCAATAGACTAATGTGATTACATCAATCTAAGAAATTGTTTCATGAAAAAGGAAATAATTAACAAAGTGAAGAGGTAATCAGAACAATGAGAGAAAATATTTGAAAAAATATGCATCCTATAAAGGATTAATATCAAGAATATACAAGGAGTTGCAGAAACTGAACAACAACAAAATAATCCAGTGAAAAATGTGCCAAGGGCATGAACAGCATTTTCAAATGATGAAATAAAAAGGGCCAGCACTGTGGCATAGCAGGTAAAACCACCGCCTGCAGTACCAGTATTCCATATGGGTGGTGGTTCAAGTCCTGGCTGCTCCACTTCTGTACCAGCTCTCTGCTGTGGCCTGGGAAAGCAGTAGAAATGACCGAAGTCCTTGGGCCCCTGAACCCATGTGGGAGACCCAGAAGAAGCTTCTGGCTCCTCGCTCTGTACTGGCTCAGCTCCAGCCACTGCAGTCATTTGGGGAGTGTACCAGTGGATGGAAGACCTCTCTCTCTCTCTCTCTTCCTCTCCTTGTCTCTCTGTGTAACTCTGACTTTGAAATAAACAAATAAATTCTTAAAAAAGGGGGGGACCGACAGATGAAAAAACTCCAGGATCACTGCCCTCAGGGAAATGCAAATATAAATTACAGTGTGAGTCCCCTCACCCCAGTTAGCATGGCTGTCATCCAAAATCAAAAATTGCAAATGCTGCTCATTATCAACCATACATATTCTGAAATAAGAATTAAAACTATCACTCACCTAGCTTTCCTATTGCTTTTCTAGTGTACCCATCATAGTCTGTTTTTATTTCTCATCTCCTCCTTTTTAAACATGGAAGTGCTGTAGAGCTCAATCTTTGATATCCTTTCTAATGATTTGTACAACATTTTTTTACTAATGGTTTCCTAATTTGTATCTCCAGCCCAGGAACCCCTCCTTAATTTCAGATCGGTATATCACACTGCCTACTTGAGACTTCTCTTTGATTATCTATTGTGTATTTAAATCCCAACAGGTCCAAAATATTATTAATGTTATTCTTTCTCATACCTGTCCCTTAGGTAGTCTTCCCTACTTGAGTTAATGGCAGCTTCTGCAGTTGATGTGCTGAGATCCACAGTGCAACTATTTTTTTTTTTCCAGCCAGAGTAGACTGAGAGAGAGAGTTATAGACAGTGAGAGAGACAGAGAGAAAGGTCTTCCTTCTGTTGGTTCACCCCCCAAATGGCCTACAGCTGGTGCACTGTGCTGATCTGAAGCCAGGAACCAGGTGCTTCCTCCTAGTATCCCATGTGGATGCAGGGCCCAAGCACTTGGGCCATCCTCTACTGCCTTCCTGGGCCATGGCAGAGAGCTGGACTGGAAGAGGAGCAACCAGGACAAAATCCAGCACCCCAACTGGGACTAGAAACTGGGGTGCCGGTGCTGAAGGCAGAGGATTAGCCTAGTGAGCCACAGCACTGGCACACAGTGCAATTCTGGATTAATCTCTCTTTCACAACTCCTCTCTTGTCTGTAAACAAATCCTATCAAGTTTACCTCAGAAATGTGTCCAGAGGCTAGACATATCTACCTTTAGTTCACCAACAGCTGCAGTCTATATTAGTAGGCTAATTGCTTTTCTTCATTTTTTTTTTAAATGAAATACTCAGTTAATTGATTTTAATGCAGGAATCTGCTACAAGTGAATGATGAAAACTGTTTATGTGATCAGGATAAAAAATGGTAAACTAAATCCTTCATTTTCTTTTGCAAAAATGTTAGCAGTGATAACTTTTTCTGGGACTAAAACAGGATTGGATCTTCCCTGGGTCATAGCAAGAAAATATTTCACTATATCAATGACCTTGAATGTTTTACAGGTAGCTGATAATTGAATTTCTTAATTTCAATAGATGGTTGCTATGGAATTTTGACTTATATGGATAAGTTCAGAGAACTTAAAAAATTTTTACTAAGGAAGGCAATAGAAAAGTTGGTGATAATTGAGGAATGTGGAATTCTAAGAAGTTTTCTTTTAAAAATAAATCAATTACAATATGTTTTTACAGTGCTTTAAGTAGATCTGGTAGAGAAGGCTGTGTTTATTCTATATACTTTTGTTTGCATGTGTAGGCAGTACAAATCTTGAAACATTTTATAAATTTACTGTGACAAAATATATGTATGCTAGCAAAATTGAGATTTTAAAATGTGAATATTGTTTAGTGCCCTTGTGTATACTCTTGAAGAACAGTGGTTTTCTTACTTGATATCTATTGAATTCTTTACTTAGTGGAGTTTTAAAAGTATGTCATTGTAAAAATTAAAAGGAAAATTAAGAAAACAAGGAAGAGTAAAGATGGGAGCAAGGGCGAGAGAGGGTTGGTGGGACGTATTACTATGCTCCTAAATCTGTACATATGAAATGCATGGAATTTGTTCACCTTATGTAAATAAAAAATTAAAAAAGAATTATATTTAGAACTTCAATTGCTTTATAGTTCATGGTTAGATGTGATTCTTTATTAAATGGCTCAGAAATAGAATTACTTTCATTTTTTAAATTTGGAAGGCATAGAGACAAAGAGATAGGAATGAAATGAAAGAGCTAAACTCTTCATGTCCACTCCATGAATGCCTAAACACTTGGGGTTAGGTCTGCAGAAAAGGCACTCAATCAAGGTCTCCTAGGTGGGTAGCAAGAGCAGTTATCTGTCTCCCAGGGTCTGGATTATCCAGAAGCTTGAGTCAGGTTCTAGAGCCAGAAATGAAACCCAGGGACTCTGACATGCGATGCAGGCATCTTAACTGCTAGGTTACATACCTGCTCCACAAATGAAATATTCTAGCACAACTGAACATTGAAATGCTGAACTGAAAGTTGACCTATCATAAATTTATGTGATAATAAACAGAAACACTAAGGACATTCTGAATATAATTTAGCCATTTCTTTCCCTCCCTAGGACTCCTGGAAAAGGATGACATGAGGCAGCTGTGGGAATCTCTTAGGTGTAGACACTTGAGAATTAACTTTTTTTTTTTATTGGAAAGACAATAGTGGGTTATGCTGCAAATTTGGGCTTTAGGTTTTGTAATTCACTTTCATGAAATTAATTTTATTTTCCATTTAGAGTTCTGATGGTTTCTTGTAGTAATAATCATTACTTTTTATGCAGAAGTGTAAGTTTACCTACTTAGAGCTTTGAATGTAGCAAATTATCCAAAAGAGATAGCTGCTGTTGAGAGCAGTGCATTTCTAGTAATAATGTCTATTACTGGAAGAGTGTCTCTAGAATAGTTGCCACAGACTTGGTGTTCTTTTCCTTTTGAGAATTACCCTAACAGTTGCCTTGGAAACCCCAGGAGGCCAATGAAGTGATCCTAACCACCCCCAAACTTAGAGAAAGCAAATGAGGACATTGATTTCATCCTGGAAGGTCTTTACTTGTGGTGAAGAAAGGAGCAGAACTCATCATACACTTTGGTTATTAACATCTGTTTTGTTTAGATAATTCTGACTTCACAAGCTGGGAATTTGTACAACTGTTGTGTGTGCTTGTATATTTTGTTGCATCAAAGTAGCTGCTATATGTTATTCAGATTTGATTTTTTTATATTCTTAGTTATACTGTAAGATTTGTGTCTAGTAAAATCTAATTCTTGCCTCACGTCCATTAGGGATTGTCTTTTAATAAAGAAATAACAATTTTAATTACTGTTTTCTGAAGGGCAACTTCATATGTATTTAAATTTCATAGTAGCTCTGCAAAGTAGGTGTTTTATCTCTGCAGATAAGGAGACAGATGCTGAGGGGCAAGATAATTGGCTCAAAGTCTTGTGACAGACTAACATGTTGCAGGACCTGTATTGGAACCAAGACTGGTTAGTTAAACACATGTTGTCTCCACTACTCAAACCTGAATTACACACTTCTCCATATTTCTTTTTATTGCGCCTTTTCTTCACTCGAGTTTGGCTTACCTGTCTCTCTGGTCCATCCAGCTACAGAAGCTGGGGATGTTGAACTAGGGCTTGGGGATGGGGTATAGGCTTCAGTGCTGCTGACCAGGGTAGAGGCCAGCTGATGAATGGTGATGGCTACAGTTCAGCTAGGGGGGAAGTATGGCATCTGTTTGATGGCTGACATTACCAAGAAGGCACCAGACCCTGGACAGATGCTTCATGAGGTGGAGAACATACTACAAGCATCATGTTGAAAAATGTGTTTCTCTTCTTGTCTCATTGGAGTCAGCCTAACTGGATTCTTTAGCTGTCTTTTCTTCCTGGGGCATCTCAGTTTCTTGGAAGCTTGATTCTGAATTTTGGAAAGCAAGAACTTTTGGTGTGGACCCTCACTCTTTCAGCTGGGGTTGGCTTTTGCTGGTTCAGAGCTTGCACTCTTGTCCAAACTCTTTTCTTCCTTAAACTGCCAGCTGCCTCCATGAAAAAAGGAAAAAATAGCAGCACCCTAGGTTCATTTTCTTATTCATTCCATGATGCTATGTTATCTCTTTGTCCTAACGTAGTAAGTAGCTGATCTAATAATCTAATAAATTTTAATTGGCTAACACAAATGTGTTAGAGGAAGACCTGACCCCCCCCCCCCTTTTTTTTTAATAGGGAACTCTATGCTGTCTGTCTTGATCCAACTCCTTGGTGACTGTTAGGGTCCAAAAAAAACCCACCGCCCAAGGAACGACTCCAAGAGACTTTTTCTCTCATGCAACCAGCAAAGAGTTAAATTTATTGATCCAACATGTTGGGCACCTCTGAAAATACAAGGACAGAGGAGCTGTGAGGAACTACAGCATAGGGTTTATAAAGGCAAAAACCACAAAATCGGGAGGGGGGAGAGAATACACAGTTGCTAAGCAGTTGCTAAAATCTTACAATCAGCAATTATGATTTTAAGACACAGACAAATCACATCTTCATTATTAGCCCAGGTAACCCAGGTGCAACCTTTCTACTTTTAAGCTTGAGCAATCATGCTAGGGGGTTTTTGTGCGTTGCCAAGGGTGATGTAGTGCATTGCTATTGTCCGACTATTTGAGATCATAGTTTCAGACCAGAGTCTCACGGTGGGGGGGTGCTTTCCCAGAATGGAGTCTCAAGTGCTCCAAAATGGAGTCCCTACTGTCAAGGTGCTACTTCACTGTTTTATTTTTACAGCTGCACCAGGAAGGTTTACATATACAATTTTAACTCTTCATTCCCCACTCCTTGTTGTGAGGATCTCTAATCTTAGAGATTATTCATTTTTGTCTTTTTTAATGTGACATATTATTGTCTTATGACCATGAGTTTAACATTTTTAACTTGTTCCCGCACGAAGGTGATGAGTCTATGGTTACAATTAGGAGTAGGACAATTAAGGGTCCTGCTAGGGCTGGCAGTAGGGTAGTAAGCCATGGGGACCAGCCAAACCATGACTTAAACCATCCCTGTTGAGTTTCCCTGTCCCGTTGCCATTTTTCCAGTCATTTTCTGAGTTTGGCCATGGAGTTTTTAACCACCCTGGTTCAGTTGGCATAATAATAACATTTTTTCTTTAGGGCCACGCATAATCCCCCCCCCATGAAAATGAGATTCAACCCCCACCTGTTCTGTAATACTGAAATGCAGATACTAGGCTGCATCTGGGAGATTGTGGAAGATTTGTCATGCAGAAGGGGCGGGGATCTCCACCTGGCAGGTTATCAGGTAGAAGGGGGCAGGGCAGGATGCAAAGGCCAGGCTGCTCCTGAAACATTGTCAGGATGATTGAGATGCAGATGCATATGCTGGACACATTAGGCCTTTATGTCACACACACATAAGCTCATAACTGACTTTCTGCCTAATATTTTTCCTCAAGAGGTAATACCCAAAATTCTTCTTTGGGATTATGGATGGAGTTCCGTTTTCTGTAACTTCTTCGAAGCTGGCATGTGGGCGTCGAGGGGGATTTGGGTATTTCCTCTTGCTACCTGTCTTATGGTGTGCAACAGTGGCCTTGGAAAGACTGTGCTGCTCGGTCCAGAGGGCTGCTCAGGTTGTCCAGTGGAATGGGCTGGAAGTCTTGCCTGATGACCATTTGGAGTTCAACAGCTTTTAGTCTGTTAGAGACAAAACGAACAAGGGCATTAAAAACACACTGTGCAAAGAGAAGCATCAAGATTGCAGAAGTTAGTGGGCCAAGGAGAGGAAATAGCCAGGATTTCCGTGACCAGATGTCAGGCCAGAAATCCCAGCCCTGCTTGGCCTGGTCCTGGAGCTGTTTGGCTTTTTCCAGGAAAAGTACAAATTTGGATTTGTGCCTGTCTAGTCTGATTGACCCAGAGACAATATATATATATATATATATATTATATATATATATATATTATATATATATATATATATATATTTTGGATATTTAGTAGCCAGTTTTGCTAGGAAGTTAATCCAATGTACAAGACTAGAGTCTCAGGCTGGGAAAAAGACAGACTAATGAATTATTTACATTTAACCATTTATATTATGGATTATTGTGCACCCCCCTCAAGAGATAGGCCCTTTAAGTCCTCAGTGAGGACCTGTCCAAATAGGTGTAGGGCTATCTGAGTTAGCTGTTACTGAAAGCCCTGTTTTTAGGAACTGGCAGGGAGGGCTTTCTAAGCTTAATGTTATTGGATAGACTTTTAAGGCATGGCTGGGTGTGTGAGGCCCAGACCTATCCATGGGGTGCTGGAAGAGAATTGAAAGAGATGCAAATCTCCTTTAAGGGAGGCACCCTGTTGACTTGCATTACATGGCTGGACTAGGAGGAGAGCTGAATAGGAGGCTGATAGAAATAGGCAACTTGCGTTTCACTGACCCTAGGCCATCCCCTCAATAGCAGTGGCTGGAGCTGGAAGCTGGGCAGAGGCTGGGCAGAGCCAAAGGCTTTTTAGCTCGGGGCCACAGGGTCTGTGGTTCTGAACCAGGAGTCCTTTGACACCCAGGGCAGTTCCGTGTCCAGTGACTGTGCTCTTGGCAGAGCTGACAGAAGGCATTTGCTGTCACAACAGCTGCTTGCCCAATGCCCTGGCTCCTCATATTAGCAACAGGTGCCATTTGGGGTGCACTGGCCTTGCTGGGTCTCCTTGATGGTAATCACCATGTAAAGCAGCCATTGATTGGTCTGTTGCCTATCCTTTGCTGCTAGCTTGCTCCTCGTTTTCCTAGTCTCTAATAAAGTAGACCAAGGAGGCAGCCTCCATGATGTCAGTCAAGAGGGTGCTCAACCCAACCCTGATTTTTGGAGATTTTTTTTAATATCAGGGTGAGCTAGAAAAACTATGGCCATGGGCAAATTCTGACACTTAGTATTTTTCTGCAAGTTAAGACCGTGCCCATGAGGAGAACTATGACCTTTTAGGTAAGATCAACTGTGGTGACCTGTTTGTATACTTTGAGGTTGTCAGTGTAACTTTTTATCTATTTTTTTAGTTTGGTTTAAAAGGGGAGTTCTGCCCATTTACCGTGTACACCGAAAAATTGATCTAGTTGTCACATTATTTTATAGTTTAACCTTTTTTTTTTTGTTATGTTGTTTGGGGCCCTATACTGTGGTCAGGCATTATTACAGAAAAGGTCAGTCACCCCTTACATAAGGTCTGGGGATCAAACCGTACATCACAGTGGAGAGTCCTGCAGAACAGTAGTAACTTCCCTTCTGGAAGAGAAAAGAGGAGAAGTGAGGCAGCGAGTCGGGTCTCTAGCCTGACTTTTTGGGCTTTTATATTTAACCAGTGTTTACTGCAGAGCCTGACTTAGAGGAGAAATTGTGGCAGAGGTCTCTGCCATCCTTTGGCTTCCGGGTATTTACTGTGTAGCCTGTGGACACTAGAGCTTTCTTGGGTTTCTGGAACCCAGTTTTCTAGCATCTGCCACATAACCATAACTTAACAGAGACAATAGAGTACACAATGGATTAAAATGAATTTTATGTCTCTTGTTGTCGAATAAACCAGAAATAAAAAAAAAAAAACCTTGTATATAAGAGTTTACATAATTTAGGATTATTTAACAGAGTCAAAAAGAGCTTACAGGACCTAACTCTAGAAATGGTAGAGTAACCGATTAAGCAGACACTGTTAAAACAGACATTACAGTTTTTGCAAAAACAGATTCCAAGATTTATGATTTAGACCATTTTTAGATATTTACTAACATTAGTACACATTTAAAAAAAAACCCATTGTTATAACAGAATATCAGACTTTAACTTTAGGTCAGTGTAATTTTGGCATTAGCACTCAACTCTGTAAACAATATTTTAAAATTGTAAACATTTTAAAACTTTTTATGACTTGTTTACACCTTTTGAAACTTTATACCCATAGTTACTTTTACATAGCCTTGAATTGTCATGTATGGACAACCTATGAGAATACATGTTAACAAACTCAAACAGTTTTTTTTTTTTATTGAATTTGAGATGTTAAAAGTATATATATTTTTCCAAGTTTTACTTAGCACTGATGCCTAGATGACTTAAGACACTGAGTTATTAATGAATACCACACCATTATCTGAAATAAAAGTTAAAATTACATTTTTAGGTTTTTAAGTAACATGAGGATAACACATGCTGGACAGCAAACACTAGTGCATGTTTACAACTTTGAAAAGATCTTCCCCATTAAGAGAAACAAGTTTAAAGCATATTAAAGACATGTAAAACTGAGCAAGCAAGCCACTGAGCAAACCGAAGGGTGTTTGCATTACCTCAATTTTCTGAACCAATCTGCATTGGCGCACTTTAGTTAACAACATAAAGGCTTGTATACACAAAATTTATTCTTATTTTTATAAGACCATTTTAGCTGGAAAGTAAAAACATAAATACAGTATAGGTCTGACACCATTTATAACATTTTAATATATTTTATATAATTTGAATTGACCCAAGCAGCTGCTACTTTAACAAATTTAGAGTCTCATTCTTTGAGAGTTCCAGGGATCCGGCTGGAAGCCCAAAGTTGGAAGACTCAGTTTAGAATTTAAGCTGTCAGAGTCAAACCATTTACCCAAAATTAGTACATTTCTGATCAGTTGGGTAATCACTCAGACATTAAAAACAGATAAACAATGTAAACAACTTTGCATTGTAGTTTTCCCAATTAAGACTCTAATGGCAATAGAAAAACACGAAATCTTCAAGACAGGTGAACTCTCTCAGATGAGTCAGGGACAGCAGCACAGAAAAGAGCTGATTATCAGCATATGAACCCATTGTTTAGGTTTTTATTAGCTGCAAAGAGAAAAACCGATCAGGTTGGTAAGGGTTAATGGCTTAAAGTTCTGGCTCCCTTAGGTAAGGCCAGCAGTAGTATTGAATTGGAAATTCCTCCAGGAGAGGAGAAAAAAAAAAAAGCAGCCCTGGGGGTGGGGGCTCTGCCTAGAGATATTTGGCTATGCCTGCCTGGGTGCGGCAGGCCACATGGACTAGAATAGAGTGCAGAGAAAGGCTGTGTTCCCCCATTTACAGGGAAGACTGCACACACCGGGGCCTGGCAGGACTAACCGTGGGGTTGGGTAGGTGTGCCGTTTTACCAAGAGTGTTGGGAACCTCCTATAATTTAACCAAAGCCAGATCAATTAGGACTACTGCAGACACTCAATTACAACAGATAGTTAACTTTAGCTCTTTTCCAGATTTAGTTCTCAGGCAATCAAAGCTTAGCAACAATAATAGTTTACAAAAACTTTAAGACACACCAGAGCTACCATAAGCTGCAAAGATGGAAAACTTTCTACCAGGTTGGGAAGGGTTAACAGGTAACAGCTTTTCCCTAGGTGGAGAGACTTGTGGAATTTCCCTCTCCCTTTCTCCTGGCTAGTGGTATAGGAATGGAGATGAGGAGAGCAAAAGAGTGGGGGAGGGAGCCCCTGGGAGGAGGAGGAAGGCAGAAAGCAATGAAGCTCCTCAGTCTGGGGGCTGAGTGGGGTTTGAAATCTCCTATTGCTCAAGGTTACCCACTACCTAGTTGTCTGAGTTTACCTGAAGGTCCAATATTAGCCTCGACCGAAGCTAAGCCCTGCTCGTGTAGCAGTAGGCAGCGTGACCAGGCATCCCTCCGAGAGAGAGACCTGGTCCTCGGGTCGCAGTCCAGCCACCGGGAAGCCAAAGCAAGCTCAGGGGGTCTCCAGGCTCTCAGCCAACTGCCCTTCCTAATTTCCCTCCCATTCCTTACAATCCCTCTGGAGTTTCGGCCGTAGCTAAGCCGTGGCCGGGGGGACTCAGCGTTCTCAGAGAGCTGTGGGGTACCGGACACTCAACGGTCACTTCCACAGATCTGGTCCTGCTTGAGGGAAGGAATACTGACCTTCGATGTCTTCTTAAAATCCCGGTCCGGGTGCCCATGATGGCCAGGCTGGAGAACGGCCTCTTTCACTCGGCTAATGAGTGGTAAATGGAATGAGCCCTCCGGGGGCCAATCCACTCTGAGAGCAGGTCATTTAGAGGCACAGAAAGACTGCCACTTTACCTTTTTGACTGACAAAGAAAGGTTATGCGCCTAGTGGCTTACCTCAGACCAATGATTCAAAGTTAGAGACAAAGGTGTAGACACAGTCTGGCCCATGTCAGCAAACAACACAATGTACACAAACAGACAAACAGCATAGAGAAGCAGCACACAATGACCACACAAAGTGTCTACCAAATGGGAGCCCTCCGGGGCATCCCATACAAATGCTAAATGGCAAGAGAATACAATCAACAAACAACAAAGCAGCCAACAAAGCACCTTAACAAATACAAAAGACTAACTAGCTCGGTCAAATACCAAAATTTCCGCAGTACAAACAAAACGTGAGTCTCTGCAGTCTATTTCCCTACTGCAGGCAACCCACCAAACAGGAAACACTGGGCATCCCCAGTTATCCCTTTCTCCCGGGGCATCCCCCGGGATGTGGTCTGTGGCTCTGGAGCACATCTGCCTGCAACAGTCGGGTGGAGCTCTCGCTCGAGCCCGACAACCACGCTGCCGATTACAAATAACAAACCTTACCAAACAACAAATCAAAGTGTACATGTTTAATCAAAACAATAGGCGCCATACTCACCCTGAGAGATATCCGTTGGAGGTGTCCACAGGCAGCAGTCAGGTCTCCATGGGACCTCCAAATGTTAGGGTCCAAAAAAAACCCACCGCCCAAGGAACGACTCCAAGAGACTTTTTCTCTCATGCAACCAGCAAAGGGTTAAATTTATTGATCCAACATGTTGGGCACCTCTGAAAATACAAGGACAGAGGAGCTGTGAGGAACTACAGCATAGGGTTTATAAAGGCAAAAACCACAAAATCGGGAGGGGGGAGAGAATACACGGTTGCTAAGCGGTTGCTAAAATCTTACAATCAGCAATTATGATTTTAAGACACAGACAAATCACATCTTCATTATTAGCCCAGGTAACCCAGGTGCAACCTTTCTACTTTTAAGCTTGAGCAATCATGCTAGGGGGTTTTTGTGCATTGCTAAGGGTGATGTAGTGCACTGCTATTGTCCGACTATTTGAGATCATAGTTTCAGACCAGAGTCTCATGGTGGGGGGGTGCTTTCCCAGAATGGAGTCTCAAGTGCTCCAAAATGGAGTCCCTACTGTCAAGGTGCTACTTCACTCTGTTTTATTTTTACAGCTGCACCAGGAAGGTTTAAACCTGTAAGCTTAAGCTTAACTTTTTACACCCATACATATACAATTTTAACTCTTCAGTGGTCTTAGCCATGAGAATTTTAATCTACAGGCTCTGGGTGAAGGGAGCGGCCATGAGCCACCATAAAAGTGGCCTTGATAAAATAGAAAAACAGGAACTGAGACAAACAGTTCCAGAAACAGTCATGGGGGAGTAAACTGGTTCACAGAGAAAGCAGTTAGATACTACTCAGAGGTACGGGCGACAGAACATCCTGTTATGTACATAAGCCCCCTCCCCTGTGCTTGCTCTAGCTTAACAAAGAAAACCGCAAGGCACATAAGGCACATAGCAGCCTGCTTCTCTTCCTCAAACAACCCCCTCCATCATAACCTTTTGACCTAGTACTTTTCCACTGACATTACTTCCCTACCACTTCCAAACTGCCATATTAGGTCAATTGCTGAGAACTATCCAATGAACTTACGCCACCCTATAGTATGTTAATCTTGTGGTTTTGCCCTTTAAAAACTGTGTGAGATGACTGTTCAGGGCTCCTCTCTTTCTCGCTGCTTGTGGCAGCAGAGGGCCCATTTGTGCAAAAGAAATAAAACTGCCTCTTGCTTTTTGCATCGCCTGGTCTGGAGTCTGTGTTTCTGGGGTTGTCACAAAAGGGCACCACTTTTGGGGTCCTTCATTGGGGGCTCATCTGGGATTTGGGAGACCCCAGACTTCCACACTCCATCGGCCTGACGGAGGTAAGTTTGCTTACTTGTATGTTATTGTAATTGTGGTTTGTACTGTTTGTCCTTGTCTGCCAGGGCAACGTGGAATCCATCCTGGGGCGCCTGTGCAGGCTCAATAGTGGACCAGTGGGGGAGACAGACGTGTCCTGAGACCCCTGGTCCCACCCTGGAGGACACTCCAGCGGTGGTCTGGGAAGAGGGGAAAGAGAGCATTTCCCTTCTTCCAGGGGAGAGTCTGGCCAGACGGCCACTCCCATCTGAAATTTTAGTTTCGGTTTTGTCTCAGTCTGTTGCCGCGTGGCTTGTGATTTGTGTTCTGTGTGTCGCTGTTTTTGTCGTTCTTTATTTCTTACTGTCTCCCCCATCTGTCATCATGGGGCAACAATTAACAACACCTTTAAGCCTGACTCTAGGACACTGGAAGGAGGTTCGAGAGATCGTCCGCAGTTTGTCGATGGAAGTCCACAAAAAGGAGTGGGTGGCGCTTTGCACCTCCGAATGGCCCACTTTCGATGTCGGGTGGCTGAAGGATGGAACCTTTAATCTTGACTTAATTTTGCAGGTTAAAGACCAAGTCTGCCGTAAGGGTGGAGGGGGACGTCCAGAACAAGTACCATATGTCGCGGTGAGGGAAGACTTGACCTGGAAGCCCCCGCTTTGGGTTAAGCCTTTCCTCGCACACGGAGACACCAAGGACCGCCAGCAGAAAGATAAGGAGGAAGTTGATGGGGGTCCCAGGCCTCCCCCACTTCCCTCCTCAACTCCCCTAATCCCCGCTCCAGCAGAGACCCCAGTGCAAGGTCCCCCGCCAACCTCCGATCTCTATCCCCTAAAAGAACTCCAACCACTGAAAACCGTATGTCCACCCGTCCTTTCGGGTGGACAGGAGGACCTCCTCCTTTTGGATCCCCCACTGCCTTACAACCATCCAGCATTGAGGGAGGTGCCTCCCTCTGCCCTGTCCCCTGACTCTACAGTCCAAGAATCAGGGGGACCACAACCCACTTCCCTACGAGACCCCTCACCACCAAATACCCGCCTGCGTCTTCGCTGAGAGCAGAGGGAAGGGGGGGAATATTGGGCATCCCAGGCATTCCCATTGCATTCGGTGGGGGGGAAGCTTCAGTACTGGCCATTCTCCGCGTCAGATCTCTACAAATGGAAAACCCACAACCCCCCATTTTTGCAGGACCCTCAGGCCCTCACGGGCCTGATTGAGTCAATTCTGTTAACCCACCAACCCACTTGGGATGACTGTCAGCAGCTTTTACAGGCCCTCCTGACCACAGAAGAGCAGCAGCGGGTTTTCACAGAAGCCCGCAAAAATGTGCCGGGGGATGACGGCCACCCCACTCAGCTACCTAATGAGATTGATGAGGTGTTCCCACTGACTCAACCAAATTGGGACTTCAATACGGCAGCGGGTAGGGAGCGACTCCGTCTCTATCGCCAGGTTCTCCTGACAGGTCTGCAGGGGGCAGGAAGACGCCCCACCAATTTGGCCAAGGTACGTGCGATTGTGCAGGGTAGTGAGGAAACTCCAGCAGGATTTTTAGAAAGGTTAATGGAAGGATACAGAATGTATACTCCCTTTGACCCACAGGCCCCTGACCGACAGGCCGACGTAATCATGTCCTTCATTGGACAATCGGCCCCGGACATCTGCACAAGGCTACAGAGGCTGGAGGGGTTGCAGGGATATACACTGCCGGACCTAGTCAAGGAGGCAGAAAAGATTTTCAATAAAAGAGAGACAAAGGAGGAAAGAGAAGAGAGGTTACGCAGAGAACAGGAATGTAGAGAAGATCAGAGAGATAAAAAGAAAAACAAGGACTTAGTTAAGGCCCTGGCCACCGTAGTTGCAGGGCCAAAGACAAGACAAGACAAGGGCAGGCAAGATAGGGACCAGGGAGACAAATGGAGACCGAGAGTGGAACAAGACCAGTGCGCCTACTGTAAAGAAAGAGGACATTGGGCCAGGGACTGTCCAAACAAGGGACGGCCAAGACCCCAGCAGAGAACTGCTCTGGTCCTGTCATTGGAAGAGGACGAATAGGTAGGCCAGGGCCAGGAGCCTCCCCTTGAGCCCCGGGTAACCCTGATAGTGGGAGGCCGACCAGTCACCTTTCTGGTCAACACAGGAGCCCAGCATTCAGTTCTTACCACAGCTGAGGGCCCTTTCAGTTCCAAGACATCATGGGTCCAGGGGGCCACCGGAGGAAAACTGTATAAATGGACTACTGAGCGTAAGGTCGACCTGGCAACAGGGCGGGTCACGCATTCGTTCCTACTGGTACCAGACTGCCCATACCCCCTGCTGGGAAGGGATCTTCTCTCAAAGGTTGGGGCCCAGATCCATTTCCAAGACAAGGGAGCCACAGTAGTCAGCCCCGCAGGTCAACCCCTCCATGTGTTGACCCTTCGGCTGGAAGACGAACACCGCCTTCATGAGTGCCCCCTACCAGCTCAGCCCCAAGTAGCATCTGAATGGCTTACTAAATTCCCCCAGTCTTGGGCAGAGACGGGAGGAGTAGGGCTTGCTGTCAGACAGCCCCCGGTGATAGTAAACCTGAAGCCCACGGCCACTCCCGTATCTATCCGCCAATACCCTATGGCTGTGGAGGCAAAGGTCAGAATTTGGCCACACATACAGAGACTAATAAAACTGGGCATATTGAGACCTTGTCAGTCACCTTGGAATACCCCTTTGTTACCAGTCAAAAAGCCTGGCTCCAATGATTACAGGCCAGTGCAAGACCTACGAGAAGTAAACCGTAGGGCTGAGGACATTCACCCTACGGTCCCTAACCCATACAACCTGCTGAGCACCCTGCCCCTGACCCGAACTTGGTATACGGTGCTTGACTTGAAAGATGCCTTCTTTTGCCTAAGACTGATTCCCCAGAGTCAACCTCTCTTTGCCTTCGAGTGGAAAGACCCGGAAACTGGGTTTTTGGGACAACTAACGTGGACCAGACTTCCCCAAGGGTTCAAGAACTCCCCTACGCTGTTTGATGAAGCCTTACACCAGGACTTGGCAGATTTCCGGGTAAGCCACCCAGAGTTGACTCTCCTACAATACGTGGATGACCTGTTGTTAGCTGCAGAGACTGAACAGGGTTGCACTAAAGGTACGGAGGCCCTACTCCATAGGCTGGGAGAGTTAGGATACAGGGCCTCCGCGAAGAAGGCCCAACTTTGCACCCAACGCGTGACCTACCTAGGCTACGTATTGGAGGGGGATGGAGGTGGTTGACTGAGGAACGTAAGAAGGCTGTAGCGCTCATCCCGCCACCTAGAAATGCTCGCCACCTCAGGGAGTTCTTGGGCAGCGCTGGCTTCTGCCACCTCTGGATACCAGGTTTTGCAGAAATGGCAGCGTCCCTGTACCCCCTAACCAGGACGAATTCCCCGTTCATCTGGGGAAGGGAACAACAATTAGCTTTTGACAGAATAAAACGAGCCCTCTTGGAGGCCCCTGCATTAAGCCTCCCAGACCCCGCTAAGCCCTTTACCCTCTATGTGGATGAAAAGGGGGGAATGGCAAAGGGTGTCTTAACTCAGAATTTGGGGCCCTGGAAAAGACCTGTGGCGTACTTTTCAAAGAAACTGGACAGTGTTGCCTCAGGGTGGCCCCCTTGCCTCCGCATGATTGCAGCTGTGGCCGTCTTGGTGAAAGACTCGGACAAATTGACTCTGGGGCAACCACTCACCATAGTGGCACCCCATGCCATCGAGGCCATCATCCGCCAACTGCCAGACAGATGGCTCTCGAACGCCAGGATCACCCACTACCAGGCTATGTTGCTCAACCCTGAACAGGTCCGGTATAGGACTGCTGCCTCGCTCAATCCGGCCACCCTGCTTCCTGAGCCAGGGTCTGAATCACAAGTCGACCACGACTGCCACCAAGTGTTAGCCGAAGTGCACGGGACCCGAGAGGACCTGACCGATCTACCCCTGTCAAACACAGTCACCTGGTATACGGACGGGAGCAGCTTCTTGCACCAAGGTGAGAGAAAGGCAGGGGCAGCAGTGGTGGACAGGGAAACTGTCATATGGGCCTCTGCTCTGCCCCCAGGGACTTCGGCACAGAAGGCTGAACTTGTGGCCCTCACCCAAGTGCTTCGTGCCGCTAAGAATCGGAGGGTAAACATTTATACCGACAGCCGTTACGCCTTTGCCACTGCGCATATACATGGGGAAATATATCGGAGGAGAGGGTTGCTAACCTCAGGGGGCAAGGATATCAAAAATAAGCAGGAGATCCTAGATCTCCTACAAGCCCTCCACCTTCCAAAGAAAGTGAGCATCATCCACTGCCTAGGTCATCAGAAAGGAGATGACCCAGTGGCCAAGGGAAATAGAATGGCGGATGAAGTAGCTAAAACAAGGGCCCTGGACAGCGTCACTCTAGTAACGCAGTCATCAGAAACCACAAATAACCCTGGGTGGTTATATTCGGAGGAAGATGTGACAGCCATCCAAAGACTGGGAGGCGCGTACAATGACCAGCGTAAGGTCTGGGAGATCCAGGGGAAAACAGTACTGCCAAGAAAGGAAGCCAAGGACCTTATAAAAGACCTTCATAGATGGACCCACTTGGGGCATAAAAAGTTAAAGGCCCTACTGGACAGAGAGGAACTAACCTACCTCATAATAGGACTGGACTCATTAGCAAAACAAGCAACAGAATCCTGTGTTCCTTGTGCAAAAGTAAATCCAAAGGGTATTAAAGTACCAGAGGGGGCAAGGATGCGAGGGGCATGCCCGGGAACAAACTTGGAGGTGGACTTCACCGAGATCCATCCCAGTAGGTATGGAATTAAGTATCTCCTAGTATTTGTAGACACTTTTTCCGGCTGGACAGAGGCTTTTCCGGTGAAAAAGGAGACAGCACAGGTGGTGGTCAAGAAAATCCTGGAAGAAATCTTTCCGTGGTTTGGCCTGCCTAAGGTACTGGGATCCGACAATGGGCCAGCCTTTGTCTCCCGGGTAAGTCAGTTGGTGGCCAAGGTACTGGGGATTGATTGGAAATTACCTTGTGCTTATAGACCCCAGAATTCAGGACAGGTAGAGTGCATGAATAGAACAATTAAGGAGACCTTAACCAAATTAATGATGGAGACTGGCACTAGAGACTGGGTCGAGTTATTACCGATGGCCCTATTCTGGGCCCACAACACTCCCTCCGCGTTCGGGTTAACTCCGTATGAGATATTGTACGGGGGTCCTCCCCCAATAGCTGACTTATTGGGACCCAGCATTGACTCTTATGCCACTTCCCCCAGTCTGCAGACCCAACTGAGAGCTTTGCAGCTGATTCAAAAGCACATGTGGAAACCTCTAGTGGCAGTGTACCAATCCAAGTGCCCTACAGTGCCACACCCTTTCCAGATTGGAGATTCAGTGTACGTCCGCAGACAGTCCAGGACCCTCGAGCTGCATTGGAAGGGACCCTATACAGTGCTGCTGACGACACCCACTGCAGTGAAAGTCGACAGGATTGCCGTTTGGGTTCACGCTTCTCACGTCAAGAGGGCACCGCCGGAGGGAGGAGGCCCCGCGGACGACTCAGCCAAATGGACACTCCAACGCACTCAAAACCCTCTCAAGATAAGACTTTCAAAAGCTGCATAATGTTTGCAATTATTTACCCATTGCTCATATTGCTTATGATTCACCCTAGCCTCACCCTATCCAGCTCGTCCTTCCCTAACCCCCATGGGCCACAAAAGCTCACTTGGGAGGTGATCTCTCCTTTGGGTAGCGTGGCCTGGTCGACCAGCGACACTCGGGTACCAGGAACGTGGTGGCCTTCCCTCCACCCAGATGTATGCCAGATAGTCCTGGGACTAGATTCCTGGGATCTACCCGATCAGGAAGATATCCCTCACAACCCCTCACCTCCGTTAGACTTCATTCATCCCCCGGGATCCTACCCCGTAGCAACGGGATGTAGAACCCCAACTCGGAGATGCCAACTCCGCCAACCAGAATTTTATGTGTGCCCCAGGGATGGTAGAAGAAAGGATCAGATCTACCGGTGTGGGGGGCCGGAGCTCCTATACTGTAAGGCTTGGGGGTGCGAAACTACAGGGGAGGCATACTGGAAGCCTTCCTCTTCTTGGGATTGTATTACTGTGAAGCGTAATACCACTGTTGCCCACTCGGGCTCCTATCTAGCCAACAGTGCCTGCCAGAACACCCCCTGTGGAAGCTCCCCTACATGCAATCCCCTCAATATTACCTTTACCACTTCAGGAAAGCAATACACAACGCTGTCTAGTTGGATGAAAGGAAGAATCTGGGGTTTGCGCTATTATGCTACTAATAACAATTTTGGGTTTTGGTTCAAAATTAGACTAAAAGTCACCTCACCCGGCCCCCTACCGGTAGGGCCCAACAGGGCCCTGGCCCCTGCCAACCGACCGCCCCGGCCTGAGATGACTAAGCAGCCGACTCCTAAGGGAACAGGCCCACCAGCGCCGACCTCTGAGAGGACAGGCCCACCGGTTCCCCTCGCAGGCCTACCTGCAGGAGAGAGAGCGATGTTGCTAATACGAGGCACCTTTTCGGCATTGAATCGGTCTCACCCTAACCTAACCGACCCCTGCTGGTTATGCTGCCCGCAAGCCCACCCTCCTATGAGGGAGTAGCTGTCGTTGGAACCTTCAATACCTCCTCGTCCCACCAGCAGTGCCCTTCCATTAAACCCTTGATAACTTTGGCGGAGGTCTCAGGGAAGGGATCCTGTGTTGGGGACCCACCCTCAGCCTACCGGTGCCTCTGCAACACCACTGCCAACTCCTCCCTGGTGGACTGGAACTCATACCTGGTGCCACCTCCCGGAACCTAGTGGGTGTGCTCTCATGGCCTCACTCCCTGTGTGTCCACCGCTGTCCTTAACGGGACCGGGTACTTCTGTGTCCTGGTAGCAGTCGTCCTGAAGGTGATTTACCACCCAGAGAACACACTCGAGGAGCGGTACAGCAACGCTATAACCAGGTTCCATAGGGAACCGGTCTCTGTGACCCTAGCGGTGCTACTGAGCTTTGGGGTAGCGGCCGCTGGGCTGGGCATGGGGACAGCCGCCCTAACCCAAGGAAACAGTAGGTTGGCAATCCTCCAACAGGCAGTGGACGGAGATATAATGGAGATAGAACAGAACCTCCAACGACTACAAGAGTCCCTCACCTCCCTCTCAGAGGTAGTACTCCAAAATCACAGGGGCTTGGACCTGTTGTTTCTAAAAGAAGGAAGGTTATGTGCTGCCCTCAAAGAAGAATGCTGCTTCTACATAGACCACTCTGGGGTAGTAAAAGATTCTTTAGCCAAACTAAGAGAGCGGCTGGAAAAGAGACGACAAGAAAGGGAACAGACTCAGAGCTGGTTTGAGGGATGGTATAACAGGTCACCCTGGTTGACAACCTTGCTCTCCACCATAGCGGGCCCCCTTATTATCTTAATCCTAATTCTGACCTTCGGGCCATGCATTATAAACCAATTACTCCAGTTTGTTAGGGACAGGCTGTCCACCGTGCAGGCATTAGTCCTCACGCAGCAGTACCAAGCCCTGGCCACCAGTGACTGTATTGAAACCCCTCACCAACAGCTTTAACAGTAACAGGCACACAATTTTAGGATTAAAATTAGTTCAAAGAGAAAATGGGGGAATGAAGGGAGCGGCCGTGAGCCGCCATAAAAGTGGCCTTGATAAAATAGAAAAACAGGAACTGAGACAAACAGTTCCAGAAACAGTCATGGGGGAGTAAACTGGTTCACAGAGAAAGCAGTTAGATACTACTCAGAGGTACGGGCGACAGAACATCCTGTTATGTACATAAGCCCCCTCCCCTGTGCTTGCTCTAGCTTAACAAAGAAAACCGCAAGGAACATAAGGCACGTAGCAGCCCGCTTCTCTTCCTCAAATGACCCCCTCCATCGTACCCTTTTGACCTAGTACTTTTCCACTGACATTACTTCCCTACCACTTCCAAACTGCCATATTAGGTCAATTGCTGAGAACTATCCAATGAACTTACGCCACCCTATAGTATGTTAATCTTGTGGTTTTGCCCTTTAAAAACTGTGTGAGATGACTGTTCAGGGCTCCTCTCTTTCTCGCTGCTTGTGGCAGCAGAGGGCCCATTTGTGCAAAAGAAATAAAACTGCCTCTTGCTTTTTGCATCGCCTGGTCTGGAGTCTGTGTTTCTGGGGTCGTCACAAAAGGGCACCACTTTTTGGGTCCTTCACTGGGAAGACACAAAACCCATGAACTGTGGGATTGCTCTTGTCATTTTTTTAGTGCCTGTTTGTTGATGGATGTAACAGTGACCATTGAATGACAGAGTGGCTGTTTTTGGAGGTAGAAGCACACAAGTGTCCAAAAACCAGCATCTAAACAGATGAAGTGACTTGCTCTTCACATTAGTTGGCAGATGCATTCTTTTTCAGAGAGTGAAGATGATACAGAATCCAAGTTGGAGAGGGCAGTTTGTAGGGAGGGAGGTGTGGTCAGGAAAATGAACTAAGGGTGAAGCCTTTCTAACAGTGTTCTCACAAGCATGCATCCAATAAAAGCAATTTGAAAGATGAAATTTAGCCATTCCTTAGCATTATATATGACAGTGTCATTCACCCTGTTATCATAAATGACTATGATTTTTCAGGGTGCTGTATAATAGTTGTTTATACTCTAGGGAAAATGAGAAGACTTGGTATATGTACTTTAGAAAATAAAATATTGGCAATCTATCACAGATTATCATTTTTATTATAAAATTTTAAAATTTAAAAGCCATGTTTCTTTCCACCATGACTATTATGGACATGCACTGGTTGTTCAATAAGTATTTGTTGAATCCAATAATAAACAATGAACAGATGAGTAAAAGCATATTGATGGGCCGGCGCCGTGGCTCACTAGGCTAATCCTCCACCTTGCGGTGCTGGCACACCGGGTTCTAGTCCTGGTCAGGGCACTGGATTCTGTCCCGATTGCCCCTCTTCCAGGCCAGCTCTTTGCCATGGCCAGGGAGTGCAGTGGAGGATGGCCCAAGTACTTGGGCCCAGCACCCCATGGGATACTAGGATAAGTACCTGGTTCCTGCCATCGGATCAGCGCAGTGCGCCGGCTGCAGCTCCCGGCCATGGCAGCCATAGAAGGGTGAACCAACGACAAAGGAAGACCTTTCTCTTTGTCTCTCTCCCTCTCTCACTGTCCACTCTGCCTGTCAAAAAAAAATTAATTAATTAAAAAAATTAAAAAAAAACCAAAAAGTTAAAAAAAAGCATGTTGATGAATTTCTTGAGAAAAAAATAAATCAAGGATTGGATTAAGATGGAGCAATAGAGGGGGCTTACTGTTGTGGAAGATAGTATGAAAAAAGTGGAGAGAGTACAGTCTCAAGGAAGAGTTAGGGAAGAAATGGCAGAGGAAACTCCACACAAATTAAAGGGACACTGTGGACCATGTGCAGGGTGTGGACATGCACAACTCAGAAACCCAGCAGCCAACAACCTCAGCAGCAGCTCAGGAAGTGAGACCAGACTGGAGCAACCCAAGCCACTGGTGATAAAGTTGCAGAAAGATCCTGGTGGGAATCCAGCTAGGAGCCCTAGGTAGGACAGTGTACCTGCCATGTTTCTGTCTCCCTGACCACCCTGAAACTGGCATTCTGTAACAAGCTGATAGAGAGCAGGCATCATTTTGGACATATGTAATAGATGCACCAGTGTCTGCACACCCAGCAAACAGCAGAGCAGAGAAACTTGAATTTGGTGGGGAGAACTGATGCGGGGCTGGGTGCTCATGACTGTTGGGAGGCTTGTGTGCTGGGACTGTGAGAACACTGATGCTGTGTGGGAGGGCTCAGGGTGTGGCTGGGACTTTGGGCAGTCACTGGGAAGTTGCATGTACTCAGGGCTCACTGATTACCTGGTGAGGATCACTGCATATCGGTCTCCCACAAATGTGCCAGGGGTCAGAATATGTGTGGAATCCACTGCTGCTTTCCCAGGAGCATTACTATAACTGGTTTGGAAGTATAGCAGCCAGAATTCAAATCAGCACTCATATAGAATTCCAGTATTGTAGGAGATGGCTCAACCCATTATTAAACAACAGCTCCCTCTCCTGTCTTCTGTGGTGAACTATTTCTAACATGCTTACTATTTTAGAATTAAGCGTTGTTTTGTTGGCATCTTACGTATTGCACTATAAAATTTAATTTATCAGGTACATTTTTCCTTTTTCTTTTTTTAAAAATGATTTATTTATTTACTTGAAAATCAGAGTTACACAGAGCGAGAAGGAGAGGCAGAGAGAGATAGGTCTTCCAACTGCTAATTCACTCCCCAGTTGGCTGCAATGGCCAGAACTGTGCCTATCCAAAGCCAGGAGCCAAGCATTTCCTCCGGATCTCCCATGAGGGTGCAGGGGCCCAAGGATTTGGGCCATCTACTACTGTTTTCCCAGGCTATAGCAGAGAGCTGAATCAGAAGTTGGGTAACTGGTACTCAAACCGGTGCACATATGGGATGCTGGTACTCTAGGCAGAAGCTTTACCCACTATGCCACAGAGCTGGTCTCAGTATATTTTTCAAGGATTTTGTTTTGCTTTGACTTTCATTCTTTAAACAGTGTTTTGAAAAGAAGTTTTTGAGGCCATGCTATGGCATAGTGGGTAAAGCTGCTGCCTGCAGTGCTAGCATTCCATATGGGTATGACTGAGTCCTGGCTGCTCCACTTGTGATCAAGCTCACTGTTATAGCCAGGGAAAGCAGCAGAAGATGGCCCAAGTGCTTGGGTTCCTGCACCCACATGGGAAATCCAGAAGAATCTATTGGTTCCTGACTTCAGATCAGCCCAGCTCTGGTCATTGTGGCCATCTGGGGAGTGAACCAGCAGATGGATCCTCTCTCTCTCTCTCTCTCTCTCTCTGAGTCTGCCACTCTGTAATTCTGCCTTTCAAATAAATAAATAAGTCTTGAAGAAAAGAAGTTTTAGACTTTGATTAAGTGTAAATTATCCCTGTACTCAATTATAGATTTTAATTTTTTCTTGTATCTAGGAAATCTTTGCCTAACTTAAAGTGAAAAAAAATTTCTTCTATGATTTCTTTTTCTGGAAGTATTGTAGTTTTCAGTACTACAGTTAGATCTGTGGCATATTTTCTTTTTAATTTTATAAATAGAAGCTATTTTATTGGAAATTAGTATCTCATTGTGCTAACACCATGTGTTAAAAAGGCTATACTTTCTCCCCTGCACTGTGATAGTGCCTCTGTAGAAAACCTGTTCACTGCTTGTGTTTGGATCTTCTATGGAACCTCTTTTGTGTTCCATCCATCTGTCTGGCTTTCTGTATGACAACACCACACTTTAGATTAGTATAAATTTATAACACTTAAAAATCATCCCTTTGATTTTATTATTTTTTCAGAGTTATTTTGGCTATCCTAGATTTTTTGCATTTTCGTATGCACTTATATCAGCTTGTTACTTTAAAAATAACCAGGTTGCTAAATGAAAGATCTCTGTGAGTGAGATCCCAGCAGAAAGAATGGGCCATCAAAGGAGATATCTTTCTCTGAAGGGAGGAGAGAACATCCACTTTGATTAAGGCCTTATCTAAATAAGGTTGGAATTTGTGAACTCAGGAGGCTTCCATAGCCCCAGCAGATCAATTTAAGAGCCTTGGGTGATTACTGACATAAATAAGACTGTCAATTGTTAAATCAACAATGGGAATCACTGTGCACCTGCTTCCCATGTAGGATCTCTGTCCTCAATGTGTTGTACTATGTGAATTAATGGTAAAACTACTACTCAGGCTGGCGCCGTGGCTCACTGGGCTGATCCTCTGCCTGTGGCACCAGCACACTGGGTTTTAGTCCCAGTTGTGGTGCCGGTTCTGTCCCAGTTGCTCATCTTCCAGTCCAGCTTTCTGCTGTGGCCTGGGAAGGCAGTGGAGGATGCCCAAGTGCTTGGGCCCTGCACCTGCATGGGAGACCAGGAGGAAGCACCTGGCTTCTGGCTTTGGATCGGAGCAGTACACTGGCCGTAGTGGTCATTTGGAGGGTGAACCAATGGAAGGAAGTCCTTTCTCTCTCTCTTTCTCACTGTCTAACTGTCTAAATCTGCCTGTCCAAAAAAAAATTAGGCAGACTTTATCTTTTCTTTTTAAAGATTTTATTTATTTATTTGACAGGTAGAGTTACAGAGAGAGAAAAAGTGAGACAGAAAGATCTTCCATCTGCTAGTCACTCCCCAAATGGCCAGAGCTGGGCCAATCCAAAGCCAGGAGCTTCTTCTGGGTCTCCCACATGGGTGCAGGGACCCAAGGACTTGGGCCATCTTCCACTGCTTTCCCAGGCCAAAGGAGAGAGCTGGATGAGAAGTGCAGCAGCAGGGACTCAAACTGCAGCCCATATGGGATTATGGCACTGTAGGCAGAGGCTTAAGCCACTACACCACAGTGCCAGGTCCCAGACTTTATCTCAAAACTTAACTCTACTCTGACTGAAGTTATCCCATCTCACAGATATTCATCTGCATGTTCAGGCTGTTGAAACAGGATATGGTATTAAATGCTAATGGCCCACATGATTTGTGAGCTCATTTCCTTTAGCAATAAAAGTTTTGTATGATATGTTATACCCAGTTTGATTGTCTCCAAAGACCACCAAGGATCCTATACTGTTGTAAAACACACGAGAGTTTTATTGCAGGTCTGGGCTTGGGTGCTCAACTATCATTGATGTCACGGGTCTGGTTGAAAGTCCCAACTTCAGTTAATGGGGTTTTTATAGGGTTTCCAGAGACAATCTATACATTCTAGCACCATTCAGCAAATCATCTCATTCCACGGGAAATTCAAAGAACATCTCATAAAATTTATTAGTGCATCCAGCGGCAGGAATGGACCTATTAAAGGTGGTGGGATGGCTTTTGGGGTTGATGCCTTTTAAAATGATTGGCTAAGGTATAGGGTCTGAGCCACTAGGGTGTATGTGCCAAACTGCAGGGTCTCAGGATGTTATCAATTACCTTAAGTGCCTGAAAAGACACCTGAAACTTTAGGTATCTCCCTGCTATCTGCCGATTGGCTGTTGCTAGGCGGGGTTTATTGCAAGGGGAGTTCATTTATTTATTTTTTCTTTCATGAGCTTCAGGGTTCAGGGCTCGGTCAGGCCCGAGTTACAAGATGGAGGCCTATTCTAAAATAGCTGCACCTTGATCCAGGCTCAGGTCTCTCAGACACAACACAGTTTACTCGTACATTCACCTATTGAAGAATATCCTGTTTCAAAATTTAGTTTGATTTTTATATTATTGCTCGTGTGGAAATTTGATTTCTTCAGTCATTGCAGTTGGATAATGTTTGCATTATGGATTAGTCCAGATGTGTTCTTCCTCTTTGTCTTTTGAAAAGTGTGTAGAATTACATTGGTTTCTCCCACTATTTCTCCAGTTTTATTGACTTCTTCATACTGTCACAATGAAATTGATTATGAAAACAGGCTGGTGTTCAGACATTGGGACAGACAAGTGCTTTTGGGTGCTTGGCTCAGGGGCAGTGGTGTGCCTTCTTTATGTTGACACTATCCTTGCTGACAGAGGCCATGCCACACACTGAGTAGTGCTGTGGGGCCTGCTTGGCCATGTCTGAATTTAATTCTAGGCAGCCAAGGGATGAGCCAAGTTTTGCATGGGCTAAGGCCTCACAGCTAGCATGATTCACGTAGTAACCAGTCTTGAAGTGAGCAATCCTCTGCCTGCAACAGGAAGTCCACCAGAGGCACACTCACTGTCCTCTGTGAGACATAGGGAACCGTGGCCACACTGCTATGGGTCCTTGCCCCTTGTAGAGACTCCAGCTCCAGGCTCCACCTCTGTCACTGTGGGACTGTCCTTGTTCTCTGCAGTGATGCTGGCAACCCAGTTTCCTGTAACAGAGAATGGGGAGCCATGCTGGGGTCATGCTGAGGTCAAGGTGGTCAAAGTCAGAGGGGCCTCTGGGTCCATGCAGGAGGTGCTGCAGATCCTCAGGCTATGTTTTACTGATTTTCAAGTGCAAATGAGCTATGGCCTGACCAGAGTCACTCTATTTTGTCCCTGATTGTCCTCTATTTGTATCTAACCAGTCCCACAACTGCTAGCTACTCAAAAACTAATCTTGTGAGAGGTTATCTGTAAGTTTATTGACATTAAGTACTGGGAAACTGGTTAATGCCCCTGAGATAGGCATAATGTTGCTTGCTCTAGCTCCTGTAACAAATGCTTGGCTTTGTAATTAACTTCAACAAGATATGCTTTTGGCCTTTAGAAGCTTACCCTTGAGTTCTATCAGGGCAGTATGATTTGGAGAGCATATGCCCCTGTGCAGCCACAGGCTTTTAGAAATAAAAGACTCCATAATTTGGCCCTGAGACTTCAGCACTTATTAATATTTCTGAAATTAATAATCTGTGTGGGCTCTTGCCATGAATTCAGAGACAAATTCTGAATACTGGTTCAAATAGACCAGATGATAAGCTGAGTTTTTAAGCTTTTATTCAGTGAGAGAAACACATAGGAGAGTGAGGGCTCTATCTAAAGGAGAAAGGAAAGTCTGGAAATTAAGTAGGGGCCATACCAAGCAGGGAGCAATCCAAGAGCTGTGGACTTGTCCTGTGAGGCCCACACCATTGGGGAGAGTGAGGCAATGGTGTTCTTCCACTGGAAGCACCGGGGACAGGCTTCAGTGAACATATCCACCTTTATTAATGACCACGTATACTTTTAAAGGGCAGGCAGAAGGGGTGTAACTAATTCAGGGCAACCCTAACTCTATAGGATAGAACCAACACTGGCGCACCAATATGCATCTCCAATTAGCTTGACGGTCTCATGGTAAGGGTAGCTTTTCAGGTGGGCCTGGACCACCCCCAGCAACAGTTTACCTAATTGGCAGAAGGTGGGGGTGGGGGGAAATGTGCCTGAGGCTCCCACCTCCCACCATCAGTCCGGCTAGCCACATGGGCTAGGCAGAAAGTCTCACAGGATCACCCACATCTCCCCCCTTTGTTTTAGGGCAAGCGTGACTCTGCTTAGTGTGGCATGGCAACAAGCCACAACCCACAATAAACCTTGAATTAAATTGAAGAACACCTAGCATGGGGATTAAGGGCAGGGAGGAAAAGAAGGGCAAAGGGAAAAAGGCCAGGCCCACCATGTTTCAGGCCTTTATAATTGGCAGGCGGTGCACAGGTATGGGAAAGCAGGGGCATGAGATCACATGGGGGCTGGGTACAGTGTGATGAAGGCATAGCCTTCCAGTTCTCAAGTCTAATGATATATGACTGCCTGCATCATCCCCCCTTCAGAGACTCCATTCCCTTAATCCTAGGGATGTTGAAGGGTGTAGAATCATCACATCTTCTATAGCTGCTTCCTGTTTATGAGGGATGTAGTGCAGGCCCTGCCTGTCCTCAGTCTGGAAGTCTCTGCCTATCTCATCTAACAAATTCTCTTTGTGAGCTGGAGCAATCTTGGTCACCACCAATGTCTGTGTCCCCTGCATGGTCAGTGACTCCCAGAAGTTGTTGAGTTCTGCAACATATAAGTTTGTTAATTAGTATGAGCAAAAGTGGAACATGACCAATTGTAAGTAGAGTGCCCCTTTAAGATGAAAAGACCACATCCTACAGACTCCCAGATAGTGGGTGGTGATACATTATAAACCCATTTAGCTTGAGTATAGAGAATTATATTAGAAGAACACATTAGGAGTTTTATTGTTAATAACAGAGAGAATCAAAGAGGCAGGTACACCATGCCTGCCTTCAGGCACAGCACTCTTGATGTGAGGAAAGCAAAGGCTTTACTTTTCTTTTTGCTTAAGATCTCTGGCTTACAGGAATAATCAGGCATGTCTTTTGAGTACACCTGTGAGGACTTGAGAGGTAGACATTTAATCCTAATTTTACTGAGGTAGTCATGTTCAGTAGCACCTGGTAAGGGCCCTTCCATTTAAGCTGTAGCCCATCTGAAGAGGATCTTTCTATGAATGGCTTGTTCAGGGAAAGGTGCTGAAGTTGGTTTGTAGAGGGTCAGCTTTCAGAGACTGGGTGCAGGGTTTGGTATTTCAGGCTGCTATCCACACAGGCTGCAGAGTGATCTCTGGAAAGCACAAGCAAAACCTTTGCCCATCATTATGAGGGGATCAGGCCCCTTCCATTGTTGGGTGGTTGGGTCCCTCCATGAAACCGGAGGCAATTGGGTTGCACCTGTGAAAGGTCTCCAGTGTCTCACTGCTGGTGGCTCTTCTGGGGGTGAGCCCTGGAAGAACTTTAACGGTGAAAGGAGCAAAGTTAATACACTCATAGTGGGGGTACCATACTCTCCCCTCTGTTTTTTAAGCATAGTCTTAAGGTCCTGCATGGGAAGTTAGTGCATAGTGACTCCTATGGTTAATTTAACAATTCACACTCTTTCGTGTGCTGTCAGTGATCACCCAAGGCTCTTGACATGAGCTGTCTAGGCTATGGAAGCCTTCTGAATCCACAAACTCCATCAATATTTAGAGAAGGCCGTAAGCAAAGTGAAAGTTCTCCCTTTGAAGAGAGTACATCCTTCTTTGATGACCACTTATTTCCACAGGAGTCTCACCCAGGGAGACTCTCCATGTAGGCACACCTTTTTGCACAAGTGTCCTGACTTTCCATGCCTGAAATGCTCTTGTGGGCTTTTTAGCCAGACCAGAATGCCTTTAGGGATGACTCTGAGGTCATTGAGCGTTACTTAGAGCAATTGCCATTCTATGAGTCTGCTGTATGGACTGCTTCCCATGTTCAAGCATTTACTACTCTTTAATTCTATTAATTCTGTTGATATGATCACTTTAACAATTAGTGCCTCCTGTATGACCAATTTAAAACTTAATGCAATCAAATACAGTTACTTTTAAATTTAATCATATATATATATAAATATGTTAAAACTTAAGATGTCACTTTCACCATCTAGCCCAAGGGGATTTGGGATCCCATGGTGAAGTAAATCCAGCTGTGAAATTATGATTTAAGCTCTCATTTTGGCTATGTAGTTACACAGAATATGTTAGTCACTCCTTTCATAAGATCTAAAAATCAAACTACATCTTGAGGAATCCCTCAGGACAGAGTCAGTGTCCCATCTTAAAGAGAATAGAGAAATGTGGGAGCAAGTCAGGCTTGCCAGAATGCTCACTGAAAATGTTAAATGGAATCTTAGCAAGTGGTTTTAACTATTAAATAATAGCTTATAAAATATTTACTGGAAGGTCCAATGGCTTCTATTAATTTTAAGAATACATGTATTTAAATATATCTTAAATATCTAACATGATGAGGCTTGTTTAAACAGTAAACAGAAACATAAAACATTTTTAGTTCCTTTTTCTATCAACAAATTTAAAACATCTGACAAAGAGATTCAGGTCACATGAATCAAATGTATCTTCAATTAATTTTAGCTATGAAGTTTAGGAGCAATCTTTCCTTTATAAACCAAATAAGACAGAGCTCAAAATAAATTTTCCCATGTAGACATACAATATGAACACACACATAACACAACATACAAGGTAGAACAATAAAGCAGTTTTAGTAATAGTTTCCTAAAATCTTTAGCTGTTTTATTACCAACCAATTAAAATTAATTTCTGTTCTTGGTAAACTTGATTAACCATACTTTCTTCCAGTTGGAACCTGTAGTGCATTATTCACTTCATCTGTTTACAGAACAATTCAAAACTACTGAATTCAATAGAAGTGGCTGGAAAAAATCCATCAGAACCTATAGGAGGGTAGCTAAACACAGAACCAAGAATGTTTTAGTTTAGAGCAGCTAAATCTGATATACAAAACTGTGGATGAGAAAAGACTTTAAATAGCTATGTTCAAAATGATAAACTCATTAACCAACAATAGGCATTTGCTTACTTCACACAGTATTTTCAAATGCACCTGTAGGATTTTACAAAACATTTAATTCTTTTAGGCCTCTGGGCCTTTCTCATTAAGATAACCATCATGTCTAGTAACACAAGATCATTAGACTTTTTAACTTTCAGACATTTGTATCAGTGGCATTTTATATTATCAAAACTTAAAATTTAGCATGACTTCACATTTTAACAATACCTGTAATATAATCCAAATAGCCTGATTGATTCACTGGTGTCTCTCCAAGATGAGAGACATATATCCTTTGACATTTCCAGGAACCTAACTGGAAATATCAACGTCCAAATTCTTTGGAACTTTGATTTTTTTGAATGCCTGTAAAAGATGACAAAAGGCTTAAAATATCTGGTTGAAATAAGATCCCTTTACATCATCACAAAGTATAGACCAGATTTGATCAACTCATAACTCCTTTAAAACTCAGTTGTTTTAAACAATTAGAACTTAAGAGGCAGTAAGAGAACATAATAGATTACTTTAAAATAACACAAAATCTGTCTCTTTGGTTGTTCAAAAGTCAGAAATAAAACCTTAAATTTAAGACCTGGTGCATTGAATCAAATCCCATAATTTGGAACAGTTTTAAGAGTCAGAACTAGGGAAGAAAGAATGGCACCCACATGGGAGACCAGGAGGAAGCACCTGGCTCCTGGTCTCAGATCAGCGCAGCATGCTGGCTGCAGCGCGCCAGCCGTAGTGGCCATTTGGGAGGTGAACCAATGGAAGGAAGACTTTCTCTCTGTCTCTCTCTCTCTCACTGCCTAACTCTGCCTGTCAAAAAAAAAAAAAAAAAAAAAAAAAAAAGAAAAGAAAAAAGAAAAAGAAATCAACAAATGACAAAACTGATGAGCATGTGGAAAAAAGTTACCCTGGTCCACTGTTGGTGGGAATGTAAACTGGTGCAAGCCACTGTGAAAGACCGTATGGAGATATCTTACAAATCTGATTATAGACCTACCATTTGATCCAGCAATCCCACTCCTTGGAATTTACCCAAACCAAAAGAAATTAGCATATGCAAGAGTTATCTATAACCCCATGTTCATTGCAGCACAATTCACAATAGCTGAGATCTGGGAACAATCCAGATATCAATCAATTGTTGACTTGATAAGAATATTATGGTATATACACACCATGGCATACTACTCAGTTATTAAAAAAAAAAGAAAAGAAAAAGAAACCCTGTCTTTTGCAACAAGATAGATGAAACTGGAAACCATTATACTTAGTAAAATAAATGAGTCCCCAAAAGACAGATATCCTATGTTTTCCCTGATCTGAGGTAGCTAATAGAGTACCTAAAATGTAATGTATTGGAGTTAGATACACATTTTGAGATTTGATGATTGTTTAGAGCCATTGTCTCTTCCATTGAGGAACAGTGATTTTTTTTTAATTTATTTTTTTGCTTCATACTATTTGCTGACTTGTTGAACTCTTACTTAGTGTAGGGTTAACTATACAATCATTAAGTAAACTGAAAACAGATTTTGTAAAAGTTAAGTGGGAATGTGAGAGGGAAGAGGAGAAAGGGTTGGAGTGTGTGTGGGAGGGAGGGTATTGGGGAAGTGTCACTTACATTCATTAGTCTGAATATATGAAATATATCAAACTTATATTAAATAAAATTTTAAAAGGAAGTAAATATTTAAAATTCAAAAAATTTATACCAATAACAAGAATTTTAAAGGTGTTTATATATATAATATATGTGTGTGTTTTTATGACATTACAATATAAATGTACATATATATAATTTGTAATATAAATATATAGAGAGCAACATTTTGAAATTTTTATGATGTATTTATCATCAGAAAAGAATAGCTCAGATTTCTGTAATAATCCAGTTTCTGATCATTACAAGAATGAAGAGTAAGCCACCAAGTTGTAGCTCATAATCTCTGTTTCTCTGTGTCTCCAAGTCTACAAACCTCTAAAATTAAATAAACATACATAATTCTGGGATAAAAATCACATTAAGATCCCACTATTTTCCTGCATAATTTTCAGGAAATATACTAGTATCTAAACACACAGTGGCAAATTTATCTATGTATAAAATATATGTATGTTATATATGTTACATATATTCATATATATGAATTATATATAAAATATATATAAATTATATATATATATAAATTGTATATAAAAGAATTATTACCCTTGGCTAAAATGGCCCTGAGACACTGTGTACCTGACAGTTTCCAGGGCAACTTACAGAATATTGGGGGTGATGATGATCTTACAATAAAAGTGAAATCACCATGGCCACAGATTCACAGAGCTAGGATTGGCCTAGACTAAAATATTTGTGCAAAAGAGTGACTCGAGTGAATTTAAGAATTAACTTAGATTTTCATAATTAAAGGTTAATTTCAAGTTCCATGAATGTCTGTAAGGCTAAGAATGAAATCTCCTGCTAATGAGTGATGGAACTGGCCCTAAATTGTTCTCATATACTGTGAAAATAAAATTTGGACATCTTCCAGAATTTGATGGCCTTACAATGTTAAAGTAAATCATGGTAGCCTGAAGTTCCCTGCACTAGAATTGGCACAAATTAGGTTATTATTTATTGAGGTGGTAATAATAAATTTGAATCAACATGAAAAATAGAGAAATGTATTCATTTCAATATATTGACAGTTGTGTGTACAAATGGTAAATTTAGTAGAAGCAGGAATAAGGTTACAAGGAGATGTAACAGATATTAATAAAAATAGCCCTAAATACACATTTAAATACAGAAAATTTGTGCTCTCTTAAATCAAAGAAAGCTTATGCCATTGAATTCAGTAATTTTAAAACCAAGATAAAATTGTCTCGATCCAATGCATGGAAATTTTAAAGAGAATGACAATTTTGATTCTCGAAATATAAAGAAGCTATAAAAAAGTATCCGTGAAAGTGTAAAAGAATGTAATGTTCTAAAATTATTTGATAGGCCATAAATATGGAGGTTGCTAAGACAACTTGAACATTATTTAGTGCATTCATGACGTGAAAATATAAGTGCCCAAAAGAATCATCATACCTTTGTGGTGCTAAGATTGCTTTCCATGTGGATATTGACATATTCAGATGAAATTAATAAAATAAAAAACAAAATAAAAAATAGAAACCTGATGCACATGGAAGTTAAAACTTTGCCTTGCCCTTAGTAACAATGTGTATTTTAATGTGAGCCATAAACTGGTGCAGTCACTGTGGAAGACAGTATCAAGATACTTCAGAAATCTGAATATAGACCTACAATATGATCCAGCCACCCCATGCCTGAAAATTTACCCAAACAAAAAGAAATCAACATATGAAAGAGTTATCTGTACCCTTATGCTCACTTCAGCCCAATTCACAATAACCAAGCTAGTGAATCAACCCAAACGTCTATCAACTGAAGACTGGATAAAGAAATTATTGTATATAAACACTATGGAGTATTTCACTCAGCTGTAAAAAAGTGAAATCCTGTCCTTTGCAAAAAAATGGATGTAACTGGAAGCCATTATACTTAGTGAGATAAGTTAGTCCCAAAGAGATAGGTATCATGTTTTCCCTGATCCAAGGTAACTAATAGACTAGGTATCATGTTTTCCCTGATCCAAGGTAACTAATAGACTACCTAAAATGTAATGCATTTGAGTGAAATGGACATTTTGAATTTGATGATTGTTTACAGCCCTTGTCTCTTCTATGGAGAAACGGTTGTTTTTTCCTTCATACTATTTGTTGAACTCTTTTAATTATTGTAGGGTTAACTATAATCATTAAATAAACTGAAAGTAGATCTTCATAAAAATTAAGAGTGGGAATGGGAGAGGGAGATGGAAGAATGTATGGAGTATGGGCAGGAGAGAGGGTAAGTTGGGAAGTATCACTATGTTCATAGATCTGTATATATGAAATATATGAAACTTGTATAACATAAAATTTTTAAATTTTTTGACAGGCAGAGTGGACAGTGAGAGAGAGACACAGAGAAAGGTCTTCCTTTTTGCCATTGGTTCACCCTCCAATGGCCACTGCGGCCGGCGCGCTGTGGCCAGCGCACCACACTGATCCAATGGCAGGAGCCAGGTACTTATCCTGGTCTCCCATGGGGTGCAGGGCCCAAGCACTTGGGCCATCCTCCACTGCCCTCCCTGGCCACAGCAGAGAGCTGGCCTGGAAGAGGGGCAACTGGGACAGAATCCAGCGCCCCGACCGGAACTAGAACCTGGTGTGCCAGCGCTGCAAGGCGGAGGATTAGCCTAGTGAGCCGTGGCTCCGGCTCACATAAATTAAATTTAAAAGAGCAAATAATATCTATTCCACACACTAAAGAATGCATTGATATATTGAAGTCTCATAATAATTGGGCTATATGATCTTCCAGTAAATATTGCAGACATTAGAACACTTTACCATCATTTACTTAACATCTGACATACATGATATGTCCTAATATACATAATCCATTACTTAAATATCTTGGATAAAATGTATATTAAATAACAAAAAATAAAACCTTCTGAGGTAATTGTTCTTTAACTCATTCCTATCTGGTAGAGTTCAGGCCCTGTCCTGGCTCTTAAGAGACCACTTGATGCCCCCTTACCTACAGTCTTTTCAATGCACCTGCATCCAACTTGCAGCCTCATTAACTTCTGACTCAGGTTCTGCACTCAGGTTCTACACCTCAGATGTCTTGGCTCTTTGCTTTTGATGGGAATCTGAAGCTTCTGTCATGGTACTCACAATATCTATTTTTGAAACATAACTTTTATTTGGATATTTCTATTACCAGCATTGAGATTTCCCAACTGCATGGCCCAAGTTTTCAAATGGCTCTCTATTCTGTGTCTAAATAAGAACTAATATAATTAGGATAAGAAATGTCATTAATACATCCTAAAATTACAACATTTTAAAATGACTTATTTTCCTTTTCTCTCCAAATGGCAGTTTTCCTACAAATGTGAAACATTTCCTACAAGATGCTAAAATAAACATCACTTCTATGGGTTCTTCAAAAAAGGAGATTCTGTGCTGACATGTATTTGGTCAATTCTATTCTCTTTCCTGTTCCTACTGATTGACATTCATTAAGATAAAGTACAAACTCCCAAGAGTACTGTAAAAAGAAGATGTTTACTTTGTTTCACCTGGTGATGTTTAAACTTATTGATCATGGAGTACTTTTTAAAAATAACCAAATTAATATTCAATTTTGGAATATTATATATTATTAGAATTGCATTTCTGTAGCATGTTATGGTTTTTGAAGACCTTTTCCATTTTTTTACTGCATCATTATAATGAACTGGATACATATTATTATTTGTATGAAGTAAAATATGCTGTAATACATTAAAAGCAACTTATAGAGAATCCATTAATTAAGCCTGTAATTACCTGAAATTGACTCAAACAACCAATTTCTCTTCTTTCCTTGAGTGCCATGTTTTCATGGCTTTGTGTGTATGATATTGTGTAGAATGAAACTTAGCCTGAGCAATGTTTTCTTATATTTATATAATAAACATATATATTTCTATATTTTATTTTATAGTTTATATTTATATTATTATATATTTATTTATGTATAATTATATATATATAATTTGAAATGCAGGGTTACAGAAGGAGAAACTGATGCCTGGTGTAAATGTAACCAATGATGGACTTCAGGAACTGGACACAGAATGTGATGAAAGAACTTAAATTATTATAAATATATAAAACAACCTTATTGAACTGGGGTGAGAATTGTGTAAACTTAAGGAATTATGAAACTGAGTGGAATCTGTCTAAGGCAACAGCACTGTGCTCTAATTCAAGAAATAATTTCCTACTATATATGTGATAAGGGAAGGGAGACCGATTTGTCACTGTTGGATTGGAACTTAATAGATAAGCAAGGAAAATAGCCAGAAAGATGTGTGCATTTATGGATCAGAATTGAAGACAATAATATAGATCCATATACAGATGAATATAGGTGCAGAAAGTTATATAGATATGCATATGTATATCTGTGTCATTTACAGATTATTAAGTATACATTTTTCTTGTTATTAGACATTATATATTGCAGAAACCTCTGTATGAAGGAGCACATACAATTGGAAAGTTTTTCTGGTGAGCTGAGTCCCCCACTTGGAATTATCTGATGCCTTTGCTTCAAACCAAGTGAGATTCAAGGTGCTCCTGACTGCCAGAGATACTGATATTACTCAGAAAATTGCAAGGGTAGAGAATCTCAGCAACAGTGATAAAGGTTAAAGATAGACTTAATACCCAAAAGATACAGTGAACAGTTTCAATGAAGAGTTTGCAATAGTTCCTAGACAGGCATCAGAATTATATATAGAAGTATACACAGAAAAAGTATGCACAAAAACACAAGACCAACTTCTAGACATAAAAATGATGAGGTCTGAAGTGTGTAATTTTTGAAAGTTGTGCAAAAGAGACATTTAAGAAGAAAGAGTGAACATGAAAATGTAACAGTGTAAAGCATCAAAAAGAAATCTGGGGAGAAGACTGAAAAGTCTGGACAGAAAATCAAGCACAATTTTTTTTTTTATTTGACAGGTGGAGTTAGTGAGAGAGACAGAGAGAAAGGTCTTCCTTCCATTGGTTCACCCCCCCAATGGCTGCTATGGCCGGTGCTGTGCTGATCTGAAGCCAGGAGCCAGGTGCCTCCTCCTGGTCTCCCATGCAGGTGCAGAGGCCCAAACACTTGGGCCATCCTCCACTGCCTTCCCAGGCCACAGCAGAGAGCTGAACTGGATGAGGAGCAACCGGTACTAGAACCTGGTGCCCATATGGGATGCTGGTGCCACAGGTGGAGGATTAACCAAGTAAGCCATGGCCCCGGACCCCAGCACAATTATTTATATATTTATATATATTTATATATTTATATATATTATTTATATATATGCGTATATATACATATATAATATACATATACATATACATATATGTATACATATATACACATATATATGTATATATACACATATATACACTTATATATAACGTATATATTATATATTTTTATATATGTATATATATACACATCTACCACACCATTTTAGAGTTTCTCTCTAATAGGGAGAGAGAGAGAGACTCTAAAATAGTCTGGTGGATGTTTGGGGAAAATTATGGTCAAATTTTTCTATTTGATATAAACTATAAATCCACATAACCAAAGAGGTCATTTCACTTCAATCATAGGATGAAAAAAAAACACCATGCTAAGACATCCCAATTAAGATCACAATTAAGCTGTATAAGCCTAGAAATAAAATTAAAATCTGAAAACCCTGGAAAAGTATGCATTTTTTGCAGATCAAATAGAACATTAACAGCAGATATCTAGTTGGAATACATACAAATTGCATTACACTGGAAAACATTCTTCAAGTATTGAATAAAAATGACATTCACACAGTATTGTTCATATGAGCAAAATATCTTTCAAAACCTAAAAATCAAAAAGATGCTCATGATAAAAATATTTTATGTGATTGAGACTGACATGCAGATATGGGAATTTGGAGGAAAATATTCCATTACATATGGGTTTCACAATATTGCAGATCGAATCACTTTAAAAAATAATCTTCAAGGGATGATCCAAGTATCTAAAAGTACACTTCAGAATATTTCTAAAATCAAATGTTAATTTACAGTTAATAAATTATATAGAATGCAAATATAAGAAAATTTGGTGAAAAATACATAATTAAAATAGCATAAAATGAAATCTAAAAATCCATGAATATAGAACTCATTCCAGGGCTGGCACTGTGGTGGAAGGGGTAAAGCCACCACCTGCAGTGCCAGCATCCCATATGGATGCCATTTCATTTCCCAGATGCTCCACTTCTGATCCAGTTCTCTGCTATGGCCTGGGAAACCAATAGAAGATGTTCCAAGTCCTTGGGCCCCTGCACCAACATCGGAACCCTGGAAGAAGCTTTTGGCTCTTGGCTTTGGATCGGCTAAGCTCCAGGCATCATGGCCATTTGAGAAGTGAACCAATGAATGGAAGACCTTTCTGTCTCTCTTTCTCTCTTTGCCTCTGGCTCTCTGTAGCTCTCCTTTTGAATAAATAAGTAAATCTTAAAAAAAAAAAAAAAACCTCATTCAACCTACTACAAAGATTTTGAGAAAGTGTATCTAGATGCACACTTTAGAAAAATCAGTGAATTAAAACTTTGGAGTTATAAAAATCAAGAAAGTTTAAAAATGACTCTAAAGGTGTGAAATATTCTATGCAGCTCAGAGAGTGTACACATTAATGTCACCAGTGCAACTTAAGGAATTTTGAGTGATCTGAGTACAGCATAATGAAAAACATCAAGCAAGAAGGTCACAGTACAAGGATTGACTTAAACTAGGATATCGATTACACATACATCATTAACTTCAAGCACAAGATGAAAAAGGATACTCATGATATAAAATATGTTACTTAATGCTGTAAGTAAAATGAAATAACTTGTTAGTGGTAACAACAAAGTAACTAGCAGATATAAGGGAATTTAGTTAAAAAAATCCATTACAATTACATTTAAAGTTTTTTTTAAAAGATTTATTTATTTTATTTGAAAGTCAGAGTTACACAGAGAGAGAAGGAGAGACAGAGAGAGAAAGGCCTTCCATCCACTGGTTTAGTCCCTAATTGGCCACAATGGCCAGAGTTGTGCTGATTTGAAGCCAGGAGCCATGAGCTTCCTCCAGGTCTCCCATTTGGGTGTAGGGACCTACAGACTTGGGTCATCTTCTACTGCTTTCCCAGGACATAGTATAGAGCTGGATCAGAAGTGGAGCAGCTGGGACTCATATGGGATACCGGCACTGTAGACGATGGCTTTACCCACTATGTCACAGCACCAGCCCTGTAAAGTTATTTTTGAAATGGAGTGTCTTAAGTCATGAAGAGATCATTCTAATTTTACAATATATTACAAGAAAGAGAAATGATGCAATATTTACACATCAGTGGCAAAGTTGCATAAAAGACAAAAATGCTACTTGGACAGGGAGAATAAATACAGTGGCCAACATTCTGATAAATTATATACATGAAATTTTCTGAAACTTACCTAAATTTTGTTCAAGTTGATGGTCCCATAATGAAAATGGAAACCAAGATTGCCCCAGATCATATTAACACCATTGACTTACTAAGATGTTAGTAATATAGACAGGTTATAGCAATAAATTCCAAAGGCAATAAATGACTTTGAATAATAAGAGAGGTAGATATTATGAAATGAAAATTTTGTGATTACGGTGACAAGAAATGTGTAATAATGATGTGAGGGGTAGACTTGGAGAATTTCTGATAATTAATTTGTTACAATTACATGTACATTGAAAATATGAATAAAAATCCCAGAAACATAAATATAAAAAATCATGCTTTGTTCTATGATATATGAGAGGATAGATTCTCGTAACTAGATTATACTAGGAAAATATGAATAATTAAACTTCAATTTAGTTCCATAAACATCCAAAAAAGTAAATGATTTGTTATCTAGAAAGGGTGAATAATTACAATGACTACCATGTCCCTCAGAAACTGTGTACATGAGTTTCCAGGAGACCTACAGAATTTTGAGAGTTGAGGATTTCACAATAAGAATGTTAAACAAGCTGATCACAGGTTAAGAGTACTAGGATTGGTTCAGACTAAGATATTACAAATAGGCACATGTAATAGATATAATTTCAAAGAAAAATATAAGGATTTACAAAGACAGGCAGCTGTTGTCAAAAAACTATTGTTAGCTGGTGCCACAGCTCACTAGGCTAATCCTCCACCTGCGGGGCCAGCACCCCGGGGTTCTAGTCCCAGTCGGGGTGCCAGAATCTGTCCCAGTTGTCCCTCTTCCAGGCCAGCTCTCTGCTGTGGCCTAGGAGGACAGTGGAGGATGGCCCAGGTCCTTGGGCCCTGCACCCACATGGGAGACCAGGAGGAAGCACCTGGCTCCTGGCTTTGGATCAGCACAGTACGCCAGCTGCAATGCATCAGCTGTAGCAGCTACTTGGGGGGTGAAACAATGGAAAAAGGAATACCTTTCTCTCTGTCTCTCTCTCTCTCACTAACTCTGCTTGTCAAAAAAAAAAAAAAACTATTGTTATTACTGTGAAAAATGAATAATTTCATGGGAGAAAAATGGAAAAATGAATGGATATAGGCAAAGTGACTGAAAAGCAGATAATTACAATTACATTCAAAAATCAATGTAAAAGACAAAAAATTAACTTACAAGAAATATCATAACACCTCTTATAAAGTTATTCACAAGAACAAGCAAGCACACATGCACCAGAGATCAGATAGTTAATTTGTATACTCTGTCAACACTACCTACCAAATTTAAATTTATCCACAACTTATGACTCAACAATTTTCCCATGATGTAAAAAAAATCTATCATGCATTGTCATTAACAATGACACTGTCAACATCTTCAAAAAATATACTTGAAAGATGCCAATTGTCCTAAGCAGTGAAATGAGAGCATGAACTTGTTGAATTAAAGCCTCAGACAGCAGCCTGTGTGCAAAAAGAAAAATAAATCTTTCCAGCATAGTATCAATAGTTTATATCAAATTATTCAAAATTTATTTACTTTTTGTAGATAAAGATTCATTGGAAGATAGCCACCTCCGTGCATATACATTTAGTTGATTTCATACAATAGTGATTGAGATGAAGATTTGCAACATGGACTGTGCTGCCTATAAAACATACAATATTGATTAAACTACAAACTTATAGAAAAAATATGTTGATCCTTCACCTACATTAAGATATATCCTAGTAAGGCTAGTAGATTAAAATAAAATAAAATAAGTTATTTGGATATCCACTTAATGAACAGCATTTTAGGAGAAAACAATAATTTATACCAGCACAGAACATAATTGAAATGCTTAAAAGAAAAAAAATGTGATCCAAAAGTTTTCAGTTAAATTGATCTACAAGTATCAAGATCAATTGTTTTACTACTAGTAACATGCAAGAGCTCATGTCTGATAACTTACTTCAGAAAACTTACAAATGATTGCAGACTTAGAATAAGGATTTAAGGATTAGTGATTACTATGCTCATTAAGCATAATTAACTGTATCAACAAGATTGAAAAACAGAAAATAAGAGTGACAGCATACATCTAATTGTTATTTGTTCTACAATGTAAATATAAATATTAAAGACACAAGAGAAGATGGAGGCCAGCGCCACGGCTCAATAGGCTAATCCTCCACCTAGCGGCGCTGGCACACCGGGTTCTAGTCCCGGTCGGGGCACCGGATTCTGTCCTGGTTGCCCCTCTTCCAGACCAGCTCTCTGCTGTGGCCAGGAAGGGCAGTGGAGGATGGCCCAAGTGCTTGGGCCCTGCACCCCATGGAAGGCCAGGAGAGGCACCTGGCTCCTGCCATTGGATCAGCGTGGTGCGCCAGCTGCAGCGCGCCAGCCACAGCGGCCATTGGAGGGTGAACCAACGGCAAAAGGAAGACCTTTCTCTCTGTGTGTCTCTCTCTCACTGTCCACTCTGCCTGTCAAAAAAAAAAAAAAAAAAAAAAAAAAAAAAAGAAAGAAAGAAAGAAAGAAAGAAAAAGAAAAAAGAGAAGATGGGAGTACTGATTGTTGATAGCAGCTGGTAGTAAAAGAATATTATACCAAATTCATTGAAAGAGAGGAAAAGAAGGAAGAGAATGTTCCTGGCCAATAGTAATATTAATATAGGAAGAAAAAACAATCTTGAAAAACTGGGACTACAAGAGTTACATAAAGCTAAAATCTTATATAAAAGACAACTTATAAAAAATGTGCAATGATCACTAAGTAATAAAGAGACAGAACAGAGAAAGAAAAGATCAATGAAAACATACCACATTTGAGAAGGAAACCAAATGTTCATCAATATAAGATTGGCTGAATCAACTATGGTAGATTTATATAATGATTCTGTTAGGAAAAAGGCAGGCAGTGCACAAATTTACAGCTAGACCAAATTTATTCAGAGAAAATAAATTCACAGAAGTGGGTGCTCAACTGCTGGCATGCACGTGATGGAAGCCATGGCAGAAGGTCCTGACCCCAGGGGCAGACTTTTTGTATTTTAGGAGGGCTAGGGATGGGGGAGGGGTAGAGAGTAGTAGGTGGAAATGAATTCCTGGAACTGGTCTTTCAGCTTCAGAGTTTTGTAGGGGAGGAATGTTAGATGAATGAAGCAGCCTTACATAGAGAATTTCAAACAGGCTAGGCATTAAGGGCTTCCAGGGAAGAGTAATAAGATTCTAATAAGTAGTAAGCTCTAATTCTTAACAGAGCTAAAGGAAGGAGTTTTACCCAGTCTATGTGGACCTAGGTAGAGGATTTAGTTAGAGCCTATTTTAAAATTCCATTCATCCATTCTACTTTTTCTGAAGAATGGAGATGAAAGGGAATGTGAAAATGCCATGAAATATGAAAATACTGTTTGAGTAATTTAAGAGGTAAACTCTCGTCCATTGTCTGAATGAATGGAAGTATGTAATCCAAATCTTGGAATAATATCATTTAATAATATAGTGGAAATGGTGGAAGCTCTTTTGATAGTAGTGGGGAAAGCTTCCACCCACCCTGAGAAGGTGTCCACTCTCACCAGAAGGTAACGTGTTCACCTAACTGGTGCATGTGGGTGAAGTCAATCTGCCAGTCCTCCCCTTGGAGTGATCCCTGGGCCTGGTGAGTGGGGAATGGGAATGGCCTGATATTAGAGTTGGGGTTAGCAGTTTGGCAGCTGATGGAGAGAATGAAGGTTTTTTAGAAAAGTAACTTGGGGAGAAGAAAGGAGTATTAGTTTTTCATATAGAAACCACCATGAGTCCTTTCTAGATGTCCCTTATTGTTGGAACTAAGATATTTCTAAGTCTGAATATACTGGAATTAGGTTAAAGAGAAAATATGGGATCATCTCTCCATGAGCCACTGCTTAGCTGTCAGATCAGCCAGATTGTTGGCTTCAGATAGATATTGTTTACCTTTCTGGTAGCTTTGCAGTGAATAATAGCAGCTTTTGTTGGCAGCTGGGCAGCAACAAAAAGAGCTTTAATCAGCTTGCCATTTATTATAAGGGCCCCTCACACTGTCAGAAACCCCCCTTTCTTGACATATCTGGGCATTGGAATGGATGATATTATAAGCATATGAGGAATTTTTGTATCTATTGACTGTCTTTCCTTTGGCTAAGATGAAGGCTTGAATCCAGGCTAATAATTCAGCCTGCTCAGAGGTAGTACCTTGAGGTAGGGGCCCAGCCTCTATGACCCTATGCAAGGAAGAAGAGGACATCATCACAATGCCCCTCAATTATTGCATATCCAGCAGGAAAAGGGGGAGTTTTAGAAGCACTACCATCAGTGAACCAATATGAGGCTTTGGGAATAGGAGTGTTTGTGAGGCGGTGAGGTATGAGTGTTTGTGAGGTAGTCAGGGAAAAATCAAGGAAGTCAGGACAGGAATGGAGTTCTAGGGGATCAGAGACAGTGGTGGGGAGGAGAGTAGATGTGTTGAGAGAAGAGCAGCGATGAAAGGTAACAGTGGGCTGGAGAAAGGTAGAGTGAAGAACTTGGATCTGAGATGGTGATACAGATTGAAAAGCCCAGTAGCTGAGGAGGTCTTGCAATCCATGAGAAGAGCAGGTTTAGAAGAGTTGATAAAGGGTCAGCTTCTGGGCCTCAAATATGAGAAAGGCTGCTGTGGCCAGGACACTTAGGCATTGGGGCCAGCCTTGGTTAAACCCCACCTAGTTGTTTGGAGAACTGGGCCTCAGTTGTAATAGTCTTCAGCATTTTGGGCCAGGAGATGGAGTTCTTGCCCCTTAGAACTATGGATATAGAGGAGGAACTGTTTAATAGGATTGGGAAGGTTCAAGGTGGGTGCTTATAGAAGAACCTTCTTCATAGATACCCTATAACCTTTCTCAGCTAGAAAGTTTAAAAGACTAGTGTATTGGAGACAGGTCTCGGGAGGGGATACAGAGAAATATATATGAGATGGACAGCAGAATTAATACATCAGAGGTCCTATAATAAGTGATAAAGCCATCTCATTTTTTAACTCAAAGTTTAGGTGTGTTATGGGGAGTGGGTGGGAATGAGTATGGATGAGGTGATCTATAACAGGTGATCTATAACAGAATTGGGCAACAATAGTTCTTATAAGGTCTTATAGAAAGATGTGAATAGGGGTATGGTGAGTGGCAATTACTAGGTGGGAGGTATCCTACACTACAAGATTAACCAGGGGAAGGGAGGGAATCTGGGGTGAAGAGATGGGGAGAGGAAGGTCCATAATGTGAAATATAAAAGCTTGTGTTTTATCCCTGGTGGAAATGGAGATAGATGACCCTAAGCATTGGAGAAGTTCCCTGCCTAAAAGGAGGATGGGGCAGTTAGGAAGGATGAGAAAGGAATGCAGGAGAGTAACATCTCAGAAGGAGCAATATAAGGGAGGGTCTTAAACATTTCAATTAAGACTTTCTTGCCAACAGTAGAGATTGAGGAAGGAAGGAGTGGACCACAATATTTATTTAAAAAAATAAATTAGCCCCAATTTCCACCAAGAAAGAAACTCACTTGCTGGACTGTCCCTATTACTCTTGAATCCCTGGACTCATTTGTGATGGAGGCTGTGGAATCTGGGCCTCTTTATTCTGTTAAGTTTGAGATGAGATGTCCTATGTTTTAGCAGAGGGCTGTTCTAGAAATGGGGAGTCTCCCTCTCTGGGGCCAGTCTATCTTCCAGTGACCTCATTATCTGCACTTGGAACATGAAACAGGGGAACGCCTTGAGTTAGGGCAGCTCCTGGCCCAATGTCCAGTATTGCCACACTTAATACAGGCCCCAGGAGGGCCAATCTGTACAGCTCCTCCCTCTTTCATCCCAACTCTTATTTTTAACTGGGATCTATTTTCAATTGACTTATTATATTTATGATTAATTCCATGTTAAGTAATGAGTTTAACCAATGGTATTAAGTAGAGAAAAACTGAATAAAAATAAATAAATAAAATAATAATAAGCTGTTCTTCAACAGTCAAGACAAGAGCTGTTCAAGTAATTGCTTATCATAGTGTCAGTTTCAATTCTACAGGTTTCCTTTTAGATGCTCTGTTAGTTGTCACAGATCAGGGAGAACATAGGGTAATAGTCCCTTTGGGATTGGCTTATTTCACTAAGTATGATATTTTCCAGATTCATCCATTTCGCTGTAAATTACCAGACTTCTTTTTTAAATGCTGTGTAAGATACCATAGAGTACATATTCCATTCCATTTATGGGCATTTAGGTTGATACTATGTCTTAGCTATTGTGAATTGAGCTGCAATAAATATGGAGATGCAGACACATATTTTATTTGCTTATTTCAATTCCTTTGGATACATTCTAAGGTGTGGATGGCTGGGTTGTAAGGTAGGACTAGATTCAGGTTTCTGAGGTATCTCCAAACTGTCTTCCATAGTAGCTTTACTAGTTTACATTCCCATCAACAGTGGATTAGGGTACCATTTCCTCCACATTATCACCAGCATTTGGTGTTTGTTGATTTCTGTATGAAAGTCATTCTAATCGAGGTGAGGTGAAACTTTTGATTTGCAACTCCCTGATGGCTAGTGATCCTGAGCATTTTTTCATTTGTCTGCAGGCCAAGTGTATTATATCTGCTTAAGTCCTTGGCCCATCTCTTAACTGGGTTGTTTGTTTTTCTATTGTTAAGTTTTTTGATTGCTTTGTATATTCCAATTATTAATCCTTTATCAGTTGCATGGTTTGCAAATAATTTCTCTCATTCTGTTGGTTGCCTCTTTACTTTCCTGTTTCTTTTGTTGTACAGCAACTTCTCAATTTGATGTAATCCCATTTGCTAATCTTGGTTTTTAGTGCCTGTTCCTCTGGGGTCTTTTCCAGTGACACTGCATAGGCCAATGTCTTGCAGGGTTTCCCCAGTGCTCTCTAGTAATTTGATGGAATCAAGTCATAGATTTAGGTCTTTAATCCATTTTGAATGGATTTTTGTTTAAGGCATAAGGTAGGGGTCTTGCTTCATTTTTCTGCATGTGGAAATCCAGTTTTCCCAGCACCATTTGTTGAAGAAACTATCCTTGTTCCAGCAAATGGTTTTAGCCTCTTGGTCAAATATAAGTTGGTTGTAGATGGTTGGATTGATTTCTGGTATTTCTATTCTGTTCCATTGGTCTATCCATCTGTTTTTGTACCAGTACCAGGCTGTTTTGATTATAACTGCCTTGTAATATAACTTGAAATATGATATTGTTATACCTTGGATTTACTTGTCTTTTCTATCATTGCTTTAGTTGAGTTCTCCTGTGTTTCCAAATGAATTTCAGCATCATTTTTCTAGATCTAAGGAGAATATCTTTGGCCTTTTGATTGATATTGTATTGCAACTGTAAATTATTTTCAGAAGAATGAACATGTTGATGATATTGATTTTTTCAATCCATGAACATGGAAGTTTTTCTTTCTATTTTTATGTCTTCTATTTCTTTCTTTAGAGTTTTGTAATTCTCATCATAGAGATATTTGACCTCCTTGGTTAAATTTATTCCAAGGTATTTAATTTTTTGTTGCTATTGTGAATGGGATTGATCTTAGAAGTTCTTTCTCAGCCATGGCATTGTTTGTATATACAAAGGCTATTGTTTTTTGTGTGTTGATTTTATATCCTGCTATTTTACAAAACTTTTTGAGTTCCAGTAGTCTAGTGGAATCTTTTGGTTCATATATATATATACATATATATATATAAAATCATATCATCAGCAAATAAAGATAGTGTGACTTCATCCTTACCGAACTGAATCCCTTTGATTTCTTTTTCTTGCCTGATGAATCTGGCTAAAACTTCCAGGACTGTATTGAATAGCATTGCAGAGAGTAAGCATCCTCATCTCATTTCAGATCTCAGTGGGAGGTGCTTCCATTCAATAGGATGCTGGCCATGGGTTTGTCATAACTTGCCTTCATTATGTTGAGGAATGTTTCTTCTAGACCAAATTTGCTTAGAGTTTTCATTGTGAAAAGGTGTTGTATTTTATCAAATGCTTTTTCTGCTACTCTTGAGATAATCATATATTTTTGTTTTTTTTGATTTGTTAATCTGATGTATCACATTGATTCATTTGTGAATGTTGAACCATCCCTGCATACCAGGGATAAATCCCACTTGGTCTGGGTGAATTATCTTCCTGATGTATCATTGAATTCAATTGGCCAGAATTTTGTTGAGGATTTTTGCATCTTTGTACATCAGGAAGTCGGTCAATAGTTTTCTTTGTCGCATCTTTTTCAGATTTAGGAAGTAAGGTGATGCTGGCTTCATAGAAGAAATTTGGGAGGATTCCACCCCTTTCAATTGTATTAAATAGCTTGGGAAGAATTGGAGTCAGTTTTTTAAATGTTTGGTAGAATTCAGCAGTGAAGCCATTTGGTCCCTGTGGGGAGCAACTGGGAGCAACTCGGACTAGACTAAGTTACTGGAATTAAGACTTATTCTATGCATCTGCTTTCCCACAATATGGCGCTGAGAAGGGAAACAGCTTCTACACAGCTGCCTCCAGTTCAACCAATAAACTGTGGGACCTGCTCCTGATTGGAGGAGAGCAGCGTACTTGGCGTGTGGGTAGCAGAGTTGGGATTGGTGGAAGAGGACTATAAAGGAGGAGAGAGACGGCATGCACCAGGAACATCTAAGGGGAACACCTGTGCAGCCCCCGAGAGAGCCAGCCGGCGGTGTGCCGCTCCCCCGCGGAAGTGGGGAATGTGGCAGGGGGAACCGCCCTTCCACAGAGGTGGAAGGGATGGTAGCCAACCCGGGAAGGACCAGCAGCCAACCCGGGAAGGACCAGCAGCCAACCCGGGAAGAACCAGCAGCAAACCCGGGGACGGCCAAGCAGACGAAAGAACAGCGCAGGGTCCTGTGTCGTTCCTCCACGAAGACGGGGAGCAACAGGTCCCAAGCTTTTTCTTGTTGAGAGGACATAATTTCTTTATCCAGGCTTCAGTTTTTGGGCATTTGGGTTGATTCGATTTCTTTGCTCTTGTGAATTGAACAAAGATAATCATAGAGGTACAGATAGGACTTTCATATGCTGTTTTCATTTCCATTTGGTAGATTCACAGGAGTGGAATGGCTGGGTCATATGGTAAGTCTACATTTAGATTTCTGAGTCATCTCCATACTGTCTTCCATAGTGGCTTTACCAGTTTACATTCCCATCAACACTGGATTAGAGTACCTTTTCCTCCACATCCTCTCCAGCATTTATTTGTTGATTTCTGTATGAAAGCCATTCTAAGCTGGGGTGAGGTAAAACCTGATTGTATTTTGATTTGCATTTTTCTGACAGCTAGTGATCCAGAGTATTTTTTCATGTGTCTGTTGGCTGCTTGGATTTCCTCTTTTGAAAAATATCTGTTTAAGTCCTTTGCCCATTTTTTAACTGGATTGTTTGTTTTGTTGTTGTTGAGTTTTTTATCTCTTTATATATTCTGGTTATTGATTATCAGAGGTATAGTTGCAAATAGTTTCTCCAATTCAGACAGTTGCCTCTTCATTTTGCTGATTGTTTCTTTTGCAGTACAGAAGCTTCTGGATTTGATATAATCTCATTTGTCAGTTTTTTCCTTTGATTGCCTGTGCCTCTGGGGTCTTTTCCAAAACTCTTTTTATGTGCTGATGTCTTTTTTTTTGGGGGGGGGGGGTTTTGACAGGCAGAGTTAGACAGTGAGAGAGAGACAAAGAGAAAGCTATAGAGAGACAGAGAGAAAGGTCTTCCTTCTGTTGGTTCACTCCCCTAATGGCCGCTATGGCTGGTGCTGTGCCAATCTGAAGCCAGGAGCTGGCTGCTTCCTCCTGGTCTCCCATGCAGGTGCAGGGACCCAAACACTTGGGCCATCCTCCGCTGCCTTCCTGGGCCACAGCAGAGAGCTGGACTGAAAGAGAAGCAACCAGGACTAGAACCCGGGGTGCTGGCACTGCACATGAGGATTAGCCAAGTGGGCCACAGCACCGGCCAATGTTCTGATGTCTTGTAGAATTTCCTCAATGTTATCTAATAGTTTGATGGTGTCAGGCCATAGATTTCAGTCTTTAGCCTATTTTGAGTGGATTTTAGTGAAAGACGTAAGATGTAGGTCTTGGGTCATACTTCTGCATGTGGAAATCAACACCATTTGTTGATGAGACAGTCCTTGTTCCAGGGTTTGGTTTTAACACCTTTGTTTAAAAATAAGATGTGTGGGCTGATTTCTCACATTTATATTCTGTTCCACTGTTTTGGTACCAGTACCAGGCTGTTTTGACCATAGCTGTCCTGTAGTATATCTTGAAATCTGGTATTGTGATGCTCCAGCTTATTTTTTGTTGTATATTTCTTTAGCTATTCAGGGTCTCTTGTGTTTCTATATGAATTTCAGCATCATTTTTCTATATCTCAGAAGAATGTCCATGGTATTTTGATTGGCATTACATTGAAAGTCTAATTTGCTTTCAGTAGTAAGGACATTTTGATGATATTGATTCTTTCAGTCCATGAACATGGAAGATTTTTCCATTTTTTGTTTCTTCTTCTAGTTCTTAATTTAATGTGCAATTTTCATCATAGAGATTTTTGACACCCTTGGATAAATTTCTTTCTTTCTTTCTTTTTTTTTTTTTTTTTTGACAGGCAGAGTGGACAGTGAAAGAGAGAGACAGAAAGAAAAGTCTTCCTTTGCCGTTGGTTCACCCTCCAATGGCCACCGTGCCTGGCACACCTCGCTGATCTGATGGCAGGAGCCAGGTACTTCTGGTCTCCCATGGGGTGCAGGGCCCAAGCACTTGAGCCATCCTCCACTGCACTCCCTGGCCACAGCAGAGAGCTGGCCTGGAAGAGGGGCAACTGGGACAGAATCTGGCACCCCGACCAGGACTAGAACCTGGTGTGCCAGCGCCGCAAGGTGGAGGATTATCTTAGTGAGCCGTGGCACCAGCTGATAAATTTACTTCAAGGTAACTTGAATTTTTGTTGCTATTGTGAATGAGATTCATCTTAGAAGTTCTTTTTCAGTTATGGTATTGTCTATGTATACAAAGGCTGTTGATGTGTGTTATTTTATATCCTGCTACTTTTCCAAACTCTCCTATGAGTTCCAATAGTCTCTTAGTAGAGTCTTTTGGATCCTCTATATTGGATCATGCCATCTTCAAATAGGGATAATTTCACTTTCCTCCTTTCTGATTTGTATCCCTTTCATTCTTTTCTTGCCTAATGGCTGTGGCTAAAACTTCTAGAACTATATTAAATAGCAATGGTGAGAATGGGCATCCTTGTCTGGTTCCAGATTTCAATGGGAATGCTTCTAACTTTCCCCCACTCAATAGGACACTGGCCATGGGATGGTGATAAATAGCCTTGATTATATTGAGAAATATTCCTTCTATTTACAATTTGCTTAAAATTTTCATCATGAGTGTTGAATTATTCAAATGTTTTCTCTGCATCTATTGAGATAATCATATGGTTTTTGTGCTTCTATCTTTTAATGTGATGTATCACACTGATTTGTGAATGTTGACCCATCTCTGTATCTGGGGATAAATCCCACTTGGTCAGGGTGAATGATTTTTCTGTTGTATTTTTAGATTTGATTGGTTAATATATTTTTTAAAAATTCAACAGCTCTAAATCTTTTTATAAGTTTTTATTTATTTGTTTGAGAGGTAGAGTTACAAACAGAGGGAGAGGCAGAGAGAAAGGTCTTCTTTTCATTGATTCACTCCCCAAATGGCCACAACAGCCAGAGCTGTGTTGATCTGAAGCCAGCATCTGAGCCAGGTGCTTCTTCCCAGTCTTCCATGTGGGTGCACAGGCCCAAGCACTTAGGCCATCTTCTATGGCTTTCTCAAGCCACAGCAGATATCTAGAAAGAAGAGGAGCAGCCAGCATTAGAACTGGGGCCCATATGGGATGCTGGCACTGCAGGCAGAGGATTAACCTATGGCACCACTGCACCAACCACTCTATTGGTTAATATTTTGTTTAGGATTTTTGCTTTTGTGTTTCAAGGGATATTGGTCTATAGTTCTCTTTATCTGTTTCATCTTTTCCAGGAGTTGGTATTAAATAGATGCAGACTGCATTTGGTATTAAATAGATGTGCAGACTTCAAAGAAGGAGTTTGGGAGACTTCCTTCTTTTAAATTATTTTGAATAGATTGAGAAGATTTGGAATTAGTTCTTTAAATGTCTGGGAAAATTCAGCAGTGAAGGTGGGGTTTCCTTTGTTGGGATGGTCTTTATTACTGATTCTAACTCCATCTTGGTTATCTTTGTTTAGGTTTTGTGTGTCTTCACTTTCTTCTTTCTTTCTCTGTACTCTGTCTCTCACAAACACCTCTCTCAGGCCCCCTCTGTCTCTGCCTCTCTTTATCTCTCTCACACACAAACACACACAAAAAGATGCACACACAAACAGGGATCTCCACATTGCCTTCAAGACTTTTCCTGAACCAGTCCTGGGACTGTGTAGCTTCTGGGCAGGATGGGGCATTGCTCCTTGGTGCAACCCAGTGGTCACCCGCAGAGCCAGAGATTCTTGACATGGCCCAGCCCTTGGTGATCTGTAAGGCTGTGAGGCAGGCCCAAAGGCAGCCCAGGGCCTCTCCTCAGTGAGGACTAATACCAGGCTCTCGTGCCACAAGGCCACCATGGGGCAGCAGGTCAAGCCCCTGCAGCCACAAGGTGTATTGCCTCCGGACAATCCCACACCTCGTGGGCCCCCCAGCCCTGGTGGGCCATTTGTTTGCGGAGCCTGACGTGGTGTTGGGCACCTGCACCTCAGGAGAACACCTCCCCCGCCCCAGCCCAGGTCTTCCCAGGGCAGCCAAGCTGGCAGACAGCCAGCTGGGCTCTCAGCCTGGGCCCCAGGTGAAGGCCCACAACCTGCTGGATGAGCTGCTGTCTAGCCCAGAGTTTCTCAACATGGCCCAAAGCCGTTGGCCCTCTTGAAGGCTGTGAGGCGGGCCCTCAGGCAGCCCCAGAGCCACCTCTCAGTGAGGACAAATACCAGGCTCTCCTCAAGCTGCTGCAGGCCTTCCCAGGGTGGATGCTGGGTGACGTGCCTTTGGGCCCAGGGAGCCTCCCTCCCAACAGAAACGGCCCAGACCCAGTGATGAAGGCAAGGGGGGGGGACATGAGGCAGGAAAGGGCGTTCTGAGCCTGGAGGAGAGGACACAACCAGACGCTGCCATACTCTAGGTCCGGGACCCGGTAGGCGCACAAGCACACCACCACCAATCCTGGAATGCCTGTGGCAAGACATACCTTCCTGGGCCCAGGAAGCCCCTGGGGTGGAAGCCGGGGAAACCCATTGCGGGGTGGGAGGTAAAGGGTGGCTGTTTGCTCGGGTTTGGGCTCTCTCTCTCCCTCCTTCTCTCTTGCTCTCTTTCTTTCCGTCACCCTCTCTGTTTTGTCTCTCTTTCTGCCACACAAACAACCCTCTTTCCCACACCTCTCTCTCCCTCCCTCTGACCTCTGTCCCTCTCTCTCTGTCTCTCACAAACACCTCTCTCTGTCTCTGTCTCTCTGTCACACACACACACACACACAAGCACACACCCAAAGACGCACAGAGAGGGATCTCCACATGCCCTCAACCCTTTTCCTGTCCCAGTCCTGAGCCCGGGCAGCTTCCTTTGACGGCAACCCTTATCCTGGCGTCGGGCTCAGAAGAGCTGGGCCGGGTGAAGGTGTCGTTTCAACAGGAGAGGAAGCAGTGAATGCGCGCACAAGACCCGCTGGACTTGGGCCCCCTGCAGCAGGAGAGCTGGTGGGGCCGGGCGACTGGCGCCAGCGCACGCCCATCTCAGGGCCACAGCCGAGATCCTCCTGCGGGCCTTCGAGCGGAATCGCTTCCCCGGCATGGTGACCAGGGAAGAGCTGGCCAGACGCACGGGCCTCCCCGAGGGCCGAATCCAGGTGTGGTTCCAGAACCGCAGGGCCTGCCACCCGCAGCAGTAGAGCCCAAGCTCAGGAGGAGACATGCCTTGCCTTGAATGAGGCCCCAGGGCTGCTCCTGTTCCCGGCTGTGGCCCCTGCAACTGCAGCGGGGTGTTACCGCCGGCCCCTCCCACACCCCGCGCCCCCCCATCCCTGCAGGCCCCCAGTTGGTCGCGGAAGCCTGGCAGCCATGCCCGGGAGCATTACGCCCAGCCAGGCCATGCCTGGGTGGCAGCCCTGGGCTCCCCCTCTGAGCCTCCCAGTCCCTGGGTTGCCACGGCCCAGCGGAGCGGTGGGGCTCTCCCCCACGCAGGCCCCATGGTGGTCCCCACACCAAGGAAGGTGTGGGATGCCCGGGGGCAATGTGGGCCCCCCTCTTCCTGCTGCTGCCCTCTGGAGAGCCCGCAGGGCCCGCACCCGCGACCTGCCTGCCAGCAGCCCGGGCCGCCTCCGGGTCCCTGGCAGGGGGGGCCATCCCGGGCCCCAGGGTCAGATGTGGTGCTGGGCACCCGCGCTACAGGCAGACGCCTCACCCTCCCCAGTCCAGGTCTTCCCGGGGCACCTGCAGCCGGCTGTGAGGTGGGTCCTCAGGCAGCCCCAGAGCTGCCTCTCAGTGAGGACAAATACCAGGCTCTCCTGGAGCTGCTGCAGGCCTCCCCAGAGCGGCAGGTCTAGGGGATGCTGGGCAACGTGCCTTTGGGCCCAGGGAGCCTCCCTCCTGAAAGAAACATCCCAGACCCAATGAGGATGCGGTGGGGGGTAGCTCACTTGTGATAAGACTCATCATAGATCTTCCTATCACTACATTCCTTTCTCTGGTTCACTGATGATGATCTTGATCCTCTATATTGTGAGGTAGGTAAAAGATTCTAGAATCTGAGCTTCCTAAGAAATCTGATAAGCCTGCAGGTCCAGTACCAGATATGATGAATTCTTATTGCAGTGTTCCTGTCATTTGGAAGACCCATTTGGAAGTACATCAGTGATAAAATCTGTTTCCTTGAGAGCTTTCCTTTGGTATGCACTGGTAAGTTATTGCTCTACCTCCTGCTCAAGCATACTTGCTTCCAACAAGCAAAGTTTTAAGACTTTGTACTTGGAAGAAATACCTTGGGAGTTGTGTAAGTGCAGGCTCCTGTGCCTACCTGGAGCTTAACAAGATCCACCTGATTCTGATCTAGGTACTTCTCAGACCACATTTAGGTACTACAGCATAGGGAAAGTCTCACTCCCTTCCAGGGAGCCAGAAATAACCCACGCACAATGGCTCATAATTAAATTTGAGACCCTTTTCTGATACTTTTGATGGGCAGCTAAGAAATTGAAATTCTCTTATACTTGATAATAGTCCACATCTCATGGTGATTCACGTGTTCTTCCTTTTTATTACTGGTCATTTTCTCTCCATGATGCTCTGTCTCTCCCTTTCCTTTGTTCAATGATGATCATTTTTGCTTTGATAAAGCACCTTCTTTTAATTCTTATTTTTGTATATGAGGTCAGACTTGACTATCTCAGCCTCTCCTGATCCAGTCCCTCCTTTCTGATTAGAATCCTGTCAAGTCTAACCTTACAAACTTAAAATCTGACAACTGTGTGTGGGTTTTTTTCAGATGCAGGCATTGGTCTTTTCACAGGTGTCATTTCTTGCCAGATCCAAGCTAATGTAGTCAGTCCTCTGCAAGTGTAAATGATTTCCTTGAGAGCAGAGCTGTAAAGTTGATGTGTATGTCTTTCTGGGAAATGAAGGGAATTCCAATGGGGACCTCATGAGCCTCATTTTCTTACCCTGCTTTTTGTTTCAGTTTTTGTTTTGGTCTCTGCCTACTTGAAAATTATCCAGATATTGATAGTGTCCAAACTATATATATTTCTTCATAAATGGGAAGACTTCATTCCTGCCCTCTACTCTGAATAAGGGCTTGCATTTCTGGTCCTAAACCAATATTTTCCTAGAGAAGCCCCTTCAACCTCCTTGTCTTTGGAAATGCCACATTCTCTTTTTAGAACAGTGTATTCTAACATATTGGAAATGATTTTCAGATGTGGAAGGCTCACTCAGGCACTGTTTCAACCCCGCAGGAACTTTTGAACTCTGTATGAGATTCTGATGTTTAATGTTTTTCTTCTTCCTGCAAGAAAGCAGTCTCCCAGGCAGGCCTCCAACATCTTGATACTGCACATCTCCTCAGCCTTCTTGTGGTAAATTGAGCCCAGAGTGACTCTGGACTAGAGTGTCATGCTGTCAGCTTTTTCATTTAAAAACATCATTGAAATTGCATGTTATGCTTCTCTCATTCTCAGGATATCTATAGCTATAAGCAACATTTACTTAGTCATTTTCTTTTTTTAACCTCTTATTGAATGAATACAAACTTCGTGTATTTATTAAGTACAATTTTAGGAATACAGAGAATCTTCCCACCGTGTCTAACCTCCCACCCCCACTCCCACCCCTCTTCTTCCTCTCTATTATCAATTTTATTTATGCTAAGATCTATTTTCAATTAACTTTATACAAAGAAGATTAAGTCTATAGTAAGTCAAGAGTTCATCAATTTGTATGATAAAACAGAAAAGTCAAAGAAAAATGAATAAAGAAACTTTCTCTACAGTCGAGACAGGGCTGTTCAAAGTCATTGCATCTCGGGAGATGGGAGGGTTGAGGATGGGAGGGAAGTTATGGGGGAGAAAAAGCCACTGTAATCCAAAAGCTGTACTTTGGAAATTTATATTTATTAAATAAAAGTTAAAAAAAAGAAATACAACAAATAAGTGAGCTAGGAGATATCAGGTGATATCACTATGGAGTTTTTCAAGTAAAGAATTGTGGTGGTACTAAAAATTGTTTATTATATGCATATAATAAAATAGTTTCATGCTGTTCCATGTTTTAACTTTAAAATATTTTTATAGCCTAAGTGAATAGTTATTCCTATAATCATTATGTGTGCTCTTTTAATAAATTTTCACAAATATTGTCATCCATGATGACACAATCAACAGCTATAAAAATTGTGGAGCAAATGTGTGAGTATGGGAACTGTTCAGTATTTGAGTCCAATAAAAAGGAGTTCTTCTAGATGTTTATCAGGTAGATGGTGAAGGAATTTGGAGTAAAGTGTAATATTTACACAATGAGTTAAAAACATTTTAATTTGTACTTATCTTTTTATGTTATTTCTTAACATTTAATGTGCAGGTATTGTAATACTCTCCTAGAATTTTTATAAAGATAAAATAATGATCTCAGAACTGTGATGGATGTAGCAATGTAATCAGCTCTCCCTATTATAGGAAATCTTGCCTTTTATTGACCTCTTTTTAATCACAACAAAAAAGAAAGGATGAATTTTAGTATGTGTTTCTATGTAACTTTCAAATGAAATTACTTCATAAAGTATCATGAGAACAAATAAACTGGTTGAAATCGTGATTCTTGTCTTCCTGCAGTAACAACGTTTAATCATTCTGAAATCCTGCTGACTTATCTAAACAGAGAATGAATTTTAGACCTATGATTTCTTCAAATGCTGAATAAGTCCATGGTTTTGCAAGAAAAATAAAAATACTAATATATTTCATAGTAATTAAAATAATTCAAATATAGAAGGGAATACATTAACCATTTTTCCCATGATAAACATCTAAGTTCCCAAATTAGTAAGAAATTACATGCTTATGACTGAAGTATTTAAATTTCATGTATTTAAATCAATATGTAGATGTAGTCATGCAAATCCAGAGTGTTGAGTATTTTCACATTTGATTTTTTTATAAAATCAACAATTAAAAATACATGGTATGGGCTGGCATTGTGACACAGTTGGTTATATCAGTTTGCTACTCCACTTCTCCTGCAGCTCCCTGCTAATGCATCTGGGAAAGAAGTACAAGAGGGCTTGAATGCTTTGCAGGGAAATCCAGGTGGATTTCAAGGTTCCTGGCTTCAGACTGTCCCAGAGATGTCCCTTGCAGCTATTTGAGTAGTGAAACAACAGATTGAAGATCTCTGTCCCTCTGTCTTTAACTCTTTCAAGTAAATAAATAAAATATTTTGAAAAGCATTATATATTGTTGCTTATCCCTTATCTTAGAAAAATACTGTTCACACTTACTCCTCATGTAGGATCTCTGTCCTTAATGTGTTGTACATCATGATTTAATGCTATAACTATATTCAAACAGTACTTTACACTTTGTTTTTTGGTGTGGGTGCAAACTGTTGACATCTTTACTTAATATATTCTAAATTGATCTTCTGTATACAAAGGTAATTGAAAATGAATCTTGATGTGAATGGAATGGGAGAGGGAGTGGGAGATGGGAGGGTTTCTGGTGGGAGGGAAGTTATGGGGGGAAAAGCCATTATAATCCATAATCTGTATTTTGGAAAATTTTATTTATTTTTTGACAGAGTAGACAGTGAGAGAGAGAGAGAGACAGAGAGAAAGGTCTTCCTTTACCATTGGTTCACCCTCCAGTGGCCGCTGTTGCTGGTGCACCACGCCAATCTGAAGCCAGGAGCCAGGAGCCAGGTGCTTCTCCTGGTCTCACATGCGGGTGCAGGGCCCAAGGATTGGGCCATCCTCTACTGCACTCCAGGGCCACAGCAGAGAGCTGGACTGGAAGAGGAACAACTGGGACAGAATCTGGCACCCCACCTGGGACTAGAACCTGGTGTGCCGGTTCTGCAGGTGAGCCACGGCGCAAGCCAGGAAATTTATGTTTATTAAATAAAAGGTAAAAAAAGAAAAATACGGTTGACAATTTTGTAATTCAATTCATTCAGATGAAACCTTAGTAATTACCATCAAAGTTTCTATTATCCAGTCAAGGCTTCTCCCACTTTTCAGAATTGCATGATATTATTAATTTACTGATTTATGTTTATTCATTCACTAGAACATATTACTCTCAAGCTTTACTATGAACTGAGAGAGTGCTTAGCAATAAAGAATATAAACATTTCTGCTCTAAATGAGATTACATTGCACATTTGATTTTGCAAATCAGCTAATATTAAAGAAATAAGGAAATAATTCATATTGTGCATAAATGCTTCCTATTAACACTTCTGTGGTCATGTTTCTAAGAGAAAACATAAATCATCAGAATTTGCAAACACTAAACAGACAAATTATGTCATTAAAACAAAACAATTTTTTTCTTTTTAAAAAAATTCTATTTAAGGTATATAAATTTCATGCTTTTCATATAAACACATTCAGGAACACAGTGATGCTTCCCACTCTACGTCCCTCCCACCCATGCTCCTGCCCTTCTTCCTCCTCCTTATCCTAGTCGTACTCTTGATTATTTTTAACGTTAATTTAATGAATATAAATTTCCAAAGTACAGCTTATAGATTACAATGGCTTTCCCCCCATAATTTCCCTCCCACCCACAACCCTCCCCTCTCCCACTAACTCTCTCCTTCAGTTCACATCAAGATTCATTTTCAATTACCATTATATACAGATCAATTTAGTATATATTAAGTAAAGATTTCAAGAGTTTGCACCCACACAGAAACACCAGAAACACAAAGTGAAAAATACTGTTTGAGTACTAGTTACAGCATTAAATCTCAATGTACAGCACACTAAGGACAGAGATCCTACATGAGGAGTAAGTGCACAGTGACTCCTGTTGTTGACTTAACAAATTGACACTCTTGTTGATGGCATCAGTAGTCACCCTAGGCTCTTGTCATGAGTTGCCAAGGCTATGGAAACCTTTTGAGTTCACCGACTCATCTTATTTAGACAAGGTCGTAGTCAAAGTGGAAGTTCTCTCATCCCTTCAGAGAAAGGCAGCTCTTTCTTTGATGACCTGTTCTTTCCACTGGGATCTCACTCACAGAGATCTTTCATTTAGGTTTTTTTTTTTTTTTTTTTTTTTTTTTTTTGCCAGAGTGTCTTGGCTTGCCATACCAGAAATACTCTCATGGGCTTTTCAGCTGGATCCGAATGCCTTAAGGGTTGATTCTGAGGCCAGAGTGCTGTTTAGGGCATCTGCCATTCTGAGTCTGCTGTGTATCTTCCTTCCCATGTTGGATCATTCTCTCACTTTTTTTTTTTTTATTCTATCGGTTAGTATTTGCAGACACTAGTCTTGTTTATGTGATCCCTTTGACTCATAGTCCTATCATTATGATCAATTGTGAACAGAAATTGATCACTTGGACTAGTGAGATGGCATTGGTATATGCCACCTTGATGAGATTGAACTGGAATCCCCTGGCACATTTCTAACTCCACCATTTAGGGAAAGTCTGATTGAGCATGTCCCAAATTGTACATCTCCTCCCTCTCTTATTCTCACTCTTATATTTAACAGGGTTCACTTTTCAGTTAAGTTTCAACACTTAAGAATAACTGTGTATTAATTACAGAATTCAACCAATAGTATTAAGTAGAACAACCAAAAAAAAAAAAAACTAAAAGGGATAAAGGATTAAGTTGTTCATCAACAGTCAGGGCAAGGGCTGATCAAGTCACCGTTTCGCATAGTGTCCATTTCACTTCAACAGGATTCCTTTTTGGTGCTTGGTTAGTTGCCACCAATCAGGGAGAACCTATGATATTTGCCCCTTTGGGACTTGCTTATTTCACTCTGCATGATGTTTTCCAGATTGCTCCATTTTGTTGCAAATGACCAGATTTCATTGTTTTTGACTGCTGTATAGTATTCTATAGAGTACATATCCCATAATTTCTTTATCCAGTCTACTGTTGATGGGCATTTGGGTTGATTCCAAGTCTTAGCTATTGTGAAATGAGCTGCAATAAACGTTAATGTGCAGACAGCTTGTTTGTTTGCCAATTTAATTTCCTTTGGGTAAATTCCAAGGAGTAAGATGGCTGGGTTGTATGGTAGGGTTATATGCAGGTTTCTGAGGAATCTCCAGACTGACTTCCATAGTGGCTTGACCAGTTTGAATTCCCTCCAACAGGGGGTTAGTGTCCCTTTTCCCCCACATCCTCGCCAGCATCTGTTGTTGGTAGCTTTCTGAATGTGAGCCATTCTAACCGGGGTGAGGTGAAACCTCATTGTGGTTTTGATTTGCATTTCCCTGATTGTTGGTGATCTTGAACATTTTTCCATGTCTCTCTTGGCCATTTGGATTTCCTCTTTTGAAAAATGTCTATTGAGGTCCTTGGCCCATCTCTTGAGTGGGTTGTTTGTTTTGTTGTTGTGGAGTTTCTTGATCTCTTTGTAGATTCTGGTTATTAACCCTTTATCTGTAGCATAGTTTGCAAATATTTCTCCCATTCTGTCAGTTGCCTCTTCAGGGATCCACAGATGGCATTTAACAACCAGCATCAAACTTACTTGTTCACTAACTCCTGCTTGATACAAGTTCAGATAAGATAGTGCTGGGTAAACAGCAAGTATTTGATACTAGGCATGGTGCTGGTTATGAGTGAGGAGTAAGACTGCTATTGTATGCCTTCCAGATGGACAGTCAATAAGCACATGATGGTGTGAACATAAGGGATGCGTGGTTGGAAAGACAGAGTTCAGTTGCAAGGGCACTGAATAATGAGAGAAGCTGTCCTGTAACAAGAGGGTAAAAAAATACTCCAGAAAACAGACAGCTATACTCCACTTCAAAATGAGTAAAAGTTATCACAGGAAGAGAGGAATGTAAGTGTGTTCTTCTAAAGGAAACAGCATGGGCAAAAGCTCTGAGGTAGAAGAATGCATGGCATATCCATGGTATCATCCTATCAGATATTGCCAGCCAGACTCTAGAGGTTGTTAGGATTCAAATTCTACCTCTATCAACTACAATTTGTATTACCTTAGGCAAAATATAAAACCATGATGAGTACCCTTCATCTGTAAAATGAAGACAATTATTGTACTTACTTCATAGGCAGGTTGGATCAAGCAAATTAACATATAGACAGCACATATCTAGTATTGTTAGTTATTGTTAGATATTATTGTTACATATATAATATGATTTGAAATTTTGTACTACTTGTCTTGATAAAATTAAAACATTGAGTATTCTCTCTTCTGTTAAAGGTAAAAAGACCATGCATACTCTTTTTTTTAAATTTTATGAAAGATAAAGCAGTTTATGTATATCCTATACATAAATAACCATGCACTCTAACAGTACTGTTCAGTGACTTTTAGTAAATGTAGACAGGTGGGAACCATCACCATGATCCAGCTTTAGAAAATTCCCATCACTCCAAAAGGCTCCTACAAGCATTTTTGAAGTCTTTTTCCAGTTTTACTTCCCCAAATGCATGTAAGTCAGAAACTGCAATCTCTCCATATAAATTTGCCTTTTCAGTATAAATGGAATCATAGAACATGTGAAAAAAAGACTTTGGTAGAATGAGGTGTGCAGTTGAAGAAGGCTTGGGGGGCAGTGGTTTTATGCTGTGCAATGCTCCCATGTTTCTTTCATCAGTAGAGTTTCAACTTATTCTTTCCTCCCTTTTGGAATCTCCCAAGCCCACATCAATAAAACCATGAAATTGCAATCATTCTATTATTTTTACAGCAACATGTTGTAAGCAATGTCCAGAATCACAAAGCTATCTTTGAGAATTGTGAAATTTACTTTGAAATTTGAAAGGAAAATATTCCATAATGCAGTTTCAAGGGTACAAAGTAAGAATTAATGTCAATTAACTAACATGAAAGACTAAGAATATATTTTAAGTACAAAAGTCATCATACATTTTAAATAAAAAATCTATTATGCCCCTTACTTCATTCAATAAGCCTATAAACTCCTAAAGTATAGGACTGAATTCATAGACTAAACTTGTTATACTACAGCCATGGGTAGACACACATATTTTCAATAAATTATTTCTGAGTTTATGAATGAACTTTACCAAGAAGCTAAGTAAACACAATTTTCTGATTAGATCAAACATTGAGAAATATGACTGGGATGATTTGAGTGATACACCTGGCCTCCCATGTATGTGTTACCCTTTCCTGAGAGGTATAGAAATCTTCCATATCAACTCTCTAATGAAAATTGCAAGTGAGGTGGAATTCAGTGTTAAGTCTAAGAAACAGTAAAACAGCTTTGAAGGATCAACTTTAAATTGGAATCCTATTGCCACAACACTGTGTCACATTATATTGTGATCACCAAGACAAAGAGAGTATACTCATCCTAAAACTAGTGAGAAAACATGTAAATCAGCTATTTAGCCAGAACACTTTCCAATGATTCACTCTGCAAAAGTTTCTCCATTCCTTCTGGTTCCCCTCCACCTCTGGGTTTATGTTGCCCCATATTCAGTCCATCCTAATCTTGCTTAACATGGAAAAATAGAATGAGGATCTTTCTAATGTGACTGGACCTAGACATTTACATATTAAAATATACCCATTCATTCACCCTTACTGCTTGCCTATTTTAAAGCACCATTTGAGATGTGTAAGATAGATTAATAAAACTGATACAAATCAGTGGCTTTGTGAACCTTACATTGTTTGAGAACCACAGTTTGTCAGACACTGAATCATTTTGTTTTTATTTATTTAAAAGGCAAAATAGAAGATAAAGAAGGCAGTAAAGAGATGGGAGAGAGGGTGAGGAGGGAGAATAGAGGGAGAGACCATACAACCACTGGTTCTATCCTTAAATGCCCACCTGTAAGACTGAATCAGGCCAAATCAAGAGCCAGGAACTTGGTCCAAGCCTCAAACAGGTGTGGCAGGACTGAAGCCCTTAGGCCATCCTCTACTGCTTTCCCTAGTACATCAGTTGCTAACTGGATGGTGGTTGCTGACACTCAAACCAGCACTCCAATATGGGTTGTGAGCATCCCAAGCTGCAGCTTAACCTGCTGAGATGCAATGCCTACCACACACTGAATTACTTTGCACAAGCTACATATCCCTCACAACCAGGATATAGGTGCCTTTATCATCCACACTTTATAAGAAAAAGACCTAAAGGAAAGATCTCCACGAGTGAGATCCCAGTGGAAAGAACAGGTCATCACAGAAGGAGGTACCTTTCTCTGAAGGGAGGAGAGAACTTCCACTCTATGACCTTGCCTAAATATGATCAGAGTCGGTGAACTCAAAAGGTTTCCATAGCCTTGGCAACTCATGACAAGGGCCTAGGGTGATTACTGATGCCATCAACAAGAGTGTCAATTTGTTAAGTCAACAACAGGAGTCACTGTGCACTTACTCCTCATGTAGGATCTCTGTCCTCAATGTGCTATACATTATGATTAATGCTATAACTAGTACTCAAACAGTATTTTTCACCTTGTGTTTCTGTGTGGGTGCAAACTGTTGAAATCTTTACTTAATGTATGCTAAACTGATCTGTAAATAAAGAGAATTGAAAATGAATCTTGATGTGAATGGAAGGGGAGAGGGAGCAGGAAAGGGGAGGGTTGTGGGTGGGAGGGAAGTTATGGGGGGGGAAGCCATTGTAATCCATAAGCTGTACTTTGGAAATTTATATTCATTAAATAAAAGTTAAAAAAAGAAATTGTATAAGTGTTTAAATACATGACTACATGTCCAGGTTTACACACAGGAATGACTCCAATCCTGGCATCTAACTCCAGACCATACAGACTTAACCATGACAAAACCCCACACCTTATGAAATGCTGGTAGCACACAAATACATAGCAAATGAGGCATACTATACAATTGTCCCCTAATATGCTAACTTGTAATTGTCCTAATTATGTTTACTTCCCACAAGAAAGCACCCTTTATGAGCCAAGCAGGCTTTATAGTACAGGAGTTAAGGGTACACCATACTGTATATTGTCCAGCTGCTTGGCCTCTTTTGGCCTCAGTTTCCTTATACATAAAATAAAACCCCAGTGTCCAACTCACACAGTAGCAGCGAGGATGAAAAACAAATGTGTGCAGGATGCTTGGCTCACAGGAAGCACAATAAATTGCTGCTGCTATCAGTATTCTTAGACACAGCACTGGCTCCCACAGCTTGCAGCCAAAGCTGGGTGTACAGTAAATCACTGAAAAAAAAATGGGCTTTGGGTTTTCTCAGATCTTCCAGGTTCCTTGGATATTTCTACTCATTCAACAAATATCTGAGCAGTTTCTATTCCATGTCAGGCTGTTCAAAAGGGTGAACCAAAAAGAAAAGTTGTCTTTTACTCATTACATAATACTATGGTTGTCACCCCCAACTTGCTTTCCTTCCTAATACAAAGTCAGAAGGCATGCACTCTCTCCAGGCAAATTTACCAAAATATTAAACATCTCACCCTAATGCCACTAGAATTACCTTATCACATTCTTGCAAATCAATGCAGTCTGAAAATGATTTCTTTGTTTAACCTGTAAACATAGGCTGGTTGGGGTCAGGGTTGTGAGGTAGGATGTTAAGCTTCCACCTGTGGTGCCAGCATCCCACATCGGCACCAGTTCAAGTATTGGCTGCTGCTCCTCTTTGAGTCAGTTCTCTGATGTTGGCCTGGGATGGCAGTGGAGGATGGCCTAAGTGCTTGGGACCCTATACCTATGTGGGCCCCTGTAACCATGTGGGAGACTCAGAAGAAGTTCCTGTATCCTGGGTTTGGATCAGTGCAGCTCCACATGTTGCAGCAAGCTGGTGAGTGAATCAGATTGTTTCTGCCTCTCTGTAAATCTTCCATTCAAATAAATAAATACTTTTTTAAAAAAGAGCCATACAAGGCCGGCGCCGCGGCTCACTAGGCTAATCCTCCACCTAGCGGCGCCGGCACACTGGGTTCTAGTCCTGGTCGGGGCGCCGGATTCTGTCCCGGTTGCCCCTCTTCCAGGCCAGCCCTCTGCTGTGGCCAGGGAGTGCAGTGGAGGATGGCCCAGGTGCTTGGGCCCTGCACCCCATGGGAGACCAGGAAAAGCACCTGGCTCCTGGCTCCTGCCATCAGATCAGCGCGGTGCGCCGGCCGCAGCGCGCCGGCCGCGGCGTCCATTGGAGGGTGAACCAATGGCAAAGGAAGACCTTTCTCTCTCTCTCTCTCTCACTGTCCACTCTGCCTGTCAAAAAAAAAAAAAAAAAGAGCTATACAGCAAATATTTTTTTAAAAAAATATAGTATCCTGGGGCTAGCACTGTGGCATAATGGGTAAAGCAGCCAGTTGCAGTGTTGTCATCCTATATGAGCACTGGTTCTAGTCCTGACTGCTCCACTTTTGATCCAGCTCCCTACTATGGCCTGGGAAAGCAGTGGAGGATGGTCCACGGCCCAAGTCCTTGGGACCCTGAACTGACAGGGGAGACCTGGAGAAAGCTTCTGGCAACTGGCTTCAGACTGGCACAGCTCCAGCCATTGCAGGCAATTGGTGTGTGAACCAGTGGATGGAAGACCTCTCTCTGTCTCTCCTTCTCCCTCTCCCTCTCTCTAACTCTCCTCCTCTCTCTGTATTACTCTGAATTTCAAATAAAATAATTTATTTAAATTATAATATCTAAGAGTATCAGATGAGACTCAATCATTAAATAACAAGGCTAGTCTATCTCTGTGTTACTCTGAATTTCAAATAAAATATTTTTTTAAATTCTATCTAAGAGAATCAGATGAGAATCAATCATTAAATAAAAAGGTTCTGTTTTCACTGGAGTAGGCTAATTAGAACACACTTTAAGAATAGCTTTTAAAAAGTCAAATCTAACCATTTTTCTTACTTAGAATTTGGAATACTTTTATTCCCTTGACTCATGATTCAACTATAGATTTGAATTCTCTCTCTCTGTGTGTGTGTGTGTGTATGTTTGTGAGTATGTGGGGAATGTGTTAGAAAATCTCTTGAAATTAGTTATTTTATTCTCTAAAGAGTTACAACAGTGGCTGACACTGTGGTACAGCATGTTAAGCTGCCATATGCAGTGCAGGCATCTGATATGGGTGCTGGTTTGAGTCTTGGATGCTCCATTTCTAATCTACCTCACTTCTAATGCTCCTGATAAAGCAGCAGATGATAACTCAAGTGTTTGGGCTTCGGCACTCACATGAGAAACCCAAATGAAGTTCCTCGTTCCTGGCTTCAGCCTGGCCTGGCACTGGCCATTGTTTCAGATGAGCACAGCTCCAGCCTCTCCCTCCCTCCTTCCCTCCTGCTCCCCCCCTTCTCTGCATTTCAAATGCATAAATAAAGGAATAACAATAATCTATTGGGCAGCTAGTATGGTTAAAAACATCTTTCCATGGATGAGAAAGACTTTGACACAGCAATTTTCAGGAGACTTATTGGAAAAGGCTGGCTGGAGTGGAAAGCAGAATCAGCAAATTAGAAGTTTAGCCACATTGCAATCACAACAGAAGCCTCAACTGATCTCACAAGATGATCTGAGGTTGCAATGCCCATTCAGAAAAAGCCCAATTTGAGATAAAGGTAAGACTTTGAACACCAAACAGTCCTTAGGCATAGTATCCATTAGAAGAACAGAGCCATGGCTGACATGAGAGATAATATCTAGGAGTGGACTCAGAGGAAGACCATCAAGAGCTAACACTACTGACAGGTGGCAAAATAAGGAAGAAGTCATGTTGGCTGCAAGCCACAGCACACCTTTTATTAGAGTATTCTCACAACAAGCTTAACGAAATAAATAATTCTATTATGGCCATTTTACAGATGTGAAAAATGACCTCAGAAAGTGTAAAGTTTAAATAACTTATATAATTCATACAGTGAGTTGGTAATAAGGCCAATGTTGTACTTCTTAAGTTTGTCTCCAAAGATTCCATTATTATTCATTTCCTCTGAAATGAAGAAGGAGAGGAGAAGAAAGGCCATACACAGGGGAGGGAGAGAAGGTTCTACAATATGGTACAAGGCAAGACATGCAATAGACTGAAATTTCACATTGCTGTGGCATCTATGATAGTATAACCACTTGGACAAGGCCAAGAGTTCAATTGCAAATGTGAGGCCTAATTATACACATTCCTCTTGGTTAACTTTCTTTTTTTTTAGTAAGATTGGTTTATTTATTTAAAAGTCAAAGTTATACAGAGAAGGAGAGACAGAGGGATGGGGGGGTTCCATCTGCTGGTTCACTCCTTAATTGGCTGCAACAGTCCAAAGCAAACCCAAAGCCAGGAGTCAGGAGTTTCTTCAGGGTCTCCTATGCAGGTGCAGGCGCCCAAGGACTTGGGCCATCTTGTACTGCTTTCCCAGGCCATAGCAGAGAGCTGGATTGGATGTTGAGCAGATGGGACTTGAACTGGCAACCATATGGGATACCAGCACTGCAGGCGGTGTCTTTACCCACTGTGCCACAGCACTGGCCCCTTGGTTAACTTTCAGAAGGAAGTCAACCAGACTCACAAATGGATGCCACATAGTAGTTAGAGGGCAGACAGATACTATCAACACAGACAATGAACCAGTGGGGGACTACTGAGTTATGCTTCAGAAGCTTCATTTGTATCATTGGCTTCAAATGTAAAAGTGAATGAAACCTTTCAGACACCAAAAAAGATAGTTTCCATGTCAACAATGCAAAGTTAAGGCAGAGGCACTGAGCATCTTAGAAGATACTGACAATAACTGGCAAAAGGAGGTATGACTTTGCTTAGGTTGTGGTAATCAGAAGTATGCCTCTTTCTCCAGCCTTGACAAGGGGCAAGACTGGTAAGTTATGGATACAAATTTCAGAACACAGGCTTCCAATATGTGGTGATTAACTGAAGCAACTTCTACCATGGCCTGCTTGAGTGTTGATGCTGCAGAGGTGCTGGAGGAAATGTGCAGGCTCCTCGTCAGCATACCCCATCCGTACAAAGCACTAGGCTCGGTGGAGAAGAGATATTCCAGAGTGCCCATGCCAACCAAGGTTGAGAAATGGTAAGTGAGAAGTGGGAAGGACCAATACCAGGGTTCATGGTAAAAGGAAGAGTCCTGCCTTAATATGTTGACCATGCAGGTATACTAAGGGCTTGTCTTCCTTTTTGCCAATGACCAAGCAGGGCTAGTTCATCACACTGATAAAGTAATACCTGATTCAGTGCCCAAGAGGTCACAATTATTTAGGCTATGAGCCCAGTAAACAGGTGACTGTCACCCAGAGAGGTGTCTGTGGAATGCATGAAATACTGTGCCAAGGGACCTGCTATGGAGACTATCTGGGGGGATGAGCCACATCTGTGCCGAGGAGTATCTGAAACACATGAGGTTTACCTGAAATGAGACAACTTGGGATCTCCCTTTAGCACAGCATCCAGTAGTGATCACTTGATGAGGATGGCCAGGTGTGGTACCAGCATGTGGAAAATGGATGAAGAGATGTCAGGGAGAACAGCACCTGATGCACACCTCTAGCTGCACAGTTCTGGGTGATGAGCACAACAGGAAGCTGCTGCTGTGAACACTCCATTGGGTGGATGTACATGGGTATTTTCTATGGTGTTGAGGGTCTGCACAGCTAAACTTCAGGGACTATAACCATCAGGGCCAGCAGAGTTGGTTTGGACTGCTGTAGGAGTCCTCTTAAAATAATAGAGGGATGAGCACTGGGGAACACCATGTAATATGGCTCTTTTGAGACCCACATCCTATATTAGGGTGTGTGGGTTTGAGTTCTACTCCACTTCCAATCCAGCTTCCTACTAAAGTGCACCCTACAAGGCAGCAGATAATAGCTCAAATACTTGGGTCTGTGCCACCCATACTGAGTTCTGGGATCTTTGTTTCATAAAACCTGATGTTTTCACATGACAACCTGGTTCAATCCCAGGTATTGTGAATATCTGGAGAGAGAACAGTGGGTGAGAGATCTCTGTGCCTTTAATGTGAATAAAATTAATTTTCAAAATTTAAATAAACCTCCTGCATCCATGTGGTCAGAGTGGGACCATTCCAGTTGTTCCCCTTCACTGTGGGGATGGCAGCTGCATAGACTAATTGAAAAATGCCTAAATATCTTAGTGGCCTCCTTTTCTCAGTTGCACATCATTGTTTGACATAAGGAAGTTCATGATGGAGTGTGTTATTTTCCAGATCACCAACACACACTGCAGCAAAGGAACACCTTATGTCCATCCACTTTGCATGGAGGACGCCATCAGCTCTGTTTTCCAGATGATATGTCTTTCATGTGGGTTACAGGGACCCACATACTTCAGCCATCATTCACTCCAAAAGTGAGTATTGGCAGAAAGCTGGAATTGAGAGTTGTGACTGTAACCTAGGCACACCAATATGGGATGTGGACATACTAAGCAGGGTTGTAACAGGTGCCAAATGTCGATCCTGTGATGAATTTTGGAAGTGCCTCTGTATATCCAAGGATTTCGGAGAAAGGAGACAGAGACTTCTGGGCCCTGCCCCTTTACTACATAGTTTCTGCTTCTCCCCAACATTGCACACCACTTCACATGTCTCTGCATGCTCACGCCTGAGGTCTATTCATGTGGATAGGGAAGAGCAGCAGAGCACAGAAGAGTGGGTCTGGGGGACAAGGCAGATTAGGGAAAAACTGGACTGTGACAGTTTCTGCCTGGATCCTGCCCAGTTAGAGGCACATCTTTGGAGATGCTGGGACTAGTAAGTAACACCACAGTTACCCAGTGGCTACACACTGTTTAGTGACCACATCTGAAGCAGAGGCAAATTGGACATCTACATGCCAAAAACTGAAATATCTTTATATTACGCCAGGCATGAAAGTCAACTCAAAATGAATTGAAGGCTTACATAAAAGGTCTGAGAATATAAACCCCCTTACAAATGGAAGCAGATTCCTTGATATTAGTCTCAACAATGCTTGTTTAGATATGATACTAAAAGCACAAGTGAAAAAGCAAAGGCTGCAAGAAATCTAAGAAATATTCTTCATACGATAGGAAAAACAGAACAGATAAAGCAAGGAAGGGAAGAAAGTATTGGAAAGCCTGAGTTTGAACACAGACAACTCAAAAGCAAATACTGTAATAAAAATCGCACAAAGGATTGATCAGTTTTCCATTGAATATATACAAGTAGCCAACAGGTAACTGAAAGGGGGCTCAAAAACTGCTAACGAAGACTACAATGCTAATCAAGACCACAATGATTATCATCTCATATATGTTAAAATGAATATTATCCAAAAGTAAAAAGATAACTTTGGACCAGGGAGGAAAAAAAGGAATATAAAAATTGCTGGATAGAAAGTAAATTGGTATATCCAATATAGAAAACACTGTGTAGGTCTTCAATCAAAATTAAACATAGAACATATGACAAAGCAATCCCACTATTGCCTATGTATACAAAAGAGATAAAATCAGTACCTCAAAGAGACACGTATCTCCACATTAATGGCAGCATTATTTACAAGAAAAATATATGGAAACAACCCCATTGTCAACAGATGAGTAAAGAAAATGTGATACACACCACACACACACACACACACACACACACAGGAATCACAGTCAACCTTAAAAAGGAAATTCTTCCATTTTGTCAGAATGAGGATCCAAAAATATGAATGTGGACATTAGGCTATTTAAAATAATGCACAGAAAAATAAATGCCACACAATGTCACTCATATGTGCCATCTAAGAAAGTCACACTTAATCACAAAACAGAATGGTGGTTATCATGGGCTGAGAGTGAGGACATGGGAAAATATTAGCAGAACACACATTTGAAGCTATGAGATAACACCTCAAGACTGTGGGGAGCAACTCGGACTAGACTAAGTTACTGGAATTAAGACTTATTCTATGCATCTGCTCTCCCACAATATGGCGCTGAGAAGGGAAACAGCTTCTACCCAGCTGCCTCCAGTTCAACCAATAAACAGCAGGACCTGCTCCTGATTGGAGGAGAGCAGCGTACTCAGCGTGTGGGCAGCCGAGTTGGGATTGGCGGAGGAGGACTATAAAGGAGGAGAGAGACGGCATGCACGAGGAACATCTAAGGGGAACACCTGTGCAGCCCCCGAGAGAGCCGGCCGGCGGTGTGCCGCTCCCCCGCGGAAGTGGGGAATGTGGCAGGGGGAACCGCCCTTCCACGGAGGTGGAAGGGTCGGTAGCCCACCCGGGAAGAACCAGCAACAAACCCGGGGAGGGCCGAGCAGACAAAAGAACAGTGCAGGGTCCTGTGTCGTTCCTCCATGAAGAGGGGGAGCGACAAAGACCTTAATATTCAACACAGTAACTAGATGATTATATCACACACTCACAACTTGCTAATATCTTACGTATGCTTTAATAACATAGGGGTGTAAGGTGATCGATATGTTAGATTGTCCTAATCATTTCATAATATGTATGCACAAAAGGATTCCAGAAAGTTTATGAAAAGATGTAATCAAAAGATAATGTGAATTGTCCATAATTTTTAAGGTCCCCTCATATAGCAAAACATACCTTGAATATGCACAAATTGCGTCAGTCATACTCTGACAATCTTGAAAAAATAAAACAAGCAAAAAAACTTCCGATATTAAAATATAAATTCAAAATAACTTGGTAAACTAGACATATATTCAGGATTAGGAAGGCTTTCATGGAACAGAAATCGTTTTTAAAACACACACAAATTTGAGTAGCCAAAATTTCTATTTTGAAAGTGCAAATATAGATGGCATCTGTTAGGAGGAAGTGTAAGGGCTAAGATGACACCCAAGTACCGAATTACAGGGGCCTCCTGCCCCTCTAAAACCTGGGTAAAAACTCTGAGCCAAATAAAACTTCGGTTTCTACCTTACTCAATCTATGTTACTGCGTTACTGCAAACAGAAAACGGAGTGAGACGTCCCAGACACAGCTACGTGAAGCCAGTGCCCTGGAAAAGACCCTGCGGCCCACATATTTAGAATCTCGAGGGAACCAGGTCCGTGTGGGGAAGAGGAGGAACCGACAGCGCCTATGCATGAACCGCACACACAGAGCCTGCGTTCTCCCTAGTGACCACCCCGTCCCCGCTGCACAATCGGGGAGACGCGGAGCTGCCGCCACACAGCTGCCCGCTATAGCTCCGGGACCGAGAAGTCTCTGCGGGCAGAGAAGCGGCAGGACCTCGGGGGTCCTGGGTGCCGGCAGAGCCCTCAACCCAGGGGTCTGGGGACCGAGGGAAGCCCTATGCCAGCGCCAATATGGAGTCCACAGTGGCAGGGCCAGCGTCCTCCCGGCCTGCAGCTCCGGGTTCCCCTCTCGGACCCCCAGGCCCACACACTCACCGTGTCGCGGTGTCCGGCTCCGTAGGTGCCCAGAGTCCCCGGTGAGCGAAAGTGGAGAGAGGCAGAGGCCGACTTCACTTAGGCAGACTCACGGCAGCTGAGCTGCCTCCCCGGACCTCACTCGCTGGAACGCTAAGACGACTGTGACGTCAAGGCCCGCGTGCTGACACAGCGTGGACGGCACCGTGCCTGATTGGGCAGTTTGCCGGTCTTGCGTGCACGCAACGTCACAGAGGACGGAGCCAATCAGCATCCCTCACAGCAGGACCCCTGACGTCGGGTGTCCTGGATGGGAACAGGAGGGACAGGCCTGGGTTCAGGTCTGCAGTGGCCGCCCCCGGGCGCGCACCTCCGAGCTCCTGCCGCCCGTGGCCTCGACCTGGGTCCACGTCCTTCTCCCTGGCGGATCCTGCCTGATGCTGGCCGACCCTGCCTCAGTGAGTACAGTTCTGTGTATCCACTTCCGGAGCCTTCATTTTCCTCGTATTCCTGCTCATTTTCCTGTTGGGTCATTGGTATTGCTTTTTAATATTGATCTGAACGATACTTAAAAATATAACATAATTTAATCTTTTTTCTCTTTTCTCCTGTCAATATTTGTTGTCCACTCTGCCTATTGACCTTTCATAGGATTTGTAAAACATTGATCTTTCCCACAGCCTCTTTAAATTCATTTATCATTTATCTCCAGTCTGTTGTGAGCCTCACATTGATAGCACATCTTGAGCCAGGAACTCTGAGTCTCCTACATGGGTGGCAGGTACTTAAACTTGAACAATCCTTTTTTCTTTCCCAAGCCTATTACTGGGGAGCTGTGTTGGAAGCAGATAAGCAGGGACTCTAGCAGTCCAAAAACAGATGCCAGTTAAGCAGTGGCTTAACCCGCTTGGTCATAATGCTGGCCTCTCACTGTTTGCTTTGAAATAAAGGAAAATAAGGGAATAGTGAGGGCCATGGAATCATCATAGACCTGCCCCACTACTAGCATAGCTGGCTCAGGCCAACACTGTCACTGATTTACCATTCTTCTTTCTTGATAAGCCTGACTCAATTTTTTAAATAGGATGTAAATGTATGTGTATGTGCATGTACACATAGGTAAGTCCTAGGAGATCTATGCCTTCTTTTCAAGCTTTAGGTCCTCCCTCTTAATCAGATTTGAGTGTCACTTCCAAAAGTTCTGCCCATATATTTCTACACCCCCATCCTATTTAAAAAAATTGTCAGGCTTATCAAGAAAGAAGAATGGTAAATCAGTGACAGTGTTGGCCTTTGCCAGCTATGCTAGTAGTGGGGCAGGTCTACCATGATTCCATAGCCCTCACTATTCCTTTATTTTCCAAAATAGAGAGGAATTCAAGTTAAATTACTCTAGGTGCTGGAAGAATAATGTCCTATAATTTCAAAGGTCTGGGTCAGGTGTCTATGTCTGTTCTTCTACCACCAGGCAGGTGATTCCAGTAGAAACATATGTGAGGTGTAATTATAAATTTTCTAGTACGCATATTAAAAAAGTAAAAATAAGGAGGTAAAATTATTCTAATGACATTTTCTTCAGCCAAATAAAATATAAAAATATATTTCAACTTATTATAAAAATTATTGGTGAGGATTTTAAATTATTATTTCCAGTCTGTTGTGAGCCTCACATTGACAGCACCTCTTGGTTAATGCTAGCTGCATTTTAGGCACTGGGTAGCAATAAGTGAACTCAACATTGCAACTCTAAATCATCCAAGACAGTTTTGTCAGGGAGAGGAAATCCACTTTTTTTTTCTTTTTTGATTTTGTAAGGACATTTATATAAGATACATACTATCATTCTTATCATTTCAAAACATTTTTATAAGGTTGTGTTCTCATTTTGTGTTTATCATTTGCTTCTAAGTGTGAGTACACACTTTCATAAGTGCTGTTCAATCTCTAACACTCCTTAACCTTTCCATGTATGACCCTTACTAGGACTCTCAGAGAACTAGAGCAAGGAGTCATATCAGGATATATATATCTGAGTGAATCTTTACTATAATCTACTATAATGTAAATAAATTTTTTATATAAATGTATATAAGTATATGTACTCTTCAGTACTACCAAGTACAGATGAAATGTGATTTTCATTAAGCAATGAAAGAATTATTTTATATGCTATTTGGGATGGAATTTCAAGGTAGATATGTAAAGAAGCAGCATAAAGGTGTTCCCAGATAAGAAGAGTGGAATTGAGCAAGCATAACATCATAAATGGCAAATACAGAACAAAATATATGAAGTTTATTAAGAGAAATTAAACATAAACTTAAATCCCTAAAAGAATGCCCAGTTGCTAGTGAATTTGAGTTCTATTTTATAAATTCAGGAATTCCCTCAGTATTCTAAGCAAGGCAGAAGGAGAGTCATAGCTGTTTGTTGAAGAATTAAATTTATACCACTATAAATCAAATAAGGAGGTTGTTGAATTTCTTGAGCTCTTTATAGATTCTATTAATCCTTTATCAGTTCCTCAGTTTGCAAATATTTCCTCCCATTCTGTTGGTTGCCTCACTAACTTTCTTAGTGTTTCTTTTGCAGTGCAGAACCTTCTCAGTTTTATGTAATGCCATTTGTCAATTTTAGCTTTGTTTGCTTGTGCTCTGGGATATTTTCCAAGAAGTTTTTGCCTATGTAAAAAATATTTTATAGGGTTCCCCCAATGTTCAGTTTGATGGTATCGAGTTATGTATTAAGGGCTTTGATCACTTTGAGTGGACTTTTGTGTAAGGTGTTAGGTAGGGGTCTTGTTTCATACTTCTGCATGTATAGATCCAGTTTTATTAGGAATAAGTTTCTAAGGTGTAGGCATTTAGTCTAGTGTTCCAGATGGTTGTTTAAATATCTGTATCATACACTGGAGCACCTGGATTTGATTCCTGATTCCAGCTCATGATTTCATAATCCCGCTAATGTAGACTCAGAGAGATAGTAGTTTGGCTCAATTAATTGGGTTCCCAAAACTCACAGGATAGGCATAGATTACACTTTTTGCTCTTAGCTTCAATTCCATCCCAGTATGGCCATTGACACTATTTGGGAATGAATCAGTCAATGGATCTGCTTTTTTTTTCCTTTCTATCTGATTTTAACCTCTCTTTCTCTTCACCTCTCTGGCTTTCTGCCCTTTATTATTTACTTAATTAAAAAAGAAAAAGACCTCTTAATGCACTGTTTCTACATCCATTAAAAGTATTTTTTTGGCTTCATTCCCAGATGTGAAACTAGTAGTTTAGGTGTTTTAACATTTTATTTCAATATATTGCTTCTTTAAATTCTTGTGATGAGTTTGTTTACTTTTTCTTTAACCTCAATATCTGTATTTGAGCCTATTCATGGTGTGCCAGGTTATTATTTTTTTTTTTTTTTTGACAGGCAGAGTGAGAGTGAGAGACAGAGAGAAAGGTCTTCCTTTTTCTGTTGGTTCAGCCCCCAGTGGCCACTGTGGCTGGCACGCTGTGGCCAGCACACTGTGGCCGGCACACCGTGGCCGGCACAGCATGCTGATCTGAAGCCAGGAGCCAGGTGCTTCTCCTGATCTCCCATGTGGGTGCAGGGCCCAAGCACTTGGGCCACCCTCCACTGCCTTCCCAGGCCACAGCAGAGAGCTGGATTGGAAGAGGAGCAACTTGGAGTGCCAGGGTATTTTAAAAATTTCATGGAAAAACAAAATGAAATGTTTAATTTGGTGCAAAAATAATTTTATGCTTGTCACTTGCCAACTCCTAACTCTCTGGGTCTTTCCTGCTCCTGCCTGCTCCTGCCAGCTTTGCCTGACCTCCTGGCATTTAAATCTAGCCTACCTAGATTGATGACTGTTTTCTGGATTTATCAATGGAAATTGTCCTGAACAAGGCAATTCAATGTTTATTTTGTATAAGTGTATGAAAGATAAATTTCATCTATAGAATCCTAATTTCCATGTGTGTAATTCTGGAATGTCCCGTACCCTTAACATGTGAACATGCCAGCTCATGGTCCTCTGGCTATAGTCCTTGATGTGGAAAGACCCCAAGTGGTGTCAGCTGATGTATATAAGGGTGATTTCCATCCTGTCTTTATTTACTGTTGACACCGCTTATATTTTAAGTTTTTGGTGTTCTGAGGTTTCACAACAATGTGCCTAGGTGTAGATTATCTTTGCATTGTACTTGAGCTAATTTGTGCTCTCTGAATGTGATAATCCTACATCCATCATCAATTCTAGATCATTCTCAACTGTCACCTCAGCCACTGATGCCTAGTATCTCCTTATGCATCTCCAATAAGATTAACTTTAGATTTCTTGTTATTTACTTCAGATCCCTGAACAATTTGTTTATATTTACTTCTCTTTATCTTTGGTGTATTCTATTATAATATCTTCAGATGCATCTTGTACTGGCCCAATTCTCTGTTCAGCTCTGTGCACTGCCCTATTTAATCTATTCAGTAATTTTCTACTTAACTGACTATATGGGATCTCTAGAAATTTTGTTCCATTTCTTTCAAGTGTACAAGCTTGCTTTTCTATAGTATCATGTAATAATTTTATTATGGCTTGTACTTCCTTTATTTATGTAATTAAAATGCAATAAAATTTCTAAAAGTTATAATAAATGGTGCTCATGCCCTCAGAGTATCATTGCCTGAAGTGCTTCCTCATTTTTTTGAAACTCATGGTCTATTATTCAGATGTTTGTTTTTAACTAGCTGCTTAATCCAATTTTTTATTTTTATAACAATACATGCTGTAATAGATATCATTGATGTATGCCCATTCACAGAGGTGAATTAAACCACCAGATTAAATTACTAGAACTAAAATTGCTGAGTTAAAGAGCATAGGCATTCATAATTCTGATGCATATTGTCATACATATGATGTATATCCATATTTTTGTCCATTTTTTTCTGTTTGATTTTTAGATTTTTATATTGATTTGTGGCAGCTTCTTATGTAATGGAGTAATTCACCCATTATATAGAGGATTCATATCTTATAAATATTTAAGACATTCCTTATGGTTCATTTTGTGTTAAAATGTTTACTTTTGTGAATTTAAATAATTCAGTCTTTAACTCTGAGTCTGTTGAATTTACTATCAGATTTGAAGTGGCTCTACCTCACTGAAGCGTAGTATTTTGTGATTTATTCAAGCTGTGTATTATTTTACCCTGCCTCAAATGTGTGTTTTAAACACCTCCTCCCTCCAGGTGACTAGCACAGTTCCTTTAACATTTATTGCAGGCCATCTTAATTAATCTGAAATCCCACAATTATTGTACACCAAATTCTAGTAAGCATTTGGGAGATTTTTATTTATGTATGTATTTTTCTATTCTAATTCAGTGATACCTCTTATAGCATTATTTCCCATTTTTTCCCAAGAATCACTGCTGTGTATTCTTAATTGTCATTTATTAACACTTACTTCAGCTTGTTTAGTTCCTTAAAATCTTATCATTATGTTAATAAGTGTGTAATAAGTCCATTCACTGCCATGGTGTGATCATTTGAAAAAATTTTATTAAAATAAAGAGAACAGACTTCATGTTTTTCAGGTACCAGACTGTTTTGATTGTAACTGTCCTGTAGAATGTCTTAAAATCTGGTATTGTGATGCTTCCAGCTTTGTTTTTGCTGTTTAAGATTGTGTTTGCTATTTGGTGCCTCTTTGCTTACATCTGAATTTTAGCATTACTTCTTTAGATATGAGAAAATGTCCGTGGTATTTTTATTGGAATCTCATTGAATCTGTAAACTTCTTTTTGTAGTATGGACATCTTGGTGACACTAATTCCAATTTTTTCTTCTTCTATTTCTTTCTTTAAAGTTTTTATAAATTTCACATCCTTGGTTAAATTTATTTAAAGCTTTATAGATTTGAATTAGCTACTCTGAATAGTAGTGATATTTATGTTCTTTCTCAGCTGTGGCATTGTGTATTCAAAGGCAATTGATTTTTTTTAATTTTTATTTATTTATTTATTTTGACAGGCAGAATGGACAGTGAGAGAGTGAGACAGAGAGAAAGGTCTTCCTTTCCGTTGGTTCATCCCCCATAATGGCCGCTATGACTGGTGCACTGTGGCTAGCACACTGTGCCAATTTGAAGCCAGGAGCCAGGTGCTTTCTCTTGGTCTCCCATGTGGGTGCAGGGCCCAAGCACTTGGGCCATCCTCCACTGCCTTCCCAGGCCACAGCAGAGAGTTGGACTGGAAGAGGAGCAACTGGGACAGAACCAGTGCCCCAACTGGGACTGGAACCTGGGGTGCCAGCACCACAGGCAGAGGATTAGCCAAGTGAGCCACGATGCTGGCCGGCAATTGATTCTTGCGTGCTGATTTTATATCTTGCAACTTTACCTAGCTCTCTTATGAGTTCCAATAGTCTCTTAGTGTAATTTTTTTTGTTCCTCTCTATATAGAATCATGTTTCCTGTAATGAGGGAGAGTTTGACCTCTCCTTTCCAACTTGTGTCCCTATGATTTTTATTTCATGCCTAATGGCTCTGGCTAAAATCTCCAGAATTATATTAAATAGCAATTGTGAAAGTAGGCATCATTATCTGGTTTCAGATTTTAGTGGAAATGATTCAATATTTCTCAAAATCAATATAATGTTGACTGTGGGTTTGTCATAGGTGGCCTTGATCCTCATGAGGTATGTTCCTTCTGTACCCAGTTTTCTTAAGGCTTTTATCATGAAAGGATGTTATATTTTATCAAATACTCACTTTGTATGTATTGAGATGATCATGTGATTTTTGTTCTCAACTTGTTAATGTGATGTATCCTATTTATTGATTTGCATATGTTTAATCATCCCATATGTTCCATATAAATGATGTGATTTATTGTTGGATTAGATTAGCTTGTATTATATTGAGAATTTTTACACATATTTTCATCAGGAACATGGAAGTATACTTCTCTTTCTCATAGTTCTTCCTTGTTTGGGAATTAAGGTGATGCTTCCTTTTTTCTTTTCACATCCCTGAACCAGTTTAAGTTAGTGTGGCTATACCTTTTTCAGCCATGTTGAATCCAATCAGGAGTATGGAATTCTTAAGTAGAAATTTGAACAAACAATATTTTTACAAATAAAATCCTTATGTTTTCTTTTCATGAAGCATCTTCATGTAAAAGCTCAGTTTCTCCTTGATATTTATCTATCTCCAAGAGTGTGACAGGCTATCACTGAACTAATTAAAAGCATAGTTTATAACTTTTACTGTAGAAGAAATATGGCGGCCGGCACCGCGCTCACTAAGCTAATCCTCCACCTTGCGGCGCCGGCACACCAGGTTCTAGTCCCAGTTGGGGTGCTGGATTCTGTCCCAGTTGCCCCTCTTCCAGGCCAGCTCTCTGCTTTGGCCCAGGAAGTACAGTGGAGGACGGCCCAAGTGCTTGGGCCCTGCACCCCAAGCTTTTAATAGTGGCTGCTCACATTAGCTAGTGAAACAGCTACCTAGTGTTACCTTGTCTAGGGAGGGAAGATGTCCTAAGTTTTGCTTTTGTAAACTCCATTCACAAATCTGTCCTAATGAATCTGCCCCTGGTAACTCTTTTACAAACATACAAGACCCACCAACCATTGAAACTGTGGTCCTAAGTCAGGTACGCTGCAATTTAACCCTACCAATGTTGTAACAGGTAAAGCATGATGCTTATGAACCTATAAATATTGTAATAAACTTGGGATTGTTGCTCATTTTTCAGGAAATTATTCCAGCTGAGCCCACTGGCATTATAAACTGCTTGGATTCTCTACTGTCTCTGATGCTTGTTTGAATGAGGGATTTTCCCACCCCAGGTTTCTGTAACAGTACATATTACAATTTATAAGAGCTGGGCTTAGTAACCAGAATCATAAATCTTCTCCTTCTGAAGATCCATATTTCTCTTGAAAAGAGGAAATGAAGTGGGTTGCCACTTTCTTTGAAAATGAAAAATAGTGACCAAAAAGAAATAGCATGAAGTCCTTAAATGATTTCCTGATAGAGTCAGTAAGACATATTTCTTCACTGAAAACAACTTTCAGAGGGTTTCTGATCAGAAGGAAATCCCAGGCTGCTGACTGCAGCAGGCTCAGAAAGCAGCAACTGCACTGATCCTCTGGTAGCACTGAGTGTCAGGCATCTGATTCGAATCACCTGATTCTGGCTTCCATATGAACAGTTCACTAACAGCTAAACACTCTCTGGAGAGGAATAAGTAATAACATGTGAAGTGACAAAAAGCACCTACTGGGTGAAATAGAACAAAATAACAAATCTGAGTCTTATGCTAGAAAGATTTTTGTATGTCATGGTTCTAAAATGAGAAAAAGTTAATAAAGTTATAGAAATCATAAATTATGTATTAATGGTAACAATGATTATAACAACTAATATTCTGAATATCAGAATAAATATAGTAGAAGAATTAATTTACATGAAGGTGAATTGAGTGATCTGATGAGATGTCAGTTTAAAAGAGTAAATTAAAAAAAAAAAAATCCTCCAAAACTGAAACTTGCATCAAGAAAAAAAGTGAATGACTAGATGATGTTTCTAGAGCAAGGATCAAGGAACTCTGAAAATTCTGTGGCATAAAATGATTTGTTTCTATGTTGAAGGCATTCACATGATATCCTCAGTGTCTGGATAATTTGGGATGAATTAATTTTGCCCTTTACACACCCATCTGCTACCCAGTCTGGAACTTGGATTTGAACTGGAGCAGATGCAGCAAGGTCAGTTTTTTAATCCTCTGCTCACTACTTATCCTGAGTCCAGAGAGTTTTTGATGCTTGCTTACTGCTGCAGAAATGTTTCTACACACTCCCCCCATTCCTTTCCTGTATCTGTGCTCAATTGAGCAGTGATCTACCCCTCAGTATTACCTTAGCTTGTGGTCTTTTCTCATTATATGTATGCACCTGTATTTATCCCTTCCATTCATCTTCCATATTTATTTCATCGCCTTTCTGGAAAAAGAAAAACACCAAACAGTGATGCAATAAACTATTAGGACTTGATAGTGCATGATCATGACACAAGACAATCTACTGTTACAAACTGAAGGCAATAAATAGAACTGTATGATTTATATGTCCAACAATTCAGAATCTGTAAAATGCATAATTTTGGAAAATAAAAACTTTGGGAAAATTTTCTCAACTATATCTGCAAATGAACCATGACATAAATATTACAGTTGTATAACTCTGATGATTCTGTTCCCAAATTTACCATGGGGATAATGAAAATTACACAGAAATAAAGAAATATAAAACACTGTAGTATACTGTCATAGTACACAGTATATTCCTAGGAAATATACTAAACTATATGAATTTACTGTTTGGTGGAGATCCTCAGTTTGATTATGGAGACAGAGGAGAGAGAGAGAGAGAGAGAGAGAGAGAGAGAGTCTTGCATGTATAGATTCATTCCCCAGATGGCGGCAATGATTGGAGCTGGGCTAATCTGAAGCCAGGAGCCAGGAGCTTCTTCTGGGTCTTCCACATGGATGGTAGGGGGCTCAAGGACTTGGACCATCTTTTGCTGCTTTCCAAGGCACATTAGCAGGCAGTTGGACCAGAAATGGAGCACTCAGACTCAAAACAGCACCCACATGTGGTGCCCAAGTCACAAAGAGCAGCTTTATGCACTATACCACAATGCTGGCCCTAAGATCCTCATTTTTAACTTTTCTACAAAGCAAATTAACTTCAACAATTACTTGAGTGTTTAAATTAAAAAAATACACTTAAAAATGTAGCTTAATTTCTCTTAGACTTTTTAACAAGAATATCAATGAAAGTTTGAAGTTATTGATAACAGTTTAATGAAAACACCCTAACTTTTTTTAAAAAGCTGAATTGTAATGCATAAAATCTGCCCATGAATAATTTTATAGTTGTCCACTTACCATTTCATCTTATTTCTAAAAATATTATAAATATGTAAGTGCTTTGACGAACTTGAAGTTACCATGATAAAATTAAATGAGCATAAAATACAAGTCTGTACTTAAATTTTATAACATTTCTTAACATTAGTGCATCCTATAGTACAAGATTCACTGACATTTTATATTCATAAATGGGAATTGGCTCTCAGAAGAAGTTTCGGCTTTTTAATGAATATAAATTTGTAGAGGGGCCGGCGCTGTGACGCAGCGGGTTAACGCCCTGGCCTGAAGCTTCAGAATCCCATATAGGTGCTGGTTCTGGTCCCGGCTGCTCCTCTTCCTGCCCGGCTCTCTGCTATGGCCTGGGAAAGCATAGAAGATGGCCCAAGTCACTGGGCCCCTGCACCTATGTGAGAGACCCAGAAGAAGCTCCTGGCTCCTGGCTTCAGATTGGCACAGCTCTGGCTGTTGTGGCCATCTGGGAAGTGAACCATCAGATGGAAGACCTCTCTCTCTCTGCCTCTCCTCTTTTTGTGTAACCCTGACTTTCAAATAAATCTTAAAGAAATAAATTTGTAGACTGGAAAGCACCATTTCAGGCTCCAGTGTTCAGAAGGCCTGGAAATTCTAGGCATGCTTACAGGGTCTGGTTTTCTAATTCTCTGTTATTAAGTTGATAATTATGCCATGTCAAAAATTGTCAATTGGTGACACTTTGTTGTTTTGACAAGGCTCAAAATTCTAGGAGTTTAGTAACTTCATGAAAATTATTTTTCCTCTAGATATATTGGAAATATGTAATCCTATGCATGTATTATCTGTTTGAAATGAGTCTCTGTCTCTCTGTCTCTCTCTCTCTCTCTCTTTTTAGTTTCCAAGATAACAGGGCAATGCATTGATTACTTTTGCTATTCTCTATTATCTGCACATTAAAGAAAGAGTGAAGAATGTCAGTATTACCGTTATGACACTGTTTTATGCAATTTATTTGTCATCAGAGAAGTTAAAAAACCACTCTGAAGGTTTCCCACTATTTCAGATATGCAAAACACTTTATTAACTATTATATTTATGTTTTCTTTATCTAGCTTTTAGCTGATTTTAACTCAAGTGTGTGTCATTATACTTCTTATTTAAAGGAGAAACACTTCCTCTAATTGCTCTACTTTGGATAGTCTATAAAAGGGATACAAAAGTTTTACAGGATTATTTCAGAAGCAAGTGATAAATGAATACGTAAGGGAATGGTATGAAATTTTATCTTTTGTAAAACTGCTTGCTCTCCATCAGCTGACCTATCTTAGTTCCAGCAAAAGGGCAGTGGTCAGAGGCCAGGTTCTACTGCAGTGTGACACAGCTGTTAGCATGATTCCAACCTGTGTTGTTTCTGGAGTGTGAGACCCTCTCTCTGTTTATAAGAACATATGTCTTCTTCTGAGGATAACATAGCCAGCATATAGAAAAATGGGCTTTGTGCCTCATGTGCAAGCTCTCTGTATAAGAAATGCATTTGTAGTATCACTCTCCAGAGCATCTGGATAGGTAAAGATTTCACAGACGTGTCTTACACTTACACAATTGTTGAGTATAGGAGTTTAAAAATTAATGTACACTTTCCGATCTGGCTGAAAAGCCCATGAGAGTATTTCAGGCATGGAAAGCCAAGACACTCTGGCAAAAAAAAAAAAAAAAAACACCTAAATGAAAGATCTCTGTGAGTGAGATCCCAGTGGAAAGAACAGGTCTTCAAAGAAGGAGGTACCTTTCTCTGAAGGGAGGAAAGAACCTCCATTTTGACTATGACCTTGTCTAAACAAGATAAGAGTCGGTGAACTCAAAAGGCTTCCATAGCCTTGGAAACTCATGACTGGTGCATAGGGAGATTACTGATGCCATAAACAGGAGTGTCAATTTGTAAAGTCAACAACAGGAGTCACTGTGCACTTACTCCTCATGTAGGATCTCTGTCCTCAATGTGCTGTACATTGAGACTTAATGCTATAATGAGTACTCAAACAGTATATTTCGCTTTGTGTTTCTATGGGGGTGCAAACTGTTGAAATCTTTACTTAATGTATACTAAACTGATCTTCTGTTAAAAAAAAAAAGAAATTATCAATTCCCAACTTGACTCTCACTGGGATTAAACATGACAATAGGTCTGATCTGATTTCATCAGCATTTAAAAAATCATCTATTATTTTTCACTTTATGTTTGTGTGGGAGCAAACTGTTGAAATCTTTACTTAATGTATGCTAAACTGATCTTCTGTATATAAAGAGAATCAAAAATGAATCTTGATGTGAATGGAAGGGGAGAGGGAGTGGGAAAGGGGAGGGTTGCGGGTGGGAGGAACGTTATGGGGGGGAAGCCATTGTAATCCATAAGTTGTACTTTGGAAATTTATATTCATTAAATAAAAGTTAAAAAAAATTAATGTACACTTTGAAATATATGGATGATTTAAAAACATGATATTTGTGCAGTATTAGATATACTTTTCACAAATTAGTTAACAATAATTAAATTTCAAAAAGCAGTTTAGTTTGAAAGAATATGAAAAGAATGGTGATATCTCAGAAGTTGAGAGAATTTGGGAGGTGAAAGTATTGCTGTTTTTGAGTAGAATGATATAGGTTTTATTCATGAAGTGAAACTTGATTGAGGACTGTGAAATCAGATTTATGGTCCCTAAACCAGTGACTTCTTAAAGTGATACTATCTTCAGTTATACAAAAGAACGACAGGGAATATTATACTAAATGCAGATTTCTAGGCTCTGAGTCAGTCCCACTGAACCTAACATTCTATACAGGGAGATGTAAACTCTTAACTTTAAGGAATGTGCATTGTATAATTTTCTTTATATTGATTTGTTTGAGAGAGACAAAGATGGGAAGATATCTCCCATCCACTAGTTCACTTTCCAAAATGGCTTCATCAGCAATCACTAGGCCAAGCTGAGGCCAGGAGGTGGAAACTCACTGTAGATCCCCATCAGGGGTAGCAGGCACCTCAAGAAATTTATCTTTTTATTCAATTTCCATAAACTTTATGAAGTGCTCTAATATATTAACACACATTGGGTAATTTATCTTTACAAATATTTGCTGAAGAGGCTTTAGATAATTTTGATAAAATTTATGTTTAGATGTATGAATATCATTCAAAATGAGAAGTAAAATCTTCATCTTACTGCAAGACTTTACCTTGGATATACATTGCATTTTAGTTTTAAGACCCCAAGTCATGGGGCCATCACTATGGCACAGCAGGTTAAACCACCACCTGCAACTCCAGAATCCCATATGGGTGCCAATTTGCCAGATTGGGTCTTGGCTGCTCCATTTCTAATCCAGATTGATTATAATATACTAAACCCTTGGTATTCATCACTCAAAGCACACGGAATAGTCTCTTTTACTCATTGTTTGCAATTTCAATTATGAATTTTCTCCTGAATAACCTCAAAAGTTAGTGCAATACAATTTTTTAAAGAATTTTGAGCAGGTGATTGACACAGCAGTTAAGATTCCACTTTGGATATGTGTGAGATATATTGGCATACATGGTTTGAGTCCCAGCTCCATTGCTTTCTATCTCACTCCATGCTAATGTACACCCTTGGAAGCAGCAGGTAATGACTCAGGAGCCTGGATCTTTTTTAACCACATGGAAGACCAAATAGTTCTAAGTTCCTCACTTCAGTATCACTAATTCCTGGCTACTAAGGATATTTGTGGGAGTGAAACAGCTGATAGATCTTGGTCTCTCTTCTCTCTCTGCCTTTCAGATAAAGTTAAAATAAACAAAAACTTAAGAATAAAATAAAAATTCCACATGCTTTAATAAAATCTAAAGTATTTAAAAAAACAAGGGCCATAAATGATGAGGAAAAAAGTAAATGTGGAACTTGTAGTGATGTGTCCAACTAACATGGATGAAAAGGCAATAACAACTACTCAAAGGAGATCTGAAAATTCTGAATGTGGTGAGAACCCTAAGCAATAAATTAATGCAGCATCACACATGTAATATAATGAATGAATCTGCATAAAATGCTTTCTCTTAAAATAAGATACAAAGCATAGACAATTACATATAAAAAACCATTGTAGTGCTCGCTTCGGCAGCACATATACTAAAATTGGAACGATACAGAGAAGATTAGCATGGCCCCTGCGCAAGGATGACACGCAAATTCGTGAAGCGTTCCATATTTTTGGGGAGGGTTGTGGGTGGGAGGGACGGTATGGGGGGGGAAGCCGTTGTAACCCATGAGTCGTACTTTGGAAATTTATATTCATTAAATAAAAGATAAAAAATAAAAATAAAAAAATAAAGAAGAAAAAAAAAATAAATGAAGTGACTGCAATAAAAAAAAAAAAAAACCATTGTAGATTTTAGGTCTTGGTTTTCCCAAAGAAATCTTTTATTCAAGGAATACGAGTTTCATGCATTTTGTAAATACCACTTTAGGAATATAGTGATTCTTCCCACCATACCTGCCCTCCCACCCACACTCCCAACCCTCCTCCTCTGCACTTTTCCATTCCCAGTCCCATTCTCCACTAAGATTCATTTTCAATTTAATGTTTTTTTAGAGCTTTGTCCTCATGTATGCCTATTTTTGAATGCGAATCACATACAGGACTAATCTAAAACTACTTTAAGCATACTGCCTGTTGCCTCACCCCATATTTTATTTCCTTTTTAAAAATTATTAATATATCTAATGAAATTCTTGTGCATCACTGATTTATATCCTGATTTATGGATTTTGACAATAAATTTTGATGTAATTTTGTTTTAGACCCAGAATGGAGAGTTTAGAACAATGTGAGAAGTTCAGAGTACTCTTCTGCTTTTCAGTTTTATCTTATTTGACTAAAAAAATAAAATACAAGCAAACATTTCTTCTAAAGTGTTTTTTAATGAGTATTAGAAATCATGATTCAAACTATTTGCTACTTAAATAATTTCATTTGCCCACCTTTCAGAAATGAATGTGTATGTAATACTTCCATACAGGGTTGGTTAATAGACTTTGTAATGTCATTTAAAAAGCTTAATGACACCATTTGCCCTCATTTAAAAAATAAAATGTATAAAAACTAAAGATAATTGTGTGTGTGGATTATCCATGAAAACATCTGGAAAGTTTATTATCTGAAATCCAAATGAATGAGTTTTTCTCATTTGGAGTGCTTTGACATGTCTTTTTTCCCACTTAACTATGACAAACCAGTGTATATCTTGTAGATTCCCGTCTTATGTTGTTAAATGAGGTTTGGGTTAGAATAGTACTTTTCTACATAGGATTCCAGATTCTAAGTGTATATGAGAGTGCTTATGAGGATCCATGTGCTTGGGTCAGAGTATGAAAGAACTTACTTAGAATAGAGCATGCAACTAAAATATTAACATCATTGACATTAGCAGTACTGTTAAGTATATTTGAGTCTTTTTGTTTGGTGGAGGTTTATATATTGTTTATTTTACAATAAATTTCATATCTGTGCACAATGCTGGTTTTTCTTTTTCTTTTTCTTTTTTCTTTTTGACAGGCAGAGTGGACAGTGAGAGAGACAGAGAGAAAGGTCTTCCTTTTTCCGTTGGTTCACCCTCCAATGGCCACCATGGCTGGTGCACTGCGGCCAGCGCACCACGCTGATCCGATGGCAGTAGCCAGGTACTTATCCTGGTCTCCCATGGGGTGCAGGGCCCAAGCACTTAGGCCATCCTCCACTGCACTCCTGGGCCACAGCAGAGAGCTGGCCTGGAAGAGGGGCAACCGGGACTGAATCCGGCGCCCCAACCGGGACTAGAACCCGGTGTGCGCCTGCAGCACTGGTATTTCTTTTGCTTTATTTTTAAGTACAATCAAATTTCACAAGGAGGAAACATCTGTCAATGGATGCATCTCAGCATAGACAGCAATCCAAATAGTAAAGTTGGGAACTCTGGGTTTATGTGTAAACAGTGCCAGATATCTATGAGAGAATGGATGATAAAAATCTTTTTAAAAAGATTTTGTTGATTTTATTTGAGAATTAGAGTTACAGACAGTGGGAGGGAGAGACAGAGAGAAAGGTCTCCCTTCCATTGGTTCACTCCACAAATGGCTGCAATGGCCAGAGCTGTGCATATCAGAAGCCAGGAGCCAGGCACTTCTGCCTGGTTTCCCATGTGGGTGCAGGGGACCAAGGACTTGGGCCATCTTCTACTGTTTCTCCAGGCTGTTGCAGAGAGTTGGACTGGAAGTGGGGCTGTCGGGACTAGAACCAGCACCTATATGGGATGCCACACCACAGGCGGAAGATTAACCTACTGCACCACGGCGCCAGCCCTGGACTGATCAAAACCTTTAATGTCCACTCAATTAAATTTCTGATTTCAATATTCCAAATTTTGGGTCGGCAATGTGGCATGATGATAAATCTGCAACCTGTGGTACCAACATCCTATAGGTATACTAGTTTGAATCCCAACTGCTCCACTTTTGATACAGCTCTCTGCTAATTCACTGGGGAAAGCAGTGGAAGCTGGTCCAAATACTTGGACACCTGCATTCACATGGGAGACCCAAAAGAAGTTGTTGGATTCTGGTATCAGATTGGCCAGTCTCAGGCCATTATGGGGAGTAAACCAGGGGATGGAAAATATTCTTTCTCTCTTTCTCTCTTTCTCTCTTTCTCTCTCTCTCTCTCTCTCTCTCTCTCTCTCTCTCCATCTCTTAACTCTGCCTTTCAGATAAATAAATCTTTAAAAACAAAAATGTACACAATTTAACAACTGCAGGTGTGATGGTTTAATTCTTTTTAGTAATAATGTACAAGCTTAGAAAAAGTAAGTTAAGAATCGCTTTGAATACTAGGTGATAAAAAAGCATCAGAAGATTGCATAACTTATATGCACAAGGGCACATTGAGACTATCCATATGGGATGCTAGTACTGCAGGTGCCCCACAAAGCATTATTATTCTTAAATTGATCACATATGAAAATGCAATAGATTAATTACAAGCAAGATAAATAATTTTTAAAAACCAAGTTAAGTTTCCCAAACAATTAAGTGAAAAGGACAAAAAAACCCACATAATTTATGTGTTAAAAAGAACTTAATAAAACTCAGTATTTATTTATTAATTATAACTATTATTTAATAAATATAAATTTCCAAAGTACAACTTAGGATTATAGCGGCATTTCTCCCCATTACCTCCCTCCCATCTGTAACTACCCCATATCCCACTCCCTCTCCCATCCCATTTTTTATCAAGATTAATTTTCAATTATCTTTATATACAGAAGATCAACTTAGTATATACTAAGTAAAGATTCAACAGACTGCACCCACACAGACACCAAAGTATAGAGTACTGTTTGAGTAGTAGTTTTACCATGAATTTGCATAGTACAACACATTAAGAAGAGAGAGTCTACATGGGGAGTAGGTGCACAGTGACTCCTGTTGTTGATTTAACAATTGACACTCTTATTTATGGTGTCAGTAATCATCCTAGGCTCTTGTCATGAGCTGCCAAGGCTATGGAAGCCTCTTGAGTTTACAAACTGCAATGTTATTTAGGCAAGGCCATAGTCAAAGTGGAAGTTCTCTCCTCCCTTCAGAGAAAGGTACCTCCTTCTTTGATGGCCCATTCTTTCCTCTGGGATCTCACTCACAAAGTTCTTATTTTAGATCATTTTTTGGGGGGGCACAGTGTCTTGGCTTTCTGTGCCTGAAATACTCTCATGAGCTTTTTAGCCAGATCAAAATGCCTTAAGGGCTGATTCTAAGGCCAGAGTGCTGTTTAGGACATCTGCCATTCTATGAGTCTGCTGTGTATCCTGCTTCCCATGTTGGATCGCTCTCTCCTTTTTAATTCTATCAGGTATTAATAGCTGACACTAGTCTTGTTTATGTGACCCCTTTGACTCTTAATACTATCATTATGATCAATTATGAAACGAAACTGATAACTTTGACTAGTGAGATGGCATTGGTACATGCCACCTTGATGGGATTGAATTGGAATCCCCAGGCACGTTTCTAAATCTACCATTAGGGGTAAGTCTGGGTGAGCATGTGCTGAACTGTATATTTCCTCCCTCTCTTATTCCCACTCTTATATTAAAAAGGATGACTTCCTTTCAGTTAATTCTAAACACCTAAGAATAATTGTGTGTTAATTAGAGTTCAACCAATGGTATTAAGTAGAACAAAAAATTATTTAAAGGAATAAAATAGTAAGTTGTTCCTCGACAGTCAGTACAAGAGTTGATCAAGTCATTGCGTCTCATAGTGAACATTTCACTTCAAAAGGTTTCCTTTTATGTGCTCAGTTAGTTGTCACAAATCAGGGAGAACATATGATATTTGTGCCTTTGGGATGGGCTTATTTCACTCAGCATGATGTTTTCCAGAATCCTCCATTTTGTTGCAAAAAATGGATTTCATTTTTTACTGCTGTATAGTATTCTATAGAGTACATGTCCCATAATTTCTTTTTCCAGTCTTCTGTTAATTGGCATTTAGATTGATTCCAAGCCTTAGCTATTGTGAATTGAGCTGCAATAAACATTAATGTGCAGACAGCTTTTTATTTGCCTATTTAATTTCCTTTGGGTAAATTCCAAGGAGTGGAATGGCTGGGTTGAATGGTAGGGTTATATGCAGGTTTCTGAGGAATCTCCAAACTGTCATCCATAGTGGCTTTACCAGTTTTCATTCTCACCAACAGTGGATTAGTGAGCCTTTTTCCCCACATCCTCGCCAGCATCTGTTGTTAGTTGATTTCTGTGTGTAAGCCAGTCTGACTGGGATGAGATGAAACCTCATTGTGATTTTGATTTGCATTTTCCTGATGGCTAGTGATCCTGACCATTTTTTCATGTGTCTGTTGGCTGTTTGGATTTCTTCTTTTGAAAAATGTCTATTTAGGTCCTTGGCCCATCTCTTAAATGGGTTGTTTGTTCTGTTGGGAATTTTCTTGATCTCTTTGTAGATTCTGGTTATTAATACTTTATCAATTGCATAATTTGCAAATATTTTCCCATTCTGTTGGTTGCCTCTTCACTTTCCTGTTTCTTTTGCAGTACAGAAAAATCTCAATTTGATGTGATCCTAATTGTTAATTTTAGCTTTGACTGCCTGTGTCTCTGGGGTCTTTTCCAAGGAGTCTTTGCTTGTGCCTATATCTTGCACGGTTTCTCCAATGTTCTCTAATAATTTGATGGTGTTGGATCATAGATTTAGATCTTTAATCCATGTTGAGGGGATTTTTGTGTGAGGTATACGGTAGAGGTCTTGCTTAATGCTTCTGCATGTGGTAATCCAGTTTTACCAACACCATTTGTTGAATAGACTGTCCTTGCTCCAGGAATTGGTTCAAGATCTTTGATCAAATATAAGTTGGCTATGGATGTATGGATTGATTTCTGGTGTTTCTATTCTGTTCCATTGGTCTATCCATCTGTTTCTGTACCAGCACCATGCTGTTTTGTTCATAACTGCCCTGTAATATGTCTTGAAATATTGTATTGTGTTGCCTCCAGCTTTCTTTTCATTGTACAAGATTGCTTTAGTATTCAAATTCTCTTGTGCCTCCATATGAATTTCAGCATCATTTTTTCCATATCTTAGTAGAATGTCTTTGGTATTTTAATTGATATCTCATTGAATCTATAAATTTTTTGGGAGAATGGACATTTTGATGATATTGATTCTTCCAATCCATAAGCATAGAAGATTTTTCCATTTTTTGGTATCCTCTTCTACTTCTTTATTTAAGATTTTGTAATTTTCATTGTAGAAACCTTGGACATCCTTGGTTAAGTATTCCAAGGTATTTGATTATTTTTGTCACTACTGTGAATGGGCTTGAACTTAGGAGTTCTTTCTCAGCCATGGCATTGTCTGTGTATAAAAAAGCTATAGATTTTTATGCATTGATTTTATATCCTGCTACTTTGCCAAAATATTCTATGAGTTCCAATAGTCTCTTTGTGGAATTCTGTGGATCCCCTAAAAAGAATCATATCTTCTGCAGAGAGGGGTAGTTTGACTTCTTCCTTCCAATTTGTATTCCTTTAATTTTTTTTGCTTCCCTGATAGCTCTGGCTACAACTTCCAGAACTATATTGAATAGCAATGGTGAGAGTGGGCATCCCTTTCTAGTACCAGATCTCAGTGGAAATGCTTCTGACTTTTCCGCATTCAATACGATGCTGGCCATTGGTTTTAGATAAATTGCCTTAATTTTACTGAGGAATATTCCTTCTATACCCAATTTTCTTAGAGTTTTCATCATGAAAGGGTGTTGTATTTTATCAAATGCTTCCTCTGCATCTGTCCTGGTCACTCCTCTTCCAGGCCAGCTCTCTGCTGTGGCCCAGAAGTGCAGTGGAGGATGGCCCAAGTCCTTGGGCCCTGTACCCCATAGGAGACCAGGAGAAGCACCTGGCTCCTGCCTTCCGATCAGCGCAGTGCTGCAGCTGCAGTGTGCCAGCTGCAGCAGCCATTGGAGGGTGAACCAATGGCAAAGGAAGACCTTTCTCTCTGTCTCTCTCACTGTCCACTCTGCCTGTCAAAAAAATAAAAAAATGAAAGGTAGAGTTACAGAGAGTCAGAGGCAGAAAGATAGAGGTCTTGCATCCACTGATTCACTCCCCAGATGGTCACAGTGGCCAGAACAGCACTGAACCAAAGCCAGGAACCAGGAGCTTCTTCTGAATCTCCCACATGCATGTAGGGACCCAAGGAGTTGGGCTATCTTGTACGGATTTCCATAGCAGAGAGTTGGGTCAGAAGTGGAGCAGCCAAGACTTGAACCAGTGTCCATATGGGTTGCCAGCACTGCAGGTAGTAGCTCTACCTGCTATGCCACAGGGCCAGCCCCTATTTCTTTTCAGCTTCCTACTGGAATTCCTAGGGAATTCAAACATTCCTACTGGAATTCCTAGGGAATTCAAACATCAAAAAAGAACTATAAGGTGTAATTTTCAGTACATATGATAGAATATAGTGAGATAATACATAAAATCTACAAATAAATACAACTTTAAAAATATCATGCTGCAGTGGCCTGGGGTTTGCATGTCAGCCAGGCAGGGTTAGCTGCAGTATGTGAGGCCTCTGCAAAAGAGCTAGTGGCAGGCCAGGGTGACCAAGATGTGGAGGCTTTCTGGGCTGTGTTATGTCTTGGATATTCTCTACAAGAGTAAGGGAAAGTCACTAAAACTTTTGAACATCAATGGCAAATGTGCAGTCACCCCCCAACCAGTGAGTGTCAGTCTAGTGGTGCCCCCATTCCTCCAGATATCAGAGAGAGCTCCTTGGATATTGAGAAAAACCCACACCCCTGCCCAGGTGTTCAGTGTAGGGGTACAGCTAGCATGGGCAGCCTCACTTGCTCTGCCTTCCTGGGGCAGGGCCTAGAATTCACAGGGAATGTGTGTGTGCACCCAATCAGCTATACCACCCCAGTGACTTCTGGCTCTGGGGTGTTCAGAGGAGGATAAGAATGGTGAAAGAAGTTGTAGGGCTGGGCAAGTACAGGAGCAAACTGGACAGGAGAGTCTTCCTCAACAAGATAGATCTCAAAGTGAGGCAAAGTGTCCATTGTAATTCTTAACTGGCTAGTGTTGCACAGTATTAAAATGGTCCCCAGTGTCCTTACTCACAGGGTCCACAGTCAGGAATTCTTGGCCATCTGCCTGGTGCCCAGGTTCCCATGAGTATGGAGATCAGGGAGAGCCAGGGAGTCCAGAGGTTCAGTTGGACAAACCAACAACATAATGAGCCTAAATTTCCTCACCTGTGAAGTGGGTCAGGTTAGCCAACAAAGTCCCTGTGAAATCAGTTTGCTTCTGATCCACCTGCCTACCCATCTCCCCTCTCCATCCCCTTCCAAGTGGGCACTAACCCTTCAAGCCCACAACTCACTTTCCAGCTCACTAATAGTTCAGACCCATTGGGGCCCAGCCACTCTCAAAGTTAGAAATTATTGAATGCAAGATCATAATTATTTTAAACACAAACACCAACCACAAACATAAGGCACCAGCAATACATATATATTTTACCCCGCCTCCTAGGTCCTAAACATCTTCATTACTGTTTCTAAAAGGCTCAGTTAAGATTCATGAGGAATTGAGAACCTGGTGTCCAGGCCTTCATTCTCTGCTGTCTGCCATAATCTGGCCTAGTACAGTTTGGGAAACAGAAACACAGTGTCCTCTCTAACCATCTGTTTATAAGCCACTTACATCAGTCAGGGAGCAGTGTGTGTGTAACATTGCAACCCAGGTAGTACGTATATCACATTGTTCCATAGTGACATAGCTGGAAACAGACCTCACAGCACACTCATTTGTGCCATCATCTTGGATCTTTTCCCAGTTTCTCTTTGTTTTTAAATTTGAGAAATAAAACAATGAGAAATTGTATCACAATAAGTAAAAAATTCAGGTCCTGGAAAATAATGTTTTCCTTCATTTCAAAGCATTCTTTATTAGTAATAGATTTGAAAAAAAGTGGCTTAATATTTTGAGTGACTGAAATAAGAAAATGCTTGCTTCAGTCTCTTTTTATGAAAAAAAGAATTAAAATTATTTTTTGTGATATAAGCAGCAAAAGTAGGTTTCTTATTATGAAATTTGTTTTACTGTAAAGTAGTTCATTTGTTGAAAAAAAAGAAAATTTTTTGAGATATAAGCAACAAAAGAAAGTTAGATTTATTATGCAGTTTCTTTTACTATAAAGTGGTTGGTCTGTTTTTTAATTTGAACAAATAAAAGAAGTTTGTCTACTTGCTGGACATGCTTCAGTATAACCAGCCATGAGTATTGGCTGCAAGGTTTTGGAAACCTGGATCTCAGAGTCACTTGGGGATTCTAAAGTGTTCCAAAATCCACTGCTTTCCAGGTACATTAGCAGAGGGCTGTATCATAAGTGGATCAGCCAGTACTCAGACTGGCACTCCTATAACAGATGCCTGAGTCCCAAATACTGTATCACAATGCCTACAATTTTATAAAAGAAACATGTAATAGGAATTCTAAAGTAATAATGAGTATTGCAGCCAAAATACCACTTCTTTTATTATTTGGAATTGCATTAAATCTTTGGTGGATTTTTCTAAGAGCCAAAGAAAATGTCATTGATTTTTTAAATATTAGTCTTGGGATTAGTTTGTATGAGACACCTCACTGAAACAGTACATCAACATTTCATAATCCTTCAAAGTAGAAAAATCCTGGCTCCTGATTGATTTGTAGGAAAATTCTATAAAATAGGGAAATTTGTACCAACTTTTTAATATTTTTCCAGAAAATTGTCAGAATACATGGTCTGAGGCTAGCCTTCCAGTACCATGAAACAACTCAGCAAGAATACAGCAAAAGAAATTACAGACCAATATCTCCTTTGAGCATACAGGCAGATATACTTAACATAATATTCTTAATTGAATCCAAAATGAATGAAAATTGTGATATTTCATATACATCTGTATTGCAGATATTCAAGATGTGAAAAAATAAAAAGTTTTAATTTGATCCATCAATTACATCAACAGACCAAAAGAGAAACATAATTTGGTCAATTTAATAGATCAGTAAATAAATCCAATAGATCAACAGAAAAAAAGACTTGAAAAAATGTAACACACCACTGATCTTGAAGTAAATGAAAAAATATATGAAAATTGTCAGCAGCTAGAATAGGGGAGTAATTTTTCCCTCGATTGATAAAATTTCTAAAATCAAGGCTATTTTATATTCTATAAATTATATTAAAATGTAGATATGATGGTATTTGGTGAAAACATTAATTGCAACTAAATTGAAGTGAATGTAAAACTATAAAAAACAATGATGTATAAAAAGCAGCAATATATCTACTGGAATAGTTTTATGATAAAGTGTGAAGAATAGTACTGGAAATTTTCATTGATAACTTTGGAGTCATAAAAATCAAAGAAGGCAAAAGTTACCTTAGACAAACAGAAATTTACAAAAATTTGAGTGGGCTGATGACATCACAATGAAAATGGAAACCAAGACTGCCACAGATTCACAATATCACTACTGTTTTACTAAGATGTTAGTGATACACACAGGTTACAGGAGTAGACTAAAAAACAAAACAATAATAAAAAGGGATGCGCATGTTATGGAATGGGAAACACTATGAATACTGTGAGAACCAAGAAGTGCTTTTTGAAAGGAACAATGGTGGTATTAAAAGCAGATATAGGGAACTTTGTTAGTAGTTACATTAATATTGGAAAATACAAAAATATCTCAGAAACTTAAACAAAACAAAACCATGCCAGATTTTACAACATATAAAGAATAAATTAAAATGTCTAGAGTTATACTATCGAAGCTTTAAAATCAAAGGCAAACTTACAGTTCCATAAACATCCAGAGTTACCTGAATATAGTGAATGAACACAGCAGACTAACATCTCCATGAAGCTCTGCAAATGGCAGTTTCCAGGAAACCTACAGGATTCTTAGTTGCTGACTTGACAATCAAAATGCTAGCGAAGCAATCCAGTTTCATGGCTCTGGGTTGGCTTAGATTAAGATATTGCATATATGTGCTAGTTAAAGATATAATATCAACAGAATAAGGACATGCAGTTGTGAAAAACTATTGTTATTACTAAGAAAAAGTTAATAATTGGGAGGGGAGATAATGAAAAGAGTAGATAAAGGCAAATTGGCTGAAAACCACACAATTACAATTACATTACAAATGAATATAAAAGAAAAAAATTCTAGAGTTTTAACAATCAAAGATCATGCCATCTATTACAAAGTTGAAGATGCAAAATGGCAAGTTGATTTAGTCACTGTCTGAGATTCCCTTTTCCCATATTGGAGCACCTGGCTTTAGTACCATCCGTTCAGAAATAATGATCCACCTTACTGCTAATATACCTTGGAGGCACTAAGTACTTAATTTCCTGCCTTCCATATGAGAGACCCATGTGGAGTTCTGTTTACTGGCTTTGGACTGTCTCAATACCAGTAGTTATGGAATTTAGGTGGGCATCAAGTGGATGGAATACATCTCTCTCTGTGTTCTAAACTCTCATTTGTACACTCTGCCCTTAAAATTCTTTTTCATATTTCATTATTTATAACAGCTCAGGGAAACCATTTTGAATTTGTCTTTTTTTTGTATTTTCTTATTTCAATATTATAAGGGTTTCCACAGATGCATCCATTTTTTTGCAAAAGAAAAGATGCCATTATTTTTATGGCTGAGCAATATTCCAACACACAAATATTAAGAGAGTACAAAAATATAATGTATATGAGTAAAATTGATATTTTGAGAATTTATTCTTTTTTACAGCCTTTGTCTCTACTGTTGTGGAACAGGTTTTTTGTGTATTTTTTTTTTTTTTGGTCTTACTATCTGTTGAATTCTTTACTTAATGGATGGTTAATGTAACTAGTATAATATAAACTAAAAATATGTCATTGTACAATTAAAGAATAAGAAATGAAGGAGGAAGGAGGGTGAGAATGTGGGCAGGAGGTAGGGTTAAGGTGGGAAGTATCACTATGCTCTTAAATAAAGACATTTGTCCACCTTATATAGATAAATAAAATAATAAGCTAAAATAAGATCCATAACATAGATATTAAAACAACTCATTTCCATTATCCAGAACTATCACACACTTTCAAAATTAAATGGTAAACAAGTCTTATAAAAATCAACAACAAAATCTGTAAAATATGTTATCTGGAAAGAGTGAATGATCAGGTATTACCTAAATTTTATCTGAACAATTGCATTCATAAAAGTTGCAAACATAGGGTTACATAATTGCAGGGAGGTTACAATATATTATAATAAAGCCAACATAGATGTTCCGCAGCCTCACAGTACCAGGATTAGCTTGAACTAGATATTATGATACACAAAAGTGGTTATGATTTCAACGGCAGAAACAAAATGGTAAGTGGATGAAAATGCTGATATACATATTGTGATGACTGTGAAAAAATAAGTGGTTTGTTAAAAGCAACAGTCGACTGACAAGCCAGTTTCAGATAAAGTGCTGAAAAATAGTTATTTATAATTATAATAGTGCTGGTCACAGTCTCTCTCAAGCACTCAGCATACACTGCTTCAGAAGCAGGAGGCATGAAGCTGTAGCAGTTTGAATATACACAACATACTGAAATCTCTCAAGCATAAAAACTGCACCTAATTTGTCATAATAGTTTCTTTCTTCAAGTATTTGGATCTGAACTCAAGCAAAGAAAATAATGAACACCAATGATTTTCATACTATGAAAATATAAGCAGGTTAACAGTTGTAAAAATCTTGAAAAATATGGAGTTTATGAGAATGAGAAATGCATTTCATAAAAAAAGGCCATAGTGGATCTATTTCATTGGGGCTGTATTTGTTTTTTTAATTTAAGATCTCTGTCTCTTTTTCTTCCCCCTCCCTCTTTGTAACTCTGCCTTTCAATTAAGTAAGTAAACCAATCTTTAAAAAAGATGAACAGATGTGGCTGCACATACCCAAAGGAATAAATATACAAAGGGAGAATGTTGGATACATGTAGTCTCCAAGTGCAGGATTTGACTGATACTGAATAATCAGTGGTAGGATGACAGCTGCACTGCAGTTATTTTCAGATCAGTGGCAACCCTCAATTCCACAATCCAACTTGCAAAATTTAGAATTTAGAATTCTCTTTTCCCACTCAAGGATTACCTGAGCCACACGTACTGAAAAGGAACTAAGAGGCAGGGTCTTCAAGCACATGTAGTCATCATTCAATTTCAAAGTCAGAGCTTTAAATGCTAAGGTTAGTCTGAAAGATATCAGGCCCTTTTAGCTTCTTAGGGAACACACACTATATCTATTTTTTGAGAAGGCTTTTATTTAATAAATATAAATTTCATAGGTACAACTTTTGGAATATAGCAATTCTTCCCCCCATACCCACCCTCCCAACCCCAGGTCATCCCACTTCCTACTGCCTCTCCCATCCCATTCATCATTAAGATTAATTTTTAATTATCTTTATATACAGAAGATCAACTCCATACTAAGTAAAGATTTTAACAGTTTGCACCCACACAGACACACAAAGTACAAAGTAATGTTTGAAGACAAGTTTTACCTTTAATTCTCATCATACAATTCATTAAGGACAGAAGTCCTATATGTAGAGCAAATGCACAGTGACTCCTATTGTTGATTGAACAATTGGCACTTTTATTTATGATGTCAGTGATCACCCGAGGCTCTTGTCATGAGCTGCCAAGGCTATGGAAGCCTTTTGAGTCCACAAACTCCGTCAATATTTAGACAGGGCTGTAAGCAAAGTGGAAGTTCTCTCCTCCCTTAAGAGAAAAGTACATCCTTCTTTGATGGCCCCTTCTTTCTACTGGGATCTCACAGAGATTCTTCATGTAGATCATTTTTTTTGCCACAGTGTCTTTGCTTTCCATGCCCGAAATGCTCTCATTGGGTTTTCAGCAGCTCTATGTTTTTAAGAATTATAATTCTCGGGGCCAGCGCTTTGGCGCAGTGGGTTAATGCCCTGGCCTGAAGCGCCGGCATCCCATATGGGTGCCAATTCAGGTCTCGGCTGCTCCACTTCCAATCCAGCTCTCTGCTGTGGCCTGGGAAAGCAGTAGAAGATGGCCCCCGCACCCATTGGCAGACCAGAGGAAGCTCCTGGCTCCTGGCTTCAGATCGGCACAGCTCCAGCTGCAGTGGCCATCTAGGGAGTGAACCAGTGGACGGAAGACCTTTCTCTCTGTTTCTCCTTCTCACTGTCTGTAACTCTAACTCTCAAATAAATAAAATCTTTAAAAAAGAATTATAATTGTCTATACACAGCTGCAAGTAAAGCCAGAACAAGCCTGTGACAACATCTGAGAAAATTTATACTATGAGGTTCCTGAGTTAAAGGGATTAAAGTAAATAGATGTGGTTGATTTCCAATGAATCTTTATTTACAAAAAAAGGTGAATCTTTTTTTTTCAGAATATCTTGAATGAATGTTATTACCCATTGTACGGATACCAATGTGTGCCACACCACAAATTTTTCAAGTGGGACTTCAAATAAAACTTTCAAATGTTTAATTACAAAATAAGATTTCTTTCTGCTTTTTTCTTTTATTTTTTAAGTAATTCAAAATTTAAATATGATTAAGAAATTTTATACTTGACTAGGGTAGAATTACCAAGTCTTTAAGATTTTCAAACATTTTATGGTATCCACAAATCTAAGCAAGATGATAGTGACCAGCACTATTCAGATTGAACAGTCGAAATACAAAACCTGGGGTTCAGCACGTGCAGTTCTTGCACCTCTATCTCTGTCGTGCTCACTGTCACAAATAAGAAGCAGTTCCAGACAGGCTCTGATTCCTGAATTGCTGCAATATGATGGTCTTAGCCTGATTTCTTCTGTGGTGAGGACTCCCTTCTCTCCTCTTTGGAGTTTCCAATCATCAGTTATCATTTTCCTTGTATCTGTTACTATTATTATTTACTTATTTGAGAGGCAGAGTTTTAGACAGAGAGAAGAGAGAGGCAGCTCTTCCATCATCTGGTCCATTTCCCAAATGGCCACAATGGCCAGAGCTGGGCCAATCCCAAGCCAGGAGCCAGGATCTCCTCTGGGTCTTCCATGAGTGCAGGGGCCCATGCACCTGAACCATCTCCACTGCTTTTATAGGCCATTATCAGGGAGCTTGATTAGAAGTGGAGTAACCAGGACACCAACCAATGCCCATATGAGTACCACAGGAGGAGGATTAGCTTCCTATACCATAGTGCCAGTCCCATCTCCTTGTCTCTTAATCCAGTCTATCTGCTAAATGGGAAACAGAATATTTCCAGTTTAATGTCATCTCAACAGTCATTCAAAAAATTGTCATGTAACATTATTTTTTTATTGTTACATGCCTTTTAAATCTATAGCCTGGGGGCCAGCATTGTGGCATAGTGGGTAAAGAAACTGCCTGTGACACCAGCATCCCTTATGGGTGCTGGTTCAAGACCTAGCTGCTCCAATTCCAATTCATCTCCCTGCTAATATGCCCAGAAATGCAGTGGAGGATGGTCCATGTGCTTGGGCCCCTGTACCCATGTGAGGGATTTGAAACTCCTGACTCCTGGTTCCAGCCAGAGCATTGTGGCCATTTGAGGTGTGAAACAGTGGAAAGAAGATCTCTTGCTCTCTTTCTCTCTTTCTCTGTGTAACTCTGACTTTCAAATAAATAAATAATTATTTTAAAAAATCTTAAATCCACAGATAAAAGTAAATAAAATACTCTTCATATATTGTATGTATTTTAAAAAATATGGATAAGAGGAGCTGGCAGGTCTAGTAGTTACATGCCTAAATCCTACATTACAGTGCATAAGTTTATATCTTCATCCAGAACCATACTCCAGTTTCCTGTTACTGCAGGCCCTGGAAACCAATGGTGATGGTTCAACTAACTGGGTTCCTGTGACCCATTTGGGAAACCTATATAAAGTCCTTACCCCACCTTAAGTATTGGCACAATCTTGACCATTGCAGATATTTGGGGAGTGGACCAGTGACAGGGAGCTTTAAGCCTAATAGTTGGTTTTATTCTGCAGCCAATCTTTTCCAACTACCTTGATACACAGAAATCTTTTCAAAACCAGACCATCCCTGAAATCTTTAGTTTGCATGCTCACACGCTGATGCTTAGCTGTTCCAATATCTAATTTGGTCACAGTAGTCTGGATAACCAAGGTTACATGTTGGGGTGTGCAAATGAAAGGAACAACAGGACATGGGGTCTCTTCCTCCAGAAAGTGTGCACAGACTAACCAGGTGTGGTTTCTTTACTGATAAGGATTACAATAGCCTACTGTAGAGAATATGCATGTGTTCATAGAACTAAGATTTCTCTGAAACACGTTTAGCAAGATATAGTAGATAAACATTGTGAGAGTCCTGAATCCACGCTGGCCTGAGGTGTCTCCCCCACTCTTTCCTGGCATCAGGAAAGCAAAAACACAGAGGTGTTGTGCTTATGGAGAGCCTCATCATTACCACAAATCAGGCCTGAGAGACTTTCTGTGCCTCACTGTTCCCACAACTGCCCCCAGTTATAAATCAGGCAGACACCCTGTGCCTCCTGGTATCAGGTATCTTCTCCAGCTGCTCCAGCCCACATCCTACATCCCTTTCTTTGGCCTCTCCAACCTATCTCCCACCTCCCTTGGGAAAAGTTCCCTATGAAACCCCAGCCCTACACCTGAGCCCAGAGCGCCTCTCCCTCTGAGGATACTCCTGGCAGTTCTTCGCCCTAAAACTTTTTCTTTGTTCAGCATGGTCTTGGTTGTAGTTCCCAGTCATGGTTGCAAACCCTAACAAACATGTCTGAGAAAGCAGCTGCATGTTCTTGTGAAGTCTACATTCTCACAAGGGCTCAATGCTCTTCTTGTTAGTAGGTCATAAGCTATCCTAATCAGTACCTGAGGTCACACTCTGTGTACTAGGAAGAAAATGTCTTCACTAAGAGTGCTCTGGCAGAAATCTTATTCTCCACAGTCACACTTTATCATCTTTACAAACCTGCCTGGGAACAACCAGGTTGACCAGATCTGAGTCCACTGTGTGTGTGTGAATGAACGTGACTGTTTGCTTCATATCTAATGCTGTTCTTCTATTTTGCATTGCATATATGTTTGTGGGCTTATGCTTTGATTCATAGTAATTCCTCATGTTATGGAATTTATTTGCATTGAACACAAACTGCAAATAAAATAAATGAAATGTTGAAAAAAAGAATTTATCCAAATATTCCTATACATCCAATAATTTTTTTAAGTTTAAATTGGTGAACACAAATGAATAACTCCATCTTGCTCTTCTATCCAACCCTCTCATTTCTCCCTCACTCAATGTTGTTCAACCTCTCCCAGTCCCTCTAACACTGATTGTGCTCACTGCAGGAGTGTCTGCCTCCCCACTGCACTATGAGCTTCTGCCTTCACTCAGCTCTATCTCCTGTGTGCACCGCTCACTTAGATTCACTTCGATCACTCCAATGGTTAATGAGGGAATTATTTCCTTAGCAGTTCCATGACATAGAAGAGAAAAATCACAGTCTTTCATGTTTTTTCTCTGTAGGAAAATTCTTCATGGAGAAAGAAATGTTAATGTAAATATTGGAAAGATATTATTGATCATCCTCTGGCGTGATACACTTGGACAAAGGTCCTACAAAAATGAAACTAGAACTATGTTTATTGGATGCATTTCAAAGTCTCAGGCTAAGATGAGAGGCTGCCCATTTTCTTACAAAGGAGGATCCATTCATAGGACTGAACTGCAGTTGCATCATCATAAACTCAGCAGAGACTGGTGTATCTTCCTGTATTCTCACCCAAAGAGAGTGTGATAACTAAGGAGACCAAACTGGAGAGAAAGGAGACATCATTGCAGTCTTCCCAACATTCCTAGATAACACCAGTCATGAATCTCCACTCTTTTGGGAATAGCCTGCCACCAGCCCTACTCACAAGCACCCAAAGAGTGACCAAAGACCAACAGAGGGAGCCCTTTTCTTATCCAGGGTCAGGTAGAAGAGGGCTTGAGTACTGTATCTCACAAGGGCAGCTGTCATTCTAAGGTAAATGACATATACATGTGTCTACACACACACACACCAGATCTCTAGGATTTTTTTTATCTAAAAATTCCATTTCTACTGAATAGCATATCCTTCTACCATCCATAACCACTCTTCTACTTTCTGTTTCTAGTATTCTGGCTATTTTATTTATTTTAAAGATTTATTTTATTTACTTGAAAGACAGAGTTAGAGAGTGGTAGAGCCAGAGAGAGAGGTCTTTCATCCACTGGTTCACTCCCCAAAATGCTGAGATAACCAAAGCTGAGCCATTCTGAAGCCAGGAGCCAGGAGTTTCTTCCAGGCTTACCACTCGGATGCAGGGGCCCAAGGTCTTGGGCCATCTTCTCCTGCTTTCCCAGGAATATCAGAGTTCTGGATCAGAAGTGGAGCAGCCAGGACTAGAACCAGCAACCCTATGGGATGCTGGCACTGTAGGCAAGAGCTTAAACCCACTGCCCCACAGTGCAGGTCCCTCTAGCTACTTTATTTATTTCATATGATTAGAATCTTGCAGTATTTTTCCTTTGGGGATGATATTTGTGGCTAATTTCATTTAGCAAAATATATTCAAGGTTCATCCATGTCACAGGATTTCCTTTTCTTCTGTGCCTGCATAACTTTTCACTGAGTACAGGCTACACTAGAAATCTTGGCTACAGTGAATTATGCTGTGTTGAATAGTATTTATACTTTGCTTATATTGAATTTTCAATACTTTTAGATGTATACTCAGAAGTGAGAGTATCAGATCACATAAAAATTCCATTTTTAATTTAATTAAGAGACACTATTTTCTGTGGTGATTGTGTCATTTTACATTACCACAAACAATGCACATGTGGCTGAAAATCTTTGTATCTTCACCAACACAATTGGGTGTTCTGTCGCTCCCCCTCTTCATGGAGGAACGACACAGGACCCTGCGCTGTTCTTTCGTCTGCTCGGCCCTCCCCGGGTTTGCTGCTGGTTCTTCCCGGGTTGGCTACCATCCCTTCCACCTCCGTGGAAGGGCGGTTCCCCCTGCCACTTTCCCCACTTCCGCGGGGGAGCGGCACACCGCCGGCCGGCTCTCTCGGGGGCTGCTCAGGTGTTCCTTCAGATAGATGTTCCTGGTGCATGTTGTCTCTCTCCTCCTTTATAGTCCTCTTCCACCAATCCCAACTCTGCTACCCACAAGCCGAGTATGCTGCTCTCCTCCAATCAGGAGCAGGTCCTACAGTTTATTGGTTGAACTGGAGGCAGCTGTGTAGAAGCTGTTTCCTCCTCTCCCAGCGCCATATTGTGGGAGAGCAGATGCATAGAATAAGTCTTAATTCTAGTAACAGTCTAGTCTGAGTTGCTCCCCACAGTGTTCCATTTTTTAAAAGAACAGGAGCAGGAGATCTTATTGGCCATTTCCAGGCCATGGTTATGAAGATCTCTTTGCATGTGCACTCAAAGTGATTCAGCATTGGGTTTCATTGTCAGTGTGGTGCAATTGCTCCTCACCCAGGGAGAAGTATACGACTCTGTTAAGTACATTTTCAACTTCATGCAATGGTTCTGTTATTTAAAAAAAGATCTAATTATTTCTTTATTTGAAAGTCAATTACACAAAGAAAGGAGAAGCAGAGAGGGAGAGAGAGGTCTTCCATCTGATGGTTCACTCCCCAATTGGCCCTAATGGCTGGAGCTGCACTGATCCAAAGCTGTGAGCCAGGAGCTTCTTCCAGGTTTCCCAAGTGGGTGCAGGGGCCCAAGGACTTTGGCCATCTTTCACTGCTTTCCCAGGCCATAGCAGAGAGCTGGATGGGAAGTGGAGCAGCCAGGACTTGAACCAGCATCCATATGGGATGCCAGCACTTCAGGCCAGGGCATTAACCCACTGTGCCACAGCACTGGCCCCTGTGCAATGGTTCTAAAGGTAGGTCTGGTGGTATCATAACACCATCTGGCTATCAATACTGTTTCTTTTTTTTTTCTGTTTATTCTTTTTATTAACCAAAATTGTATTGGAGTACATTGTACATAGGGGAAAGTACACAAAGGGAACATGCATTTGTCACCAACACCCAGATCAAGTAACAGCTTATTTTGAGAATGCAAGAAGTTTGTTTCATGTACTTAGAGCCCAAGAAAGACCATGACCATGACTTCCAATATCATAGATTGATTTACATATTTATGAATCCAATATTAATAAAATAATTGTGTTTCATTTTATACTTATATATCTATATTTATTTATACCATAGCCACTCTTTTTCTTTTGGTCAGTGTTGTAAGATTCATCCATGTAGTTGTATATAGTTTCAGTTCCATCATTTTCTTGGAAATATAAGCTTATCATGGAATGAGTACATATCAATTTGCATATATTCATTCTCCCATGGTAGAAACTTTGGTGATTTACAGTTTATGAATATTGTGAGTAGTGTATCTTTGGACATTATTGTATATATTTTTATGAACATAATCTTTACATTTCCATAGAGTAAATACCTTGGAGTCAAAAGATGGGTTTGCAAGGCTTAGCTCTAGCAGATACAGTCTTCTCAAGTGACTGGTTTTTTTTTTTTTAACTTTTATTTAATGAATATAAATTTCCAAAGTACGACTTATGGATTACAATGGCTTCCCCCCCATACCGTCCCTCCCACCCACAACCCTCCCCTTTCCCACTCCCTCTCCCCTTCCATTCACATCAAGATTCATTTTCGATTATCTTAATATACAGAAGATCAGCTTAGTATACATTGAGTATGGATTTCAACAGTTTGCTCCCACACAGAAACATAAAGTGAAAAATAATAGATGATTTTTTTTAAATGATGATGAAATCAGAGCAGACCTGTTGTCATGTTTAATCCCAGTGAGGGTCAAGTTGGGAATTGATAATTTCTTTTTTTTTTTTTTTTTTTTTTTTTACAGAGGATCAGTTTAGTATGCATTAAGTAAAGATTTCAACAGTTTGCATACTAAGAGGGATAATGTATTAAGTTGTTCATTAACAGTCAGGGCTATGCTGATCAAGTCACCGTTTCCCATAGTGTCCATTTCACTTCAACAGGTTTCCTTTTTGGTGTTCAGTCAGTTGTCACCGATCAGGGAGAACATATGGTATTTGTCCCTTTGGGACTGGCTTATTTCACTCAGCATGATATTTTCCAGATTCCTCCATTTTGTTGCAAATGACTGGATTTCATTGTTTCTTACTGCGGTATAGTATTCTAAAGAGTACATATCCCATAATTTCTTTATCCAGTCTACCGTTGATGGGCATTTAGGTTGGTTCCAGGTCTTAGCTATTGGGAATTGAGCTGCAATAAACATTAGGGTGCAGACCTCTTTTTTGTTTGCCAATTTAAATTCCTTTGGGTAAATTCCAAGGAGTGGGATGGCTGGGTCGAACGGTAGGGTTATCTTCAGGTTTCTGAGGAATCTCCAGACTGACTTCCATAGTGGCTTGACCAGTTTGCATTCCCACCAACAGTGGGTTAGTGTCCCTTTTTCCCCACATCCTTGCCAGCATCTGTTGTTGGTAGATTTCTGCATGTGAGCCATTCTAACTGGGGTGAGGTGAAACCTCATTGTGGTTTTGATTTGCATTTCCCTGATTGCTAATGACCTTGAACATTTTTTCATGTGCCTGTTGGCCATTTGGATTTCCTCTTTTGAAAAATGTCTATTGAGGTCCTTGGCCCATCTCTTAAGTGGGTTGTTGGTTTTGTTTTTGTGGGGTTTCTTGATCTTTTTGTAGATTCTGGTTATTAACCCTTTATCTGTTGCATAGTTTGCAAATATTTTTTCCCATTCTGTCGGTTGTCTCTTCACTCTCCTGACTGTTTCTTTTGCAGTACAGAAACTTCTCAATTTGATGCAATCCCAATAGTTGATTTTGGCTTTGACTGCCTGTGCCTCCTGGGTCTTTTCCAGAAATTCTTTGCCTGTGCCAATATCTTGAAGGGTTTCTCCAATGTTCTCTAGTAACTTGATGGTGTCAGGTCGTAGATTTAGGTCTTTAATCCATGTTGAGTGGATTTTTGTGTAAGGTGTAAGGTAGGGGTCTTGCTTCATGCTTCTGCACGTGGAAATCCAGTTTTCCCAGCACCATTTATTGAATAGACTGTCCTTGCTCCAGGAATTAGTTTTAGATCCTTGATCAAATATAAGTTGGCTGTATATGTTTGGGTTGATTTCTGGTGATTCAATTCTGTTCCATTGGTCTATCCATCTGTTTCTGTACCAGTACCATGCTGTTTTGATTACAACTGCCCTGTAGTATGTCCTGAAATCTGGTATTGCGATGCCTCCGGCTTTGTTTTTGTTGTACAAGATTGCTTTAGCTATTCGAGGTCTCTTGTGCCTCCATATGAATTTCAGCACCATTTTTTCCAGATCTGAGAAGAATGTCTTCGGTATCTTGATTGGTATTGCATTGAATCTATAAATTGCTTTTGGGAGAATGGACATTTTGATGATGTTGATTCTTCCAATCCATGAGCATGGAAGATTTTTCCATTTCTTGGTATCCTCTTCTATTTCTTTCTTTAAGGTTTTGTAATTTTCATCGTAGAGATCTTTAACGTCCTTGGTTAAGTTTATTCCAAGGTATTTGATTGTTTTTGTAGCTATTGTGAATGGGATTGATCTTAGAAGTTCTTCCTCAGCCATGGCATTGTCTGTGTATACAAAGGCTGTTGATTTTTGTGCATTGATTTTATACCCTGCTACTTTGCCAAACTCTTCTATGAGTTCCAATAGTCTCTTAGTAGAGTTCTTTGGGTCCCCTAAAGAATCATGTCATCTGCAAAGAGGGATAGTTTGAGTTCTTCCTTCCCAATTTGTATCCCTTTAATTTCCTTTTCTTGCCTAATAGCTCTGGCTAGAACCTCCAGAACTATATTGAATAGCAGTGGTGAGAGTGGACATCCCTGTCTGGTACAAGATCTCAGTGGAAATGCTTCCAACTTTTCCCCATTCAATAGGATGTTGGCTGTGGGTTTTTCATAGATTGCTTTGATTGTATTGAGGAATGTTCCTTCTATACCCAATTTGCTTAGAGTTTTCATCATGAACAGGTGTTGTATTTTATCAAATGCTTTCTCGGCATCTATTGAGATAATCATTTGGTTTTTCTTCTGCAGTCTGTTAATGTGGTGTATCACATTGATTGTCTTGCGCACATTAAACCATCCCTGCATACCAGGGATAAATCCCACTTGGTCTGGGTGGATGATCTTTCTGATGTGTTGTTGCATTCTATTGGCGAGAATTTTATTGAGGATTTTTGCATCTATGTTCATCAGGGATATTGGTCTGTAATTCTCTTTCAGTGCTGCATCTTTTTCCGGCTTAGGAATTAAGGTGATGCTGGCTTCATAGAAAGAATTTGGGAGGATTCCCTCTTCTTCGATTGTTCTGAATAGTTTGAGAAGAATTGGAGTTAGTTCTTCTTTAAATGTCTGGTAGAATTCAGCAGTGAATCCATCTGGTCCTGGGCTTTTCTTTGTTGGGAGGGCCTTTATTACTGTTTCAATTTCTGTGTCAGTTATGGGTCTGTTTAGGTTTTCGATGTCTTCCTGGTTCAATTTAGGCAGGTTGCATGTGTCCAGGAATCTATCCATTTCTGATAGATTCCCTGTTTGCTGGCATACAAGTCCTTGTAGTAATTTCTGATGATTCTTTTTATTTCTGTGGTGTCTGTTGTTACATTTCCTTTTTCATCTCTGATTTTATTGATTTGGGTCTTTTCTCTTCTTTTTTAGTTAGTTGTCAATACTGTTTCTGTTCCAGGTAACTTTCTGTTAGCAAAGCCAAACAGATTTCTGCCTGAACATTTCTCTAGCTTAGGATTCACATAAAAGATGAGCACCATCTCATCATTCTTCCCATTCTGTCTGCCATGACCTAGAGTGTAGACATAACAGGCTGACCCATATTTTAACTCTTCCAATAAATTGTTCCTATGTGGGACAGAATACCCTACATGAGGCTCCCAAACACACACACAAAATGGGAAGTAGTGTTGCAATGCCCAAGTGGGATCAGAGTGGTGACCTTGCCTAGAGTTTCCTTCTTTGGGACAACCCATGTCACCATGGGGTCCTTCCTGCCCAAATGTCTGAGGTATCAATAGTGAGAGCTGAGTCAATATCTGCAGAATTTCTTGAGTCTGGGCACCTGGAGAGTCAGGACAGAAGAGCAGAACACATGGCTTTCTCCAGTGGGTCTTCAGCAAAGAAAGCTTGACAACCTGAGTTCCAGGTCCAATTATAGACTTCCATCAAAAAATTGATTTCAGTTTTTGGGATCCACTTTCATGCGATTCCTCAGCAGAAAAGACCTCTCCAAAGTCTCATCCTCCATCTGCCTCATGCCATGTCCATAATCACACACATGTGTGCCATGTAGCCTAATCCAAAAACCTCAGGGAGTACCTGGGTACAATCAAGACCCAGCTTTGCAGAGACAGAACTGAGTTCCAACATGGTTCCCTCTACCCTCTCAGTTATATGACCCTGAAAAATCACTGCACCTCCTAAAGACTCTGTAGCCTGAGCAATGGCAAGTAGAATGGCAGTTACTTGGAGTTAGGGATGGTGGAATTATAAGAAATTTTTAAGCCGGCACCACGGCTCAATAGGATAATCCTCTGCCTTGTGGCACCAGCACACCAGGTTCTAATCCCAGTCGGGGTGCCGGATTCTGTCCCGGTTGCTCCTCTTCCAGGCCAGCTCTCTGCTGTGGCCAGGGAGTGCAGTGGAGGATGGCCCAAGTGCTTGGGCTCTGCACCCGCATGGGAGACCAGGAGAAGCACCTGGCTCCTGCCATTGGATCAGCGTGGTGTGCAGGCACACCGGCCATTAGAGGGTGAACCAATGGCAAAGGAAGACCTTTCTCTCTGTTTCTCTCTCTCTCACTGTCCACTCTGCCTATCAAAAAAAAAAAATTTATTCATTGGGTAGAGAATTTCAGTCTCATAAGGAAAAACAGTTCTGAATATTAGTCACACAGCAATTTGCTTATACTCAACACTACTCAACATACACTTAGAAATGCTTAAATGATAAAATTCATCAGCTGTATTTTGTTTTATCAGTACCACACTAACAGTACATTTAAAAAGTGATCAAATAGGGGCTGGAGCTGTGGCACAGCTCCAGCCTGTGATGCCTACATGCTATATGGATGCCGGTTTGAGTCTTGGGTGCTCCACTTTCCATCCAACTCTTCACTAATGTGCCTGGGAAAACAGTGGAAAGTGTCTCAAGTGCTTGGCCCAGCACCCACATGGGGTACCTGGAAGAAACTCCTGGCTCTTGGCTTCACATTGGCCCAGCTCAGGCCATTGTGGCCATTTGGGGAGTAACCAGTGGATGGAAGATCTCTCTGTCTCTACCTCTCTACCTCTGTTTGAAATAAATAAGACAAATCTTTAAAACAAAAAAGAACTCTTGATGTGAAAAAAGTCAAATAGACATCTCATAAAAGTTAACATGTTATGCTTTCTCAGAAGTGCAGTTAATAGTGATTATTTTTGTACCATGTCTTATATTTGCCCATTTCCACAATAACATTTCTGATTCCATTTTGCTGAGCTGCTATGTTGATTTTTTTTTTAAATAGGAATGAGCAGATGCCTTCTTCTCTCACTAAAGACACTGATGACAGAGTGCAGAAGCCATGCTCAATGTGAGTGAGGCCTGGGTTCCCTCCCTCCTGGCTGTGTTTGAGGGAAACATAATTTGTTCACCGCTGGGCATCTTACACTTAGGCGGAAGCAGGTGTGCCTTGTTATGAAGATAGGGACCGTTTGTTCATAGCCAGGGCTAAATCATGGAACCTGTGCATTTCCTCAAAAGATGTGCACACTTGAGCCCCAATTCCTCATGTACCAAAAATTCCACAGCAGGAAGAACAAGCATGACCCTTGCCCCTGTAGCAGGAGTTAGTACTATCCTCACTTCACACTTGCACTGATGGGATGGATCACTCCCTGAAGAAGTCCTGGGACAATGTTCTCAGTAGAAGACATGGTTTTATGCCAGGAAAATGCATCAGAGCTTGAGGATCATACAAATCCAACCTCATTTCTGCATAACAAAATTATTCTTCTGTTGTATTTCCTTGGAGTAGAAGTTTTTATTTTTTTTTTCTTTTTATTCACCATTTTCTACCTCTTGAAAATTGATTGATTCTTCTTCATGGTTCTATGTATATTTTAAATTCCTCATTTTGTTCCCATATTATTCTTGATATTCTTGAGTTGTTCACCTGAACAAGCTGTATACTCAACCTCAGAACACTACAATATATAAAGCAAATGTTGACAGCTCTGAAGGGATAAACAGCAATGGAACAAACAAAAGAGGTCAATACTGGACTTTCAAAATAAAAGAGAATATCTAGGTAGGAAATCAATAGAGAGTGGTAGATTTATTTGAACAACACTGTAAATCAACTTTTCCTAACAGTTACACAGAGAGCATTCTACCCAACAGCAGCAGAACATGTGTTCTTCTCAATAGCTGTCAAAAATTCTCCAGGTGGGATCATCTGTTAATTCAGAAAATATGGGTCATCAATTTTCAGAAAATTGAAGTCTTACCATTGTCCTTCATATCTCCATTAGAATAAAAATCAAAATCTATTCTAGAAAAACTGGAAAAGTCACATATGTTGATCTCAATCCATACTGTCAAATAGCCATTGGCTTGAAGAAGAAATAAAAAAGAAAATCAAAAATATTTCAGTGGGTTCATTTTGAAGTTTTTTTCAAAGATTTATTTATTTATTTTAAAGGCAGAGTTACACAGAGAAAGAAGAAGAGGCAGAGAGGCAGGTCTTCCATCTGCTGGTTCATTCCCCAGATGGCTAAAATGGCCGGAGCTGAGCCAATCCAAAGCCAGGAGCCAGGAGCTTCTTCCGGATTTCCCACATGGGTACAGGGGCCCGAGAACCTGTACCATCTTTTGCTGCTTTCTCAGGCCACAGTAGAGAGTTAGATCAGAAGTGGAGCAGCCGGGACTCGAACTGGTACCCATATGGAAAGCCAGCAGTATAGTTGGTGGCTTTACCCACTACACCACAGTGCCAGCCCCCATTCTGAGTTTTGAGCTGGGATCTATATCAACAAACACAATCCTTAAGTCAAGACTTAGATACAGAGAAACCAGGTGGACATGGAAGGTTACCAGTAGAAAAGATCTTTGAATACAGAGAACCAAGGGGACCTTTAAGCAGAGCAGACAGAAATCTTCTTACTGCCCACAACAAATTTAGGAGACCAGGATGCTGATGCTTATGACCAAGTTCAAAGGCAGACTGCAAAGTCATATATATTTTATATAAAATATAAACGTTCCATAGTCTGCTGAGCTTTATTTTATAAATGGATTGATTATACGTGAGCTCCCCCATAACATTTAGTAAATAGCTAAGTTTGCTCATTCAGCAAATGTTCTTTACATGTCAGGCACTAGACACTATTCTAAATATATGGGATGGAGCAGCAAAAAGACACAATCAGGAAGGCTGCTTTTTAATAGGTCACAGACTAGATACAAGAAAATGAATGAAAACACACTGATGGCATAATAAGTGCTATAAAAATGTAAGTGTGGGATATAAAAAAGCTGCTTTGAGCACTCTGAACAAATCAATCCATTTCCTGCTAAAGTGTCATATCCCCAAATGCTTGATCATGATGGGAGATTTTATTTTGCTGAAAGAGTGACAGGGAAGGAGATTCACATACATGAAAGAGGAGCAAAGAGAGAGAGAGATTTCCATTCACTGGTTCCCTCCCCTAAATGGCTGCAACAGTTGGGCCTGGGCCAGACTGAAGCTAGCAGTCAGGAACCCCATCTGATTATTTCATCTGGGTGGCAAGGAGTCAAGCCATTATCTGCTAATTCCTAGGCACAGGTTAGGAGATTGGATCAGAAAGAACCCAGCAAGGATTCAAGTTGGCACTCTGATAGGAGATACAGGCATCATAAGTGATAGTTTAATGTGCTGTACCACAATGCCAGTCCCAGCAAGTGAGTTTTATGTTCATGTTCTTGATGATTATTTCCTATTCCATATTTGCACTGGAACCTGTGAACTAAACTGCAGTAGAAGGCAGAGAAAAATTTATTTTCCTGAGAACAAATGTAGGTTTCACTCAGACTTGTTCCTGGAGGCTATTTAACACATCTCAGGTTGTTTCTTTGGTTGACTTTTCTTCTAGATGTTCCAGTGTCTCAGGGTCTTTCACATATTAGTCTCCTTGTGTTCCATCATGACCAATAGAAATCTGTGAAAATCATGGCCAGCACTATGGTGGAAATATTAGGCCTCAACCTGCAATGCCAGCATCTTGTATGAGCATTCTTTGAGTCCTTACTGCTCCTCTTCCAATCCAACACCCTATAAATACATGTTGGAAAGCAGTGGAGTCATCACCCAAGTACTTGGGCCCCTACACCCACATGGGAGACCTGAATGGAGTTCCAGGCTCCTGGATTTGTTCTGGTTCAGCCTCAGCTATTGTGGCCATTTGGAGAGTAGACTAATAGATGGAAGATCTCTCTCTCTCTCTCTCTTTCAACTATCTATCTTTCTCCTTCTCTGTCACTCAGACTTCTATATTTTAAAGATTCATTTGTTTCTTTTGAAAGTCAGAGTTGTACAGAGAGAGGAAGAGACAGAGACAGAGGGAGAAATCGTCCATCTGCTTGTTCACTCCCTCCAGATGGCTACAATGGCTGGTGTCAGTTCAGGCTAAAGCCATGAGTCAGGAGATTCTTCCAGTCTCCGTGCAAGTGGCTGGAGCTCAAACACTTGTGCCATCCTCTGTTGCTTTTCCCAGGCCATTAGCAGGGAGCTGGACTGGAAATGGAGCAGCCAGAACATAAACATATAAGATGGCAGCATCACAGGTGCTAACTTTACCCATTACCCCTCAAAGCCAGCCCTCTGCCTTTCAAATAAATAAATAAATCTATTTTTAAAAAATAAATCTTTGAGTATCTTCCTGGTTGTGTCTGAAATCATCTAGCCAATGAATGCAATGGTGTGATAACATCACTACAATGAACAGGGACCCAGACACTGGGAACTGATCCTGTGCCCAGCATGTAGAATGTTTGGTAGGTTGTTTTCTAAGTCTTTTTAAAAATCTATTTATTTGAAATAGAGCTACAGAGAGAAGAGACACACACACAGAGAGAGAGAGAGAGAGAGAGAGAGAGAGAAAGACCTTCCTCTCACTGGTTCACTCCACAAATGCCTGCAATATCCAGAGATGGGCTGAGCTGAAGCCAGAAGCCAGGAGCTTCATCCAGGCCTCCCACATGGCAGGCAGGGGCCCAACTCCTTGGGCCATCTTCTTTTTTTAAGATTTATTTTGCTTATTTGGAAATCAGGGTTACACAGAGAGAAAAGGAGAGGCAGAGAGAGAGAGAGAAAGGTCTTCCATCCACTGGTTTACTCCCCAGTTGGCCACAATGGCCGGAGCTGCACCCATCTGAAGCCAGGAGCCAGGAGCTTCCTGCAGGTCTTCCCATGTGGGTGCAGGAGCCCAAGGACTTGGGTCATTTTCCACTGCTTTTCCAGGCCATAGCAGAGAGCTGGATCAGAAGTGGAGCTTCCAGGACTCAAACTGATGCCTATACAGGATGCCAGCACTGCAGGCTGTGGCTTCACCTGCTATGCCACAGCACTGGTCCCTGGGCCATCTTCTGATGCTTTCCAAGGCATGCTAGTATTGAACTGGATCAGAAATGGAGCAGTCAAGTCTCAAACTGGCATCCACATGGGATGCTAGCATCACTGGAAGTGGCTTAAGCCACTATGTCACAACAATGTCCCCCCCCCCCAATGTTTTGAGAGTGCTCCTGGGATGGCAAGCATTTGTCAAGGGGTTTGTATGTGTCAGACTCTACAGTACCTCAACATGTTATAAGTGTCCCTTGTATTCAGAAACCGAGCCACCACTCCTCCAAACCTGTTTCCTCTGAGACTGAGTTTCTGAACAGGACACTGTACCACAAGAGCCCATCCATCCTCCAGGTCACAAGGGATGCTGAGATGACAGCAGCTGTCAGGTAGCAAGGGGTCATAGAACACTTCAGCACTGGCTGGGGGTGCAAAAGAACATTTCAATTTTGTAGAGACCTGAAATCTGGGGCCTGATCCCAGAGGAGTGAAGCAGCCTCTGTGCTAGTGGGAGGAAACATCACAAGATTTCCCTGCTGGGACCCCAAGTTACAGAAAGATGCTGCTGCTCCCTTTTCTGAACCTCCAAATGACAGGTTTGTCAGCTGCAGTCTTTGCAGCCTTCCTGTGCTCCCTTAACCCACATGAGTAGGCACAAGACCCAACAGACAGGTGCCAACCAATCACTGGATTTGGAGTTTTACTGCACATCACTATTGCTCCCTAGAGAGTCCAGTTGACGCACTTCAGTAATTTCTCATGTGGAACACTCGAAGCAAGTTTACTCATCAGTGCCGTGTATAAGCCCTCTGAGAGTGGTTCTGAATTGGAGTGCTGAGGAGCCATTGATGTTTAGCTCTACCCAAAAGGTAAGGATGAACCCTGGGATGTATGTCATTTACCTGTGTGTTTACCTATTCAAATATCCCCAAGATATCAAGCATTACAGTTATTAAAAATATATCTTGGGTCCTGTCTGAAATGATGACACCCTATATAGGCACTGCTTCATGTACTAACTGCTACACTTCTTTCTTTTTTTTAAAGATTTATTTACTTATTCAAAAGGCAGAGCTACAGAGAGGGAGAAACAGAGAAAAAGAGGTCTTCCATCCATTGATTCACTCTCCAGACGGCTGTAATGGATGGAGCTGAGCTGATCTGAAGCCAGGAGCTAGGAACTCTCTCTGGATCTCCCACTCAAGGGTAGCTGCCTGATGACTTGGGCCATCTTCTACTGCTTTCCCAGTCAGAGAGCAGGATCAGAAGTGGAGCAGCCAGGACTCAAACTGGCATCCATATGGGATGCTGGCACTGTAGGTGGTGGCTTTACCTGCTACACCACAGCGCCAGCCCCTTCTGCACTTCTGATCTAGTTCCCTGCTAATAGGCCTGAGAATGCAGTGAAAGATGACCCAAGGCTTTGGGCCTCTGCACCCTTGTGGAAGACCCAGATGGAGTTCAAGCCTCCTGCTTCAATCTGTCACAGACCTAGCCATCACCGATAGATTCTCTGTGTGTGTGTGTGTGTTTGTGTGTATGTTTGTAATTCTGCCTTTCAAATATATATATGTATGTATGTATGTAAATATATATATATAGTACATCAAGCTACTGCCTAAAAAAAAAAAAAGAAAAGAAAAATACTCAAAATCAATGGCTCCCCTTGTGGCACAGTGGGTTAACCCACCAGCTGTGATGCTGGAGTCCCATATCAGAGTGCTAGATTAAATTCTGAATGATTGACATTTTCCCAGTTCCCTGCTGTTCCACCTGGGAAAGCAGCAGAAAATGGCCCAAATACTGAGTCTCTGACACTCATGTGTGAGATCCAGCTAGTATTCCTGTCTGATGGCTTCAGCTAAGTCCAGCTTGGTTGTTGTCATCCAATGAGATGTGAACCAATGGATGAAAGTCTCTATCAGTATGCCTTTCAAATAAATCATTAAAAATAAAAGAATAAAATCCATAAATATTTAAGCTTAATGCTAGAAAGCATTTGATTAAATTCAGCATCTAAGCTTTAAAGAAACTTAGCAGAGAAGTAAAATATCAGAATTTTTTATTATAATTAAAATTGTCTCTGAGGAGCCTATAACAACCAGTATCATTAAGATAAGACAATGAAAGCTCTTTTCCTGGGAGTTTACCCTGACAAAGCTACCTCCTCCCATTCTATTTCTGCAACATTGTACTAGAAGTGTAGTAAGGAAAATGAAACAACAAAATAGAAGCATCAGATAAATGGATCAAATTTTAAACAACAAAATTTTATTTTGTTTTTAGAAAACTTTTATTTAATAAATACAAATTTTGAAAATACAACTTTTGGATTATAGCAGTTTTTCTCCCCAAAATCACCCTCCCACCTGCAGAACATCCCATCTCCTACTCCTCCCATCCCATTCTTCATTAAGATTCATTTTTAATTATCTTTATATACAGTATATACTTATTATATACTAACGAAAGATTTCAACAGATTGCACATGCACAGACACACAAAGTGTAAAGTATTGTTTGAATACTAGTCTTACCATTAATTCACATAGCACAAAACATTAAGGACACAGATATTACATGGGAAGTAAGTGCAGGGTGACTCCTGTTGTTGATTTAACAATTGGCACTCTTATTTATGATGTCAGTTATCACCCGAGCCTCTTGTCATGAGCTGCCAAGGCTATGGAAATCTCTTGAGTTCACAAACTCTGACCTTATGTAGACAAGGCCATAATCAAAGTGGAAGTTCTCTCTTCCCTTCAGAGAAAGGTACCTCCTTCTTTGATGGCCTGTTCTTTCCACAGGAATCTCACTCACAAAGATTGTTCATTTAGGTCATTTTTTTGCCACAGTGTCTTGGCTTTCCATGCCTGAGAAACTCTCATGGGCTTTTTAGCCAAATCTGAATGCCTTAAGGGCTGATTCTGAGGCCAGAGTGCTGTTTAGGGCATTTGTGATTCTGAGTCTGCTGTGTATCCTGCTTCCCATGTTGGATCATTCTCTCCTTTTTAATTTTTTCAATTATTTTTAGCAGGCACTTATCTTATTTATGTGATCCCTTTGACAATTAATCCCATCTTTATGATCAATTATGAATTTAAACTGATCACTTTGACTAGTAATATGGCATTGGTACATGCCAACTTAATGGGATTTGGAGCCCCATGGCATGTTTCTAGCTCTACCATTAGGGGTAAGTCCAAGTGAGCATCTGCCAAAATGTACCTCTCTTATTCCCACTCTTATTTTTGACAAGGATCAATTTTCAGTTGAATTTAAACACCTAAGAATAATTGTATGTTAATTAAAGTGTTCAATCAATGGTATTAAGTAGAAAAAGGAAATACTAAAAAGAATAAAATAGTAAGCTACTCCTAAACAGTCAGGACAAGGGCTGACCAAGTCATTGTTTCTCATCGTGTCAGTTTCACTTCTACAGGCTTCCTTTTAGGTGCTCAGTTAGTTGTCACAGATCAGGGAGAACATATGATATTTGTCGCTTTGGGACTGGCTTATTTCACTAAGCATGATGTTTTCCAGATTCCTCCATTTTGTTGCAAATGACTGGATTTTTAAAAAATTGCTGTGTAGTATTCTATAGAGTGCATATCCCATAATTTATTTATCCAGTCTTCTGCTGATGGGCATTTAGGTTGATTCCATGTCTTAGCTATTGTGAATTGAGCTGCAATAAACACTGAGGTACAGATAGCTCTTTTATTTACAAATTTAATTTCCCTTGGGTAAATTCCAAGGAGTGGGATGGCTGGGTCATGTGGTAGGGCTATATTCAGATTTCTGAGGAATCTCCAAAGTGTCTTACGTAATGGCTTTACCAGTTCACCTTCCCACCAACCATAGATTAGTGTGCTTTTTTTCCCACATCCTCACCAGCATCTGTTCATTGATGTCTGTATGAAAGCCCTTCTAACTGGGGCAAGGTGAAACCTCATTGTGGTTTTGATTTGCATTTCCCTGATGGCTAGTGATCCTGAACATTTTTTCATGTGTTGGCCATTTGGATTTCCTCTTTTGAAAAATGTCTGCTTAGGTCTTTGGCCCATCTCTTAACTGGGTTGTTTGTTTTGTTGTTGTGGAGTTTTTTGATCTCTTCATAGATTCTGGTTATTAATCCTTTATCAGTTGCATAATTTGCAAACATTTTTTCCCATTCTGTTGGTTGCCTCTTTAATTTTCTGACTGTTTCTTTTGCAGTACAGAAACTTCTCAATTTGCTGTAATCCCAATTGTTAATTTTAGCATTGACTGCCTGTGCCTCTAGGGTTTTCCCAAGAAGTCTGCCTGTGCCTATATCTTGCAGGGTTTCTCCCATGTTCTCTAATAATTTGATGGTGTCGGGTAGTAAGCATAGATCTTTAATCTAAGTTGAGTGGATTTTTGTGTAAGGTGTAAGGTGTGGTTTTGCTTCATACTTCTGCATGTGGAAATCCAGTTTTCCCAGCACCATTTATTGAATAGACTGTCCTTGCTCCAGGAATTGGTTTTAGCTCCTTGATCAAATATAAGTTGGCTGTACATGTTTGGACTGATTTCTGGTGTTTCTATTCTGTTCCACTGGTCTATCCATGTGTTTGCACCAGTACCATGCTGTTTCGATTACAACTGCCCTGTAGTATGTCATGATATCTGGTATTGTGATGCCTCCAGCTCTGTTTTTGTGTACAAGATTGCTTTAGCTATTTGAGGTCTCCTGTGCCTCCATATGAATTTCAGCATCATTTTTTTCCAGATCTGAGAACAATGTCTTTGGTATTTTGATTGGCATCATATTGAATGCATAAATCGCTTTTGGAAGAATGGACATTTTGAAGATATTGATTCTTCTAATCCATGAACATGGAAGATTTTTCCATTTCTTGGTATCCTCTTCTATTTCTTTCTTTAAAGTTTTGTAATTCTCATCATAGAGATCTTTGACATCCATGGTTAAGTTTATTTCAAGGTATTTGTTTTTGTGGCTATTGTGAGTAGTATTGATCTTAGAAGTTCTTTCACAGCCATGGCATTGCCTGTGTATACAAAGGCTGTTGATTTTTGTGCACTGATTTTATATCCTGCAACTTTGCCAAACTCTTCTATGAGTTCCAATAGTCTCTTAGTAGAGTTCTTTGGATCCCCTAAATAAAGAATCATATTGTCTGCAAAGAGGGATAGTTTGAGTTCTTCCTTCCCAATTTGTATCCCTGTAATTTCTTTTTCTTGCCAAATGGCTCTGGCAAAAACTTCCAGTACTATATTGAATAGCAGTGATGAGAGTGGGCATCGCTGTCTGGTACCAGATCTCAGTGTGTTGTGTTCCAGATTGCCCAGATAGAAAGAACCAGTGAGACTCACCGTAATGCAAAGAACTAAGGGACTTTATTTGTAGGTCCAGCATGCTGGGGCCCCAGCCTCCCATGCAATGCAGTGCTGGGAGACCAAGACCCCCTTCTCTTTGTTCTCAGGGTTTTATAGTTCCCAGGCAAACAAGTATTACATCTGCATTCCTTCCTTCCCCTGGGCCTGCAGGAGCAAGGTTGGCCCACCTTATTGGTTGCCTCCACCTGGTCCTGCAGACAGGACCAAGGACTGCCCGGTGTCAGGTTTCATCTTCTCATACCAGGGGCATCTTGGGCCTAGTCAGTTTTTTTGTCTTGTGAGAAGCCTGTCATGGCATGGCTCTGGCCTCTCACAAGTGGAAATGCTTCCAACCTCTCCCCATTCGCTATGATGCTGCCTGTGGTTTTTTCATAAATTGCCTTGATTGTATTAAAGAATGTCCCTTCTACACCCAATTAAATAACAAAAATTTCAATATATGTGGTTGACTCTACAATCTACAGAGGTAATCCAAAACAAACTATAAACTGACAAGATAATTAAGTGATATTAGTGAGTATAAGATCAATATATATCAAGTGGCTTTCCATGTAGCAGCAGGGAAAAATAGAAAGCCATTTTAAAGGACAAAATACAGACTAGAAAACTTCTATAGAGTATATTTAAATATTTTTCAAATCATTAAAAAAGCAAAATGACCTAAAACAAAATTAAGTCAAAAAAGTGAAGAAAATGAAAAGCTCAGAATTCATTAAATTTTGAGTAAATTTCATCTCTTGTAAAGGAGTTTATTGGAAGCTCCAGGTCGTAAGATCCCAGCAGAATCACAGACATTGGAGGGTGGGAGAGATCCCCACTCTCATGTGGTTCAGTCATCAGGAAGGTGATAGCAGCCCCTGCTCTTAGGAGAGCGAGGCCCCAGGAGGGTGAGCACCTCCAGACCTGAGCCCAAGACTCAAAACCTCACTACCCCTTCCAGCCACAGCCTGGATGAATGGCACCCCTTCTCCCCAACTGTCACAGAAATCTAGTAGGTGTGACTCTGATTGGCTGCATCTTCTCTGACATGATGCCTGCTCACTGGCTCAGCAAACTGTCCAATCAGACACACTGAATCAACAATGAAGAGCAACATGGGGTCTTTTTCTTCATGCTGCTAAATACAGCTTCTCCAGTCTGCTGCTTATAGTGGTTCCACAAGGCTCGTTCTTTGTCATCTGTGAAGTTCTCTCACTACAAGAGCCATCAGAAGGATGCCTGGAATCTGGAATATGGTGAGTTTGTGGGGTTAGTTGTCTCCTGCTTGCAGGATGGTATCTGGCATGGGACACTGGCTATCTTCTCATTCCTGAATGTGATGACTTTGGCTCAGCCCTAGAGCTCTGTATTTTTCCAAATTGTGTGGTTAGGATGCACAGGTTCTCAGGGAGAATCCAGATTTCATGCATGAAATTTGGGGGAGAACCCATGATTTGTGGGATCCCCTGGCCCTTCTTTTTCCTCCTGGATAGGAGGAAACAGTTTCCTCAGTTAGGAAACAGGTCACTAAATCCACAACCCAGTCCTCCTGGCACTGCTCTTCCTAAGGGAGTGAGGCTCTCATATTGTGGTTGTTGGATATGAGCTGACCCTGGGGCAGAGAGCTGGATTAGAAGTGGAGCAGCCAGGTCTCAAACCGGTGCTCATATGGGATGCCAGCGCTTCAGGCCAGGGCATTAACCTGCTGTGCCACAGCACCGGCCCCTGTACTGTTTGCTTTTTAAAAATTGTAAAAGACAATGGACTTTTTTGTTTACATAAATAATTGATATAAGACAAACCATTTTAGACTACTTAAAAATAATTTGAAATTCTACATGTTCTTTTATTAAAATACTTTGCTCTTATTTTACAGGATTTTTAGGATTATTTCAAAATGCAAATTAAGGAACCAATAGATAGGGAAGAGAAAAATGAGAATGATAATGTGTCTTGGCACCCAAGATGTGTTCCAAATAACAAATTGGTAGCTTTGGGATCCACAAGAGAGAAGGCCCACACTTCCAGGAACAAAAAGTCCTTTCCAAGGTCCCGCCTGCACCTAAAGGTCAACCAATGAGGATCAGAGGCATCTCAACCTTTAACCCCCATGCCCTGTATCTATAAAAGGAGCCCTCCCAACCTCTGAAGCATGACTTCCTTGGTCCCCACTCTGTTGGAACTGGTGAACCTTGCCCAGGAGGGGAATCCCAATAAATACCTGTAAACTGATTCATTTGGCTGGGAAGATTTGTTACACACTGGACACCTTGCACAAAGAATGCAAGTGATCTTTGTCCTAACATGACATAAAACTGGTGTTTGGCAAGGAGAGAGAGGAACAAAGCAGAACAAATAACTTAAGGAATATAAGGGAATATAAGAATGTTACAGATTTGTAGCAGATAACTTTGTGTGAGGTTGCTTTGGCTGAGATTAGAAGGAAATTATTTCTATGAGTTTCTCATGTTATATAAGTGCCAAGACAGAACTATGGATTTGGGCAACATGCTAAAGCAATAAAGTTATTTAGTTACAGATATATATATATATATGTGTATATATATATCTGTAATAAGATACATATATGTGTATATGTATGTATATATATCTGTAATAAGTCATATATATACTTTATATATACATATATATGTATATATATACATATAAGTCTTAATGTTTCATTTTGAAATCTATTTTTAATGCAATTTCCCTTTTAGTAATTTCTACTTAATTGCTGATTTTCTTTGTCAAATTTCTAGGCATCTCCTGTAAGTTATTTCTTCCTCCTTGGTTCTGACTGTTGTGACCTGACATTAAAACTGTTTTATTTAGAAACCTAAGGTTATGCCTACTTCACTAGGATAACTTGATTCTTCTGTCTTTTTGTTAGGTAAGAAGTCAGAAATTAACCTGTGTGTGTGACAAGGGCCTAAGGAAAGGGACATCTACAGCAGTCCAGCATTCGCATTTCAAAGTCACCCAATAACATTGCAGGTGCTGTCCAGTATCTGCACTGCAAAGTCCTGCCCTCAGACCCTGATAACCTTCCAGGGGGCCCTGCCCCTTCTACCTGGCCTGATAAGCATCCTTCCTCTAAGGCAGGCACCCTAGAGAGAAACCCCTTGGCTAAGCTAGCCAGGCTTCACCTGTCTGACTTCAGTGGGAAACTCAGAAAGGAATGTTTTGTATTTACACCCAAGAAGTCCTTTGTTCTGGAGAAGAAGGAGACAGCAAAAAGGTGGAAAGGCAAGACCCAGCCCCTTAAAAGCCCCAGCCTAAATGTGAACTAGGCACTCTCTCTGGTTTGTCTGGAGAGGTGCCCATCTGTTCTTACATACGTCCCAACCCTAATAAACTTTGCTACTTTGCTTTCCACTGTTCTCTGTCTCACACCTGAGTTCTTTCTTGCATAAATACAAGGACCCTTAGCTTCTTCTCCAGTGACATTTCCTTAATGTATTTAATTTTTCCCATGTAATCAGACAATTCCTTCAGCTTTTGATTCTAAGGGTATTCTTCTATCAAAGGCTTTCATGTTCTTCAATAATGTTTTTAGATAGGAAGATAGAAGTTAGCCTATGTGTGTGAAAGCAGCCATGGGAAACAAAACACGTGCCCCACAGAAGTTATGCAGTAGTCTTAGAAGCATGTGCAGGCCAGCAGCACCAGTCAAACAGAACCTGAAGGGGGCAGTGGGAATGAAAAGAGGGACAAGGGTCAGAGAATGGAGCCAAGACAAGGCTCCTTTATTCCAGTGTCTCAGCGATATTTATACATAACCAGCTATAGCTCAAGGCAACACAGAGGATAACACCATACACAAGCAACTTATCGGGCTTTCTGCAACACAGTCATAACAGTTAATTTTAGCAGAGTGTTCTTGTTTAATCATTCCCCTTCAACATGGGAGTATGTGACTTTTTTATCTCAGGAATTCCACAAGCTGAGATGGACCTTGACTTGTCTATGACTTCTTTATGGGCTGTCTACAGCCCAGTATTTTATGCTACAAAGTCCTGCCTTATCCCAATAACTTCATAGGTGGTTCTAGTCTTCCCCTCCAATAAACACACACCCAGAAAACACTGTTTGCTTGGTGCAAGGAAGGCTACTGAGTCTGATAACATTACCTAATTTTGTACCTGGGAAATCTTTTGTCCAGGAGAGGAGTGTGTATGTGTGTGTGTGTGTGTGTGTATGTGTGTGTAGAAACAGTGAGAAGTAGACACCCAGCTCTTAGAAATCCCACTAGGCTAATCCTCTGCCTGTGGCACCAGCACCCCGGGTTCTAGTCCCAGTCAGGGCACCGGATTCTGTCCCAGTTGCTCCTCTTCCAGTCCAGCTCTCTGCTGTGGCCTGGGAAGGCAGTGGAGAATGGCCCAAGTGTTTGGGTCCTGCACCCATGGGAGACTGTTAGGTAGAAAGTCAGTTATGAGCTTATGTGTGTGTGACATAAAGGCCTAAAGAGAAAACATCTATGTCCAGCATATGCATCTGCATCTCAGTCATCCTGACAATGTTTCACTGGCAGCCTGGCCTTTGCATCCTGCCCTGCCCCCTTCTACCTGATAACCTGCCAGGTGGGGGTCCCCACCCCTCCTGCCTGACAAATCTTCCACAATCTCCCAGATGCAGCCCAGTATCTGCATTTCAAACACCCTGCTCCAGGATCCCCATTCTCTAGGGGGTCTTGCTCACCCTCCCTCTAAACTCAGGTTGGGGCCAGCTAGGCTTCCTCCAGTTTGATACCTTCAGGGGAAAACTCAGATAGAAGTTTTTCCATTTACATCCAAAAAGCCCTTTGTTCCAAGAGGAGTAGAGGTGGGGAAGTAAGACCTATCTCCTTAAAAACCCCCAGCCTCGGCTAATCCTCCACCTAGCAGCCCCGGCACACCGGGTTCTAGTCCCGGTCGGGGTGCCGGATTCTGTCCCAGTTGCTCCTCTTCCAGGCCAGCCTTCTGCTGTGGCCAGGGAGTGCAGTGGAGGATGGTCCAGGTGCTTGGGCCCTGCACCCCATGGGAGACCAGGAAAAGCACCTGGCTCCTGCCATGGGATCAGCGCGGTGCGCCGGCCACAGCGCGCCGGCCGCGGCGGCCATTGGAGGGTGAACCAACGGCAAAGGAAGACCTTTCTCTCTGTCTCTCTCTCTCACTGTCCACTCTGCCTGTCAAAAAAACCAAAAACAAACAAACAAAAAAAACCCAGCCTCAACATGACTGCGCGCTCAGCCCTCTGCCTCTGCTGAGCCACCTGCCCGGTCTGGCCAGGTGTAATCTCTCCTCTCAACACGTAACCTCACTCCCTCCCACCGCAGTCTGAGTGACTGGGCACTCTCTCAGGTCCTGTCCGGAGAGGTGCCCATCCGTCCTTACGGATGTCCCTTCCCTAATAAACCTTGCTATTTTACCTCCCACTACTCTGTCTCACGCCTGAATTCTTTTCTTGCGCAAAGACAAGAACCCTGGAATTTCTCTGGTAACATTTTTGGCAACCATGAAGGGATTTTGAGAAGACATCGGAGGTCAGTATTCCTTCCCTTAAGTGGTACCAGATCTGTGGAAGTGACCGTTGAGTGTCTGGCACCCCAAAGCTCTCTGAGAATGCGGAGTCCCCCCGGCCACGGCTTAGCTATGGCCAAAACTCCAGAGGGATTGTAAGGAATGGGAGGGAAATTAGGAAGGGCAGTTGGCTGAGAGCCTGGAGACCCCCTGAGCTCACTTTGGCTTCCCCGTGGCTGGACTGCGACCGGAGGATCAGGTCTATCTCTTGGAGGGACGCCTGGTCACACTGCCTACGTGAGCAGGGCTTAGCTTCGGTCGAGGCTAATATTGGCCCTCCAGGTAAACTCAGACAACTAGGTAGTGGGTAACCTTGAGCGATAGGAGATTTCGAACCCCACTCAGCCCCAGACATGAGGGCCTTTCCCTATGCTGTCCTCCAGCTGAGATTCATAGGGGAAGGTGAGGGCAGTCGCTCACATCTTGTCCTCTGTGGCTTTCAGCCTTCCTCCTCCTCCCGGGGGTCCCTCCCCGACTCTTTTGCTCTCCTCATCTCCATTCCTATACCACTGGCCAGGAGAAAGGAAGAGGGAAATTCCACAGGCCTCTCCACCTAGGGAAAAGCTGTTCCCTGTTACCTGTTAACCCTTTCCAACTTGGTAGAAAGTTTTCCGTCTTTGAGCTTATGGTAGCTCTGGTGCGTCTCTTAAAGTTTTTGTGAACTATTACTGTTGCTAAGCTTTAACTGCTTGAGGACTGAATCTGGAAAGTAGCTAAAGTTAACTATCTGTTGTAATTGACTGAGTGTTTGCATCTGGCTTTGGTTGAATTATAGGAGGTTCCCAGCACTCTTGGTGAAACGGCACACCTACCCAACCCCACAGCTAATCCTGCCAGGCCCCGGTGTGTGAGCAGTCTTCCCTGTAAATGGGGGACCACAGAGCCTTTCTCTGCACTCTATTCCAGTCTTGTGGCCTGCTGCACCCAGGCAGGCATAGCCAGATATCTCTAGGGAGAGCGCCCCCACCCCAGGGCTGCTTTTTTTTCCTCTGCAGGAGGAATCTCCAATTCAATACTACTGCTGGCTTTACCTAAGGGAGCCAGAACCTTAAGCCATTAACCCTTAACAACCTGATGGGTTTTTCTCTTTGCAGTTAATGGAAACCTAAGCAATGGGTTCATATGCTGATAATCAGCTCTTTTCTGTGCTGCTATTCCTGACTTATCTGAGAGCATTCACCTGTCTTGAAGGTTTCGCCTTTTTCTATTGCCATTAGAGTCTTGATTGGGAAAATTGCAATGTGAAGTTGTTTATGTTGTTTATCTGTTTTTAATGTTTGAGTGATTACCCAACTGATCAGAAATGTACTAATTTTGGGTAAATGGTTTGACTCTGACAGCTTAAATTCTAAACTGAGTCTTCCAACTTTGGGCTTCCAGTCAGATCCCTGGAACTCTCAAAGGATGGGACTCTAAAATTTGTTAAAGCAACAGCTGTTTGAGTCAATTCAGATTATGTGACCTATGCTGTATTCATGTTTTGCTTTCCAGCTAGAGCGGTCTTATGAAAATGAAAGTAAATTCTGTGCATACAAGCCTTTATGTTGTTAACTAAAGTAAGCCAATACAGATTGGTTCAGAGAATTGAGTTAATGCAAACGCCCTTAAGTTTGCTCAGTGGCTCACTTGCTCAGTTTTACATGTCTTTGATATGCTTTAAACTTGTTTCTCTTAACGATGAAGATCTTTTCAAAGTTGTAAACATGAACTAGTGTTTGCTGTCCAGGAGGTGCTATCCTTATGTTACTTAAAAGCATGGGGATGTAATTTTGACTTCTAATTCACATAATGGTGTGGTATTCATTAATAACTCAGTGTCTTAAGTCATCTAGGCATCAGTGCTAAGTAAAACTTGGGGAAAATGTATTATGTGTACTTTGCACATCTTTTTTTTTTTTAAACTTTTATTTAATGAATATAAATTTCCAAAGTACGACTTATGGATTACAATGGCTTCCCCCCCATACCGTCCCTCCCACCCACAACCCTCCCCTTTCCCACTCCCTCTCCCCTTCCATTCACATCAAGATTCATTTTCGATTATCTTAATATACAGATCAGCTTAGTATACATTGAGTATGGATTTCAACAGTTTGCTCCCACACAGAAACATAAAGTGAAAATTAATAGATGATTTTTTTTAAATGATGATGAAATCAGAGCAGACCTGTTGTCATGTTTAATCCCAGTGAGGGTCAAGTTGGGAATTGATAATTTCTTTTTTTTTTTTTATTTACAGAGGATCAGTTTAGTATGCATTAAGTAAGGATTTCAACAGTTTGCACCCCCATAGAAACACAAAGTGAAATATATTGTTTGAGTACTCGTTATAGCATTAAATCTCAATGTACAGCACATTAAGGACAGAGATCCTACATGAGGAGTAAGTGCACAGTGACTCCTGTTGTTGACTTTACCAATTGACACTCCTGTCTGTGGCATCAGTAATCTCCCTATGCTCCAGTCATGAGTTTCCAAGGCTATGGAAGCCCTCTGAGTTCTCCAACTCTTATCTTGTTTAGACAAGGTCATAGTAAAAGTGGAGGTTCTCTCCTCCCTTCAGAGAAAGGTACCTCCTTCTTTGATGACCTGTTCTTTCCACTGGGATCTCACTCACAGAGATCTTTTGCCAGTGTCTTGGCTTTCCATGCCTGAAATACTCTCATGGGCTTTTCAGCCAGATCCGAATGCCTTTAGGGCTGATTCTGAGGCCAGAGTACTTTGCACATCTTAAATTCAATAAGAGAGACTGAGTTCGTTAGCATGTATTTTCATAGGTTGTCCATACATGACAATTCAAGACTATGTAAAAGTAACAATGGGTGTAAAGTTTCAGAAGGTGTGAGCAAGTCATGAAAAGTTTTAAAAGGTTTACAATTTTAAAATTGTTTACAGAGTTTTAAGTTGAGTGCTAATGTCAAAATTACACTGACCTAAAGTTGAAGTACAACAATGGGGATCCGGGAGCAGGGTGTTTGAAATGCAGATACTGGGCTGCATCTGGGAGATTGTGGAAGATTTGTCAGGCAGGAGGGGCGGGGACCCCCACCTGGCAGGTTATCAGGTAGAAGGGGGCAGGGCAGGATGCAAAGGCCAGGCTGCCAGTGAAACATTGTCAGGATGACTTAGATGCAGATGCATATGCTGGACATAGATGTTTTCTCTTTAGGTCTTTATGTCACACACACATAAGCTCATAATTGACTTTCTACCCAACAAGACCAGGAGGAAGCATCTGGCTCCTGGCTTAGGAATGGCACAGCGCACTGGCCACAACATGCTAGCCGGAGCGGCCACTTGGAGGGTGAACCAACAGAAAAGGGAAGACTTTTCCCTCAGTCTCTCTCTCTCACTAACTCTGCCTGTCAAAAAAAAAAAAATCCTATTGTTAACTTTTGCTCCTCACAACCAACTTCATAGGTGCATCTGTGGAAATTTACAGTAGGTTTTTAAGAGAGCAGGGAAACCCCAGGTCTCTGTTCTACCATTAGGCTGAGGCAGAGCTGAAGGACTCAGGTGCTGACCACCAGGAGGAATCAGAGAACTTAAGCCTTGACCTCGACCTAGCGACAAGCCATGACATCTGAAACCAGAGACCATCAACTCTTTCATGACTTCACCACACCAAAGTAATGGGGGAAAGTGGTGATGAAGGAAGGTGCCTGGGGTGCATGTCTCACAAGGAATTTCCCTGTGGACACGCAGTGAGCAAAGCAAGATTTATTTACATGAGAAACCTCTTGCCACAGCAGCCATTAGGGGGTCTCCAAGAGAGGGAGACCTGAAAAATGGAGTGGAGTCTTTTAACTGCAATTTGAATGAGCAGAATAATCACAGCTAACAATTAGAGGCTGGGGACAAAACCCATCAATAATCCTGTCTAGCTTGTTCTTGATAAAACAAAAATCCAGCCGAATAGTAGGATAGGCAAATTCTTTCTATTCTCCTGATAAAACTAGAAGATCAGAAGGGTGGATCATTGCTTCCTTGCTATTCTCATGATAAAGCTAGAAACTGGGGGAGTGGGATCACCACTTCTGTCTTGCTAATAGACAGGTTCTGGGGAGAAGCAAGCATCTTGCGCACTCTTACAAGGACTCCCCATTAGGTCATCTAGTCCTCACACCAGCACCCCCTGCCTTAGAACCTCTTTATAAACCCTGATCACCCTCCTCCAACAGCATGGTAGTCCTAATGAAGGCATCCTACCTTCCCCTAATCTTGTGAGTAATATTTGCAGAAGAGTTTCAGAAGCCTACTGAAAAAAAGGAGATGATTTGGAAGGGCAGGCATAGCCCCTGCTGACAGAGAACCCTCCCCCAACTGAGGTAGAAAGCACCTCCCACCTGACACTCTGGACTCCCCTGACTGTCTGGTGGGACCTTCCTCAGAACAAAGCCTGAAAATCTGCATAATTATCAATTGAATAGACTCATTGTTTTATTTCAAGCCTGGTGCTCCAATTACCCCTGTCCCTTTAAACACACTCTGTGCTGCGCCGTTTCCTAGAAAAAGGCTTCTTTGGATTGGGAGGACTTTCTTTCCCAAGACTGCAGCTGCCTTCTGGAAATACACCCTTTCCTCTGGCCAGCACTCAGCTATGGTGAATTGAAGCAGTGAACATCAAGAGCCAGATTATGTGTCTGGAAACAACATTGGTGAGCTAGCCCAGAAGTCTGCGATGTATTTTTGTTGTTGTTTTTTAAAGATTTTATTTATTTATTGGAAAGTCAGAGTTACACAGAGAGGAGAGGCAGAGAGAGAGAGGGAGAGGCCTTCCATCCGATGATTCACTCCTCAGTTGGCCATAATAGGTGGAGCTGCACCGATCTGAAGCCAGGAGCCAGGAGCTTCTTCCGGGTTCTCCCACACAGGTTAGGGGCCCAAGGACTTGGGCCATCTTCTACTGCTTTCCCAGGCCATTGCACCGAGCTGGATGGCAAACAGAGTTGCCAGGCCTAGAACCAGTCCCATATGGGATGCTGGCACTTCAGGCCAGGGTTTTAACCCACTGAGCCACAGCGCTGGCCCCTGTAATGTATTTTTCAAGTGGCTTAACCCTTTCACATTAGTAAGGATGGCAATGGTCACTTGTAACTCCACCCCAGAGCCACTTTTGAGCTAACATTTTGGCTGGGACTCTGGGGACATCCAGCAGCTTCTGAGAGCACTTTCTCTCCAGGACTTTCCTTTCTGTTCCCGCTGTGGCATTAGCTACCTTGCAGGGAGTCAATGGTTCCCCTTTGTGTCCCGAGTCAACAGCTCTGAGACTGGGTAAGTTGAACCAGGGGCATACCTGAAATTTCTATCTCTGTTCTTTGGGCTCATGTCATTTAGACCTGGTTTAGGTCATTTTTTTGTAGTACTGGTGTGTGGGAGACAGATTCTAAGATTTTTACTTCAGCCTCCCTGTGAGGAAATTTGGATATTTTTTTGAAGAGTACTCATTTGGTTGTTTGTATGAGGACTTCTTCCTCTTGGGTGAAATATGAGTGGTTCAATTTAATTTCCATCCAAAATCACCTTGAGTTGCATCGTGGCTGATTGGGCAGGATATAGTTAAGATCTTATGTCGAAGAAAAAAATGGTGTTCTATTGTAATATTGCATGGTCTGCATATGTGTTAAATTTAAGAGAAGGTGGTTGTTAAGTGGGATTTTTTAATGTTTATTTATTTGAAAAGCAGAGTTAGAGAGGCAGAGGTGGGGGGGGTCCTGTTAGGAAAAGAGGCACAGAATAGAGAGGAGGTAGTGCATGAATTTATAGCCAGACCAAATTTATTCAGGGAAAATAAGTCTGTAGAGATGGGTGACCAACAGCAATTGTCCACGTACCCATGATGGAACACCTGACAGAAGGCCCTGACCCCCAGGGAAGGCTGCGGATGGAGGTGAGGTAGGGGGCAGCAGGCAGAGGGGAGTTCCTGGAACTGGTCTTTCAGGTGGCTGTAAGGGGTGGAGTATGAAGACAACAGAGTGTGAGACCCAATTGAGGGTTTTTTTTTTTTTTTGAAGATTAATCAGAGAGAGAAGGAGAGGCAGAGAGGGAGAGAGAAGGCTTCTATCCTCTGGTTCACTCCCCAGATGGCCACAATGGCCAGAGAGAGGTACATCGATCTGAAGCCCGGAGCCAGGAGCTTCTTCTGGGTCTCTCCCATGGGTGCAGGGCCCCAAGGACTTGGGCTGTCTTCCACTGCTTTCCCAGGCATAGCAGAAAGCTGGATTAGAAATGGAGCAGCCAGGACTCAAACCAGCACCCATGAGAGATTCCTGCACTGCAGGCAGCAGCTTTACCTGCTATGCCACAGCACAGGCCCTCCAATTGTGTTTCTAGGGCAAAGAATACATTCCAATGTTTATCTCTTTTGTTCAATGCAGGAGAATGGCTGAGGCTTATGTCCTTGTTCCTTGTTCCATCAGGTCCTTCATCTGGTTTACTTCTCAGATGGCTGCAATGGCCAGAGCTGGGCTGATTCGAATCCAGGAGCCAGGAGCTTTCTCTGGGTTCCCCCCCAACACACACCCAATGCAAGGGCCCAAGGGCCTGAGCCATCCTCCACTGCTCCCCCAGGGCCACATCAGAGACCTGGATCACAATTGGAGCACCCAGGACCAGCCCCAATGGGCACCCACATGGGATGCTGGCACTCACTGCAGGTGGCTGCTTTACCCAATATGCCACAGCGTCAGTGGGTTTCTAACAGTAGAGGTTTTGTGAGAGTTCTGGTAAATGGGACGGAGTAAGCATTTAAATCCCTTAAACCTTCCAGCAACTGTGTCTGTGGCTGTTGATGCCCAAGGAGACAGGTTAGGAGTCCTTGTCAATTTAGAAAAAGCAGAAGCTTCAGCTCTGCCTCAGCCCAGTGGTAGAGCAGAGACCCTGGGGCTCCCTGGTCTCTTAAAAAATCTATCATAGGGGCCAGCACCGTGGCTCACTTGGTTAATCCTCCACCTGCAGCACTGGCATCCCATATGGGTGTGAGTTCTAGTCCCAGTTGCTCCTCTTCCAGTCCAACTCTGCTGTGGCCCAGGAAGGCAGTGGAGGATGGCCCAAGTGCGTGGGCCCTGCACCCACATGGGAGACAAGAAGCACCTGGTTCCTGGCTTCAGATTGGCACAGTGCCGTCTGTAGTGGCCATTTGCGGGGTGAACCAATGGAAGGAAGACCTTTCTCTCTCTCACCGACTAGCTGTCAAATAAACTAAAAAAATTTTTTTAAATCTATTGTAATTTTCCACAAATGCCTTTGATAAAATTGACTGAGGAACAAGAGTTAATAAAGCAATAAAACATGTTTTTCCAACAGAGTGCTTACTGAATCTGAAATGAGGATATAATTATCTTTATGTATGTTAGTGTCCAGTACCATCACTGGGACTGGAGTTGCTTTCCGAGTTAAATGCTCAAGTAAATTTTTCAGGTTTCCCCTGAGGAACAATAGGGTTAATTGAGGTTACTAACAGCAGGAAGCGATTATATTCAGTTGATTGGAGCTTTTAAAAAGGAGTTGTAACCATACTAAAGCCATCCTCCTTCCCTTTTCCTTTTCACATTTTATATAGCAAAAACCAATTACTGATATTGTATATTGCCTGAATTACTCTGGTGAGTAGTAGCATTTGTATAATGGTGGACTTTTGCCCCAGCTGACAAAGAAGCCTCCACCCAACTGATGCTGAGCCCCCTGGTTAAGAGGCCTCATCAGAAAAAAGCTTGGGCATTTACATATTGTCAATTAAGGTGACTCATTGTTTTATTTACCTCCCCCTGAAGCTACCCTTGTCCTTGTCCTTTTTTTTTTTAACAGGCAGAGTGGACAGTGACAGAGAGATAGAGAGAAAGGTCTTCCTTTTGCCATTGGTTCACCATCCAATGGCCGCCACAGCCAGCATACCGCGCTGATCTGATGGAAGGAGCCAAGTACTTATCCTGGTCTCCCATGGGGTGCAGGGCCCAAGCACTTGGGCCATCCTCCACTGCACTCCCGGGCCACAGCAGAGAGCTGGCCTGGAAGAGGGGCAACCGGGACAGAATCCAGCGCCCGGACCGGGACTAGAACCCAGTGTGCCGGTGCCGCAAGGCGGAGGATTAGCCTAGTGAGCCGCGGCTCTGGCCGCTACCCTTGTCCTTTAAGAAACCTTTTAGCAGTTATGGTCTGGGATAGCAGTAGAAGATGGCCCAAGTCCTTGGGCTCCTGCACACAAGTGGGAGACCCAGAATGATCTCAGACTCCTGGCCTCAGATTGACACAGCTCTGGCCATCACAGCCAATTGGGGAGTGAACCTTTGAATGAAATATCTCTCTCTCTCTCTACCTCTCTCTCTCTCTACCTCTCCTTCTCTCTCTGTGTAACTCTGACTTTCAAATAAATAAATAAATCTTTTAAATAATTAACCCTTTAACAGATATTACATTTTACATCAAGAGCTCTCTTTTGGGGCTGTACTGTGGCATACAGAGCTGGACCTCCACCTGTAGTGCCGACATCCCATGTGGGCACTGTTTCATGTCCCTGTTGATCCTCTCCTGATCTGGCTCTCTGCTTTGTGGCCTGGGAATGCGCTGAGAGATGCCCGGGGGGTGTGGGACCCAGTACCCATGTGGGAGATACGGGGAAGGCCCTGGCTTTGGATCAGCCCAGCCTCAGCCATTGTGGCCATTTTGGGGGTGGTCCAGCTGGTGGAGGACCTTTCTCTCTGGCTCTCCCACTCTCTGTTGCTCTCTCAAATGAATAAATAAAATCTTAAAAAAAGAGAGAAATTTCTTTCCCTAAGATGCCAGCTTCTAGAAATAAGCTCTTTCTTCTTACCAACATTCATCCCTGTTCAATTGGCTACCCACATGGTGAGCCATAGGGCCTGATTAAAAGATTTAAAAAGAGTTGCAGAGATTTCTATATTTTTCTGTGTCATAATGTATGCTATACATTATGTGTGTTTACTGTTGTATGTGTAAAAGTTGGTTGTGCTTATTTGTGTTATTTAAAATCACAACATAATTTTCACCTAAGCACAAACAATAGATGAAAAGATGATGCAGTGTTCATTGCTTCCTATGAAGTCCAATTTAAAGTTGTTCTGTGGCAAGATCATGACTTAAGAGAATAACCATACTTATCTAATATGGTAGTTTCTCAGGCAATGTAAGTATAATTGCTAAAAAATGAATTGGTGGTCTTTGCTGTGGCACCTTGTGCATCCTCAGGTCCCTGCAACCTAAGGGGATGTCTCTCTCTCCTCATCTGCCTGAGAAATGGACTCAAGTGTACACTGACTGGAGAGGAGGTAGAGAAGATAATGTAGCAGTGCTGGGTCAGAATCCACAGCAAGGTTCAAGCTGATGCTGCAAGCCTTGCTGGATTCATGGATATGTGTGAGATGGAGCAAACATCAGCATCAAGCCGACAGGTGAGTATTTGTGCCTGATCTTTGACACCACAGGGCCATCTTGCTGTTCACTACATCACAGCAGAAGCCACGTGGTGGCAGACATGAGCAGGAGGTGGTATACAAACTGAACACACACTGAAGAGAATGCCCAGTACGAGCTGTGCAAGGTGAGGAGGATGACTGGGTACAAAGGGAATCCCACCCCGATGGCTCATGATGCTTGTGCCATGCGCAACCCAGATCCTCTCCTCAAGGTGATCACAGGATGGATTACTGATTTGGGGCTCCTATGCAATTTGACATGAGGTAATAGACCTCAGGTTTTCCTGCCCAGGGCTAAGAGCATCTCTGACTTACAGTGGCTGCAGAGAGATAAAACAGTGTAGCAGCTAGAGAGACCAAGGACTACTCTGCAGTAGGATGAATTTTTTTGAATTGCTAAATGTAAAAGATAGATTTTTCTAAATACATGTACTCTTGGCTTCTTAAAATATGTAGAAAGCATTGGGACTTTTGGTAAATGTTTTCATAACTTGTTAACATATAACCGTTCAAAATTACCTGCTAAGTTTTCACTAAACAGTAAGTTACCAAGGATAAGAAATAATTTTTTTAAGATTTATTTACTTAAATATTTGCAAAGCAGAATAACAGAGAGAGGGAGCGGGGGAAGGAGAGAGAGAGAGAGAGAGAGAGAGAGAGAGAGAGAGAGAAATTCCTCCATCCACTGGTTCACTCCCCAGAGGGCTGCAATGGCTGGATCTTGCAGATATCAAGCCAGAAGCCAAGAGCCTCCTCCCACTCTCCCACATGGGTGCAGGGGCTAAAGGACTTTGGGCCACCTTCCACTGCTTTCCTAGGTCATTAGCAGGGAGCTGGATTGTAGTGGAGCAACCAGGACTTGAACCAGTGTCCTTATGGGATGCCAGCACTCCAGCACTGTGGGTGGAGGCTTAACCTACTATGCCACAGCACCAGCCCCAATAAGAAATAATTCTAAGTCAATATCCCAAAGTCTAGAATTTTTGAAAGATTTATTTATGTATTTGAAAGGCTGAGTTAGAGAGACAGAGACAGACATCTTCCATCTACTGGTTCATCCCCAGATGTCTGTAATAATCAAGCACTGGGCCAGACTGAAGGCAGGAGCCTGGAGCTCCATTCAGGTCTCCTACATCAGTAGCAGGGGCCTAAACACTTGTGCCATTTTCCTCTGCTTTTCCAGGCCATTAGCAGGGAGCTTGATCTGAGGTGGAGCAGCTGCGATATGAACCAGTGCCCATATGGGATGCCAGCATCACAGGTGGTGGTCTTACCCATACATCACAACACTGGCCCTGACATTAAAAATTTTCAGAGTGGGGGCAGCATCATAGGTTAAGTGCAGTCTATCATACCTGCATCCCATAAGAGTGCTTCTTTGAGTCCAAGCTGCTCCACTTCTAATCCAGCACCCTGCGAATGTGCCTGGGATAGCAGAAGGTGGCCCAAATGCTGTGACCCCTGCCACACATGTGGGAGAACCACATGGATTTTCCTGGCTCCCGGCTTCAATCTGTCCCAGCTCTGGCTGTTGTAGATGATTGGGGAGTGAACCAGATAGACAATCTCTTTCTCATTGGCTTTATTTTTCTGTAACTCTGTCTTTCAAATAAATAAAACTAGGATTTAGTCCCCTATGTTAAATCAGTAAAGTTTTTTTTAGAAAATATCAATATTAATGATAAATATTTGCTAGAGGTTTTTAATATTTGATTTTAAAGTCTGCTAACTTTCTAAAAAAGATTTATTTATCTGAAAGGCAGAAATACAAAGTGAGAGGAAAAGAAAGAGATCTTCCATCCAATGACTCACTACCCAAATGGCCTCAATGGGTGGGGGTTGGGTCAGGCAGGAGCCAGTAAGCAGGAGCTAGGAGCGCCTGCTGAGTCTCCCACACAGGTGCAGGGACTCAAGTACTTAGCCCACCTTCCTCTGCTTTTCCCAGGTGCATTAGCAGAGCTGGATCAGAAGTAGAGCAGCTGGGACTCAACTGAGCCAGAGTCCACATGAGATGCTGGCACTGAGGAGGAGGCTTAACCTTCTATACCACAGTGCCTAAAATTTTGAGAGAGAGAGAGAGAGGGAGAGGCAGAGTGAAAGGTCTTCCATCCATAGGTTCACTCCCCAAATGGCTGCAATGGCTGGAGCTGAGCCAATCCAAGAGGAGCCAGGAGCTTCTTGTGGGTCCCCCATTCTCAAGCACATCTTGCTCTGCTTTCCTAGGATTAGCCTACTACGCTCCAGTGCCTGGCCCCTCTAATAACATTTTCAACCATCTTCTCAACTGCAGCTTCTTACAATTTCCATTTGATTGACTCCTTTCCAACAACTAGCCATCTCTTACAAGCTATTTTCTCCTCCTTTATTGTTTAGTTATGGCCTGTCATGAGAAATGCTTGTCTTTACAGCTGACATTGTGGCACAGCGGGTTAAGATGCTGCCTGTGATGGCAGCAACCCATATGGGCACTGGTTTGATTCCTCGTGTCCCACTTCTGATTCATCTCCTAGCTAATGCACCTGGGAAAGCAGGAGAGGATGGCCCAAGTCCTTGGGATCCTGCACCCATGTGGAGACCTGGATGAGTCTCCTGGCAGTGGCTTCTGCCTGGCACAGTTCTGGTTGTAGTGGCCATTTGGCTAATGAACTAGCCAATGGAAGATCTCTCTCCCTGTAACTCTACCTTGGAAATAAATTAATCTTGAAAGAAATATTTATCTTAGGAGACTAGGGATAATAAGAGTACTTGATCTTTACACCTGATTTTTTAAAAAGCTTTATTTATTTATTTGAAAGTCAGAATTACACAGAGAGAGAAGAGGAAGAGAGAGAGAGAGACAGGTCTTCCATCTGCTGGTTCACTCCCCAGATGGCCGCAACAGCCAGAGCTGTGCTGATGTGAAGCCAGGAGCCAGGAGCTTCTTCCAGGTCTCCCAAGTGAGTGCAGGAACCCAAGGACTTGGGCCATCTTCTGATGCTTTCCCAGGCCATAGCAGAGAGCTGGATAGGAAGTGGAGCAGCCGGGACTCAAACCAGTGCCCTTATGAGACGCTGGCACTGCAGGCAGTGGCTTGACCCGCTACGCCACAGCACCAACCCCTACACCTAATATTTTTTAAGCTTTCTTTTTATTTGAAAGGCAGAGTTTACAGAGAGAGGGAGAGACAGAGATCTTTGGTCTACTGCTTCACACCCCAAATGGTCACAATGGCTGAACTTGAGCCACAACGGCCAGGAATCAGGAGCTTCTTCTGGTTCTCCCACCTCGCTGTCAGGGGCCCAAGGACTTTTTCATTTTTCATTGGTTTTCTAGGCACATTAGCAGGGAACTGTATCAGAAATGGAATACTCAGGACTAGAATCAGTGTGCATGTGGAATGCCTGTGTCACAGGTGGTGGCTTTTACACTCCACGCCACAACACTGGCCCCTACACCTGACTTTTCTAGATGTATTTAAATTGTTCTATGGATTTTTTTTCTGCTTTTGTTTCTAAGGTGTATTATTTTCTTTAATTTTGATGTATTTATTTATTTGAAATGCAGAGTTACAGAGAGGCAGAGAGAGAGAGAGAGAGGTCTTCCATCTGATAGTTCACTCCCCAGATGACGACAATGACCAAAGCTGCACTGAGCTGCAGCCAGGAGCTTCTTTTGGGTCTCCCACAGGGATGCAGGGGCCTAAGGACTTGGGCCATCTTCTGCTGCTTTCCCAGGCCATAGCAGAGAGCTGGATCAGAAGTGGAGCAGCCAGGACGTGAACTGATACCCATATGGGATCACAGCATTGCAGGCGGTGGCTTTACTAGCTAAGCCACAGTACTGGCAACAGGTGTAATCTTTTCTAAGTTTTTTCATTCTTTTATAATGTTGAATGCTCACAGCCTCCAGTGTCTAAGGTCGGGTAACTTTCCATTGGGTTTAACTTCTAAGTAATCTGGAGGAGCTTCCTATTAGAAGAAACACAGCACAAAAGAATTTCCTTTACCTTTTGGTTATTACAGAAGGGAAAGAAATTTTGTGTTTTGTCAAGATTATCTCATGTATTCTCTGACTTTGGGTTTAGAAAACTGAGTTTTCAGAGTTGAGATTTTTAATATATTTTAAATGTCTATGTCTATTAATTAAATATTCAATATACTTAATATATTTATACATAATTTGACTTAATATTATGTAAGTGATTATTATAATGATCAGGGATCCTATGTGGTATCCCATCCACTGGTTCACTCCCCAAATGACCGCAATGGCCAGATCTGAGCTGATCAGGAGCCAGGGGCCTCTTCTGGGTCTCCCACATGGGTTCAGGGGCCCAAGGACTTGGGCCATCTTCTACTGTTTTCCCAGGCCACAGAAGAGAGCTGGGTCAGAAAAGGAGCATCTCATATGGGATGCTGGTGCCACAGGCCGTGTCTTACCCTGCTGTGCCACAGCACCAGCCCAGAATAGCAGACTTTGACCCAGCTAACAAAGGAGCTTCAGCCCCATCAAAACATCTTCACCTGGTTGATGCCTTGGATATCCCCAGATGAGCACTTATTAGTGCAAAGCCTGAACAGCTGCCAAATTGTCAACTAAATAGAATCCCTTTGATTTCTAACCTCCATCTGAAGCTACCCATTTTTTTAAAAAAGATTTATTTATTTTATTTGAAAGGAAGAGGTACAGAGAGAGAGAGGAAGAGAAGGAGAGAGATTTTCCATCAGCTAGTTCATTCCCCACATGGCTGCAATCACCTGAGCTGGGCCAGACCAAATCCAGGAGTCAGAAGCATCTCCCAGGTCTCCCAAGGGGGTGCCAGGGGCCCAAGCATGTGGGTGACCTTCCACTGATTTCCCAGCTGCATTCACAGTGAGTTGGATCAGAAGCAGAGCAGCTGGTGCCCATATGTGACAGTGGTACTGCTGCCTGTGCCTTTACCCCATATACCACAGTGTCTGCCCCTCGACCCATGTTCTTAGAAACAGCTCTTGCTGGCTTGTTGGGTGGAAAGAGCATGTTTTAGATGAAGAGATCTTTCTCCCCAAGATGCCGGCTTCTTGAAATAAATGCTTTCCTCTCTGGTGAATCCAGTTGTCGAGAAGCAAGGGCCTCATTATTGTTTGGTAGCACTTATTTTCTGCTGACTTTACATAAAAATATAAACACCCACAGAATGCTTACCCAAGTGAATGAATGGGCATTTGTCAGTTCAGGTGTCTTCCTGATTTCTTCCCCCGCTGTCCTCAGAAGTGACCAAGTCTAATTCTTTGTGGTTCTTTGTGTAGTTTATGATCTGCTTCTTCCAAAGAAGAATTTTGGTTGTGTTTGTCTCTTGGCTTTTCAACTTTTCAGAATGCTGATACTGACTATTGATATTTTACACTAAAAAGATGTTTTCCTTTTTTGCCTTGAGTGTTTTTTCCCCAGATTTTTCTTCTTTTTTTTTTTTATTTTTGACAGGCACAGTGGATAGTGAGAGAGAGAGAGACAGAGAGAAAAGTCTTCTTTTGCCATTGGTTCACCCTCCAATGGCCGCCGCAGCTGGCACACTGCAGCCGGCGCACTGCAGCCGGTGCACTGCGCTGATCTGAAGGCAGGAGCAGGTGCTTCTCCTGGTCTCCCATGCAGGTGCAGGGCCGAAGGACTTGGGCTATCCTCCACTGCACTCCCGGGCCACAGCAGAGAGCTGGCCTGGAAGAGGGGCAACTGGAACAGAATCTGGTGCCCCGACTGGGACTAGAACCTGGTGTGCTGGCACCACAAGGTGGAGGATTAGCCTATTGAGCCACGGCACCAGCCTCCCCAGATGTTTCTATTCTAGGTTGTCAGTTCAGGCAGTTCATGTCAGTGATTCCAGGAGTTATGGAACGTTGCTTTCTTCTAGATTATTATTCGATGTCTGTGACTGTTACTTTTTTTAATTCCCCACCAGTGCTAATGCATGGCAAATATTTTAAATAACAGAAAAATATTGTTAGGCTGCAGGTTGTGGATAAATTCAAATTTAATATGAAGTATTCATAGAGTGGAGGGATTAACTAAATTTTCATTGATGTGTATTTTGTGATTTGTCAACACTGGGATGACCTTATTTCCTTATTCCATCTAGTAGTAACTGGCATCTCTGATTATTCATTACTAAATACCAGTTTCCAGTGACTTGGTATTTCCACTTATATTTATTTGTACTGATTACCACTGATGTATCTCTAATGCCCGTTCAGTTGTATGGATTTTACTTTGCACAGATTGATGCTAAGGAAACAGTGTACTATCCTTTTGGAAAACTGCCTTCAGTTTCATTGTGTAACACTTAAAATTTTTCTGACCTAAATCCTAATCAGAACTGAAGCTATTTTTGTGTTTATCTTACTCTTAATGTACTTATATATTTTCACTTGAAAAAAAATGGAATAATTTAACACATTAGTGGTGATAAATATGTGTGTAGAAGTGAAATAAATCTCACCACCATACACATTCTATCATGTAGTTGTTTTTGATGATGGTGGAGTCACCATGTTGTAATGCAGATCTTTCACATTTCATATGCAAGTGAAATTTATTCTTTCTTAAATATTTATTTATTTGAATGGGAGAGTGACAGAGAAAGAGATCTTCCATCCTCTGGTTCACTCTGCAAATGGCTGCAATGGGCTGGATTGGGCTGGGCTGGGCCTAAGCCAGGACCCTAACTCTTCATCTGGAGGATACCTGAGCTCCATTTGGGTTTCCCACATGGGTGGCAGGAGCCAGGTACTAGGACAATCATCACTGCTTTCCTAGACATTAGAAGGGAGCTCAATTGAAAACAGAGCAGCTGATATTTGATACTCTGCTGGATGCCAGCATCATAAGTAGGAAGTTAATCTTGATACAGTGCTATAATGCTGGCATCCAATTTTTTCTTTAATTAACCCAGAATCAGATCATCTTTTTATGTCTTTATATATATAAACATATATATATATGTTTTCTTACAGATCACACATAGGTTGGTCTTGGTTTTATTTTGGCTGTTTCAATCTCTTTTAATTGGTATATTTAGATAATCCACATTGAACATGATAATGTATATAGTAGAATTCATTAAAATAGGATATTTTAAGCCGGTGCTGTGGCTCACTAGGCTAATCCTCCACCTTGTGGCACCAGCATACCGGGTTCTAGTCCTGGTCGGGGTGCCGGATTCTGTCCCGGTCATCCCTCTTCCAGGCCAGCTCTCTGCTGTGGCCAGGGAGTGCAGTGGAGGATAGATGGCCCAAGTGCTTGGTCCCTGCATCCCATGGGAGACCAGGATAAATACATGGCTCCTGCCATCAGATCAGCACAGTGCGCTGGCCAAAGCAGCCATTGGAGGGTGAACCAACGGCAAAAAGGAAGACCTTTCTCTCTGTCTCTCTCTCACTGTCCACTCTGCCTGTCAAAAAAAAAAAAAAAAAGAATATTTTAATTGTTCTCTTTTGCTGTCATTTTTCTTAAATGTCTTATTTATTTTCATTTAATTGAAAGGCAGAGACAGAAAGACCTTCTCATCTGCTGGCTCACTGCCCAGGGGCCTGCAACAGCTGTGTCTAGGACAGGCTAAATCCAGCATCCAAAAACTGCATTTGCAGCTACCATGTTTATGGGGGGGGGGACTCAAGTACTTGAATCATCATCTCAGGATGAACATTAGCAGGAAGATGGATCAGGTAGGATAAGCAGGCTCCAGCAAGGCACTCCAGTATGCAATGATGTTATCACAAGTGGCATTTCTTACCCTCAAACCTCCCTGCAATGTCCACAGTAAGCAAATTTATTTTAATGGAGCACATTTGCAGTTGCTTGTGTTGTAAAGTTTAGAAATAGGGAAAAGAGCAGAAGGCAGCCAATTTCTTTTTTTACATTTTTAAGCTTTTATTTAGTGAAAGAAATGCATAGGAGAGTGAGAACCCTATCTACAGGAGAGAAGCAAATCTGAATTCATGCTGAGTACTAGGAACCAGCCACATGGAGGAACATCTAGGCCAGGAAGCATGGGGTGGGTGGCCCAAAGGCCACGAGCCCTGGAGGTGCAGGGCCACAGCAAGCCCCATACTGGCAAAAGGCCAAGCAAAGGGGAGAGAAGGACACCATGTCCCAGACTTTTAATCCATTTCCAAAGGGGAGAGGTTAATTAACCTGATTGGCCGGTGGGTACACAGGTGTGGCCAGGTAGGGGTATGAGGTCACACAAGGGCATGGTGAAAGTGTGGTCCTTTAGCTCACACACCTAATCAATTTTATTCTATATGCCTGCCTACAACATTCTCCCCTCAGAGACCCCATTCTCTTAATCCTAAGGGACGTTGAGGGGCGTAGAGTCAACATCTCTTCTGTAGCTGCATCCTGCTTATAAGGGGCATAGTATATTTCTTTAATTTATCCTTTTATTTCTTTTAGGCAGAGACACAGATACAGTGCTTTCATGTGCTGATTCCTCCAAGGCTCACAACTGAGTCTGGGCTAAATCAAAACCAGGAGCTGTGGGGCAGGGATTGTGCTGCATCAGTTTAAGCTGCTGATTGGGAGGCTCACATCAAATACCAGGGTGTGTGTCTTGTCTACTATGATTTCTTTAAAAAAATTTATTGTTTTCCAATTAATGTGAAATGTAGTTTGTCATATTTGATATCTACAGCTATGGTTAAGTGCATTGACAAATATCAAATGATTTGTAGATGTCACAAACTCTGGTTTATTTATTTATGTTTGAGTAGGGTTATTTAATTTACCACATTTATTTTAAAAGTTGTATTTTGAGACCCATTTCAGAAACCACAGTTGATTTGGAACAAACACTGTTTTGGAAGACTTTTCCTTGTCCATGGTTAGACTTTTTCCCTAATAATCTCTATGGATTGTGTATCCAAATGTGGGCATTATACAAGTTTTTCACACTTAGTATCAGCTACTTATATGCTACAAAATTTAGTGTGAATCTATTTTCCATTACTTAACATGTGAACAATTCATGCTTTTACTGCTTGCTGGTTTGTAAAATACAAATAAATCACAGTACAGTGCTCAAATAGATGTATAAGATTAAAACAGTTTTGCAGCCTGTGTTGAGGCATAACAGGTGAAGCCACTGCCTGTGACCCTGGCATCCTATATGGCACCAGTTAATGTCCTGGCTGCCCAAAGTTTGATCCAGCCCCCTGCTAATATTCTGAGAAAAAACAGGAAGATGGTCCAAGATTCTGGGCTCTTGCACTCAAAATGGAGAAGAATTGTGCAGGTATAAAATTCAACTATTTCATTTGTAATTGTCAGTAAGCATTTTGGGGTGGCCTCTGCTAGGCCATCCATATGCTGCTGGCATCTGGAATCACAAATCACCTGTTTTAGTTGTCTACTGCTTTAATTGAGGCTGCTGCCTTCAGGATTGCTTAACTCACACCAATATAATTTTTTAAAATTTATTTATTTATTTGTTCATTTGAAAGGCAGATTCATGGAGAGACAGATCTTTCTATCTAATACCTTCTGCTGGTTCACTCTTCAAATGGCTTCAGTGGCTAGGACTGGACCAGGCCAAAGCCAGAAAACAGGAACTCGATCCAGGTTTCCCAGGTGGATAGAGATGGTCCAAGTAGTTGGACTGTCTTCAGGTATTTTCCCAGGTGCATTAGTAGGGAACTGAATTGGAAGTGGAGCAACTCTGGCTTTAACCAGTGGTGGTAGAGACCCATTGTTCCATATCACATACCGATAATTTTTTACTGATTTGTTTATTTGAAAGGCAGAGAAAAAGGTCCTCCATCCGCTGGATCACTCTGCAAAAGCCCACAATAGCGAGTGTTATATCTATGAAAGCCAGGAGGTAGGAACTCTATGTGGGTTTCCCATTCAGATGGCAGGAAACCAAGTTTTTGAGCCATGATCTGTTGCCTCAAGAGAACACTTTTGAGCTGGTGCTGTGCTGTAATAGGAAAGTCATGACCTGCAGTGCCAGCATCCCATGGGCACTGGTTGCAGTCCTGGCTGCCCACTTCCAATCCAGCTCTCTGCTATGGCCTGAGAAAGCAGTAGAAGAGAGCTCAAGTCCTTGGGCCCCTGCACCTTCATGGGAGACCTGGAAGAAGCTCCTGGCTCCTGATTTTGGATCTGTTTAGCTCTGGCCATTATGGCCATTTGGGGAGTGAACCAGCAGGTGGAAGGCCTCTTGCTCTCTGCCTCTGCCTCTCTGTAGCTCTGCCTTTCAAACAAATAAATAAGCATTTTTTAAAACAAACAAACAAAAAAACCACTTGCAGGAGGTGTGGAATAATGAGGACACAAACCAGGCACTCTGTGATGTGGTATGTCCAGAGAAGTAGGTAAGCCTACTGCATCATAATGCCTACCCTTCCAATGTCTGACTTGCACAGCCTTGACCTAGGCCCCAGGTGTCCTTCAGGTAAGTCTCAGGATTCTCCACATGAATACTGTACAAGAAGGCACACTCCCAACTGTAAAATACTTTACAAACTATGTTGTTATCATATTTATGGTCATCTCATGGGCTAGAACAAGTGAACAGGAAAATGTCAGGGGTCTGTGTGGTGGAGAATTATGTTAAGATTTGGGTACAGGGAGGAGTGTCACATGGAAGTTACAGGAAGCTGTGCTAGCAGATTCTGTCAATTTTTTCTATACATATAGTTGTGGCCAAAAACTAATTTTCAAGCTGGATACTTTTAAGGAATTTGAGATACATAAAAGCAAGAGATGTTTTAAGTACTGCCTGAGTAATTTTCTGTGTATATAGATTCTAGTGAAATCATCATTTTTCTGGTGTACTGCTACTTATTTGAACAATTGTGATGAACATTATAAATTATTTCTATACGATTTATTTATTTGAAAGGCTGAGTTACAGAGACAGAGGAAGAGAGAGAGAGGCCTTCCAGCTGCTGGTTCACTCCCACATGTCCTCAATGGCTGGGGCTGGGCTGATCTGAAGCCAGTAGCCTGGAGCTTCTTACAGGTCTGCCATGTGAGTGCACGGGGCCCAAGGACTTAGGTGTTCATCCACTGCTTTCCCAGTCCATAGCAGAGAGCTAGACCAGAAGTAGAGTAGCTGGGACTCAAATTGGTGCCCACATGGATGCCCACACTGTAGGAGATGGCTTTACCCACCACTCCATAGTGACAGGCCTGACAAGGATTTTTTTTTACAGAATTGGTAATAAATTAATATTTTGGTTATCTAACAATAGTTTATGTTTAATCAAAGTATTTGGTAGTCTTGTGTGTGCTCTTTTGGCATCTTTTCTGTTTTTCCCATGTGTAAAGATTATATTCCCCCACAGGGAGGCCACTTCATTTTTGTCACTGAGCCAATATTTCTCTTGCAGATAGATTCTAGAGACATCTACATGTGGCCAAGACCAACAAAAATAAATATATTGCTGGTAGGTTATTTATTCCTCAGCTTCTTTCACATTGTATGTTAAGAGTTTTATGAGATTTTTTATGAGATTTTTTAAATAAATTGGAAAAGCATAAAGAAATATAATTCAGAATCAGGATTCATATAAGATAAAGTAAGAATGGTTTGAAGATTTAAAGCCATCTGAGCTGAATTCCCATTGGTCTCAATTTTTTTTTATTGCCATAGCCACAAGACTTTTTACATGGTTTGAATTCAAACTTTGGCAAGAATTTGCTACATCAGAAAAAATTAAAAAGCTAATATTTTGAATTGTTAAAGTAGAGTGTCTAAAAGCTTTTGGAGGCTGAACTTGCTTCATGGATTAGATCAGAAAATGTGTAGAGGATAGAACCTATTGCAGGTCCTTAAATAACTCTCCATAGTTTTATCACAGTGAGTGTACAAATGCAGGATTACTTCAGACTCCACAAAGGTATGTTTCAGGCAAATTATTCCATTTATCAATGGCATAAACTATAGTCAGAGCCCAAGACAATTCTCTAGTCTTTGACTTGAATCTTTTGCCATCTTTTTTTTCTTCTTTGACAGGCAGAGTGGGCAGTGAGAGAGAGACAGAAAGAAAGGTCTTCCTTTACCATTGGTTCACCCTCCAATGGCCGCTGCGGCTGGTGTGCTACAGCCGGCGCACTGCGCTGATCTGAAGGCAGGAGCAGGTGCTTCTCCTGGTCTCCCATGCAGGTGCAGGGCCGAAGGACTTGGGCCATCCTCCACTGCACTCCTGGGCCACAGCAGAGAGCTGGACTGGAAGAGGAGCAACCATGACAGAATCTGGTGCTCTGACCAGGACTAGAACCCGGTGTGCCAGTGCCACAGGCAGAGGATTAGCCTAGTGAGCCATGGTGCTGGCCAATCTTTTGCCATCTTAAAGTATTTATATACTTGAGAGAGAATGAGAAGTAGATGGAAATATATAGAGACTTTTTTTTAAAAAAGATTTTATTTATTTATTTGGTGGGCATAGTTACAAGGAGAGGAGAGACATACAAATTTTTTATCCACTGGTTCAGTCTCCAAATGGTGAAAATAGTTGGAGATGGGCTGATCCAAAGCTAAGAGCCAGGAGCTTCCTCTGGGTCTCCCAGGTGGGTTTAGGGGCCCAAGGACTTGGGCTATCTTCCACTGCTTTCCCAGGACAAAACCGGGGAGCTGGATCCAAAGAAGAGGATCTGGGGCCCTTGCTGTGGCATGGTAGGTTAAGCCTCTGCCTGTGGTGTCGGCATCCCATATAGGCACTGATTTGAGTCCCAGTTGGTCCACTTCCAATCCAGCCCTTTGCTATGGCTTGGGAAAGTAGTTGAGGATGGCCCAACTCCTTGGGCCCCTGCACCCAAGTGGGAGACCTGGAGGATGCTCCTGACTTCTGGCTTTGTATCAGCCCAGCTCCAGCTATTGCAGCCATTTTGGGAGTGAACCAGCAGATGGAAGACCTTTCTCTCTGTCTCTGGCTCTCTCTCTGCAACTCTACTTTCAAATAAATATTTAAAAAAGAAGAGCATCTGGAACACAAATTGGTGCCCATATGGGATGCTGGCACTATGGGTGGAGGCTTAACCTACTCTGTGTTATGGAATGAGAGAGAAAGGGAGAGAGAGAGACAGACACCAACACCTTCAATCCATTAATTCACACCCACAACAACCAGGACTGAGACAGGGTCATAACAGAGAGCCAGGAATATAGTCCTAGCCTCTCACTTAAGTTGCAGAAGCTTAATTTCTTCAGTTGTCCACACTCACTTCTAGTGTCTAAATTGACAAAAATTGTGACATTGCAGTATATTGGGTTAAACAGCTGCCTGGGATTCGAGTAACCCTATGGGTTCTGGTTTGTTTCTTGGTTGCACCACTTCCAATCCAGCTCCCTGCTTAAGGCACCTGTGAAAGCAGCAGAAGATGGTCCAAGTGCTTGGGCACCTGCCACCCATGTGTGAGACCCCCATGAAGCTTCTGGCTCCTGGTTTCAGTCTGGCCCAGCTCTGGCTGTTACAGCCACTTGGGGAGTAGAGCAACAGATGGAAGATCTTCCACTGCCTTCTGCTCTCTCTCCAAAACTGTCTTTTAAAACAAAAAAGTAAACAATTAAAAATAAATAGGATGAAAAATGCATCATTCATTCTTTGCTTTTAAATATTGCTACCAAGTAGCCTTGACGCAAATCATCAAAATGAAAATTTTTCTGGAATGTTCCTTTCATATCTTTTTTCCTTAGAAACCTTTTACTTAAGGAAGACAAACTTCATGCATTTCATAATTACAACTTTAAGAACATAGTGACTCTTCCCACCATAGCCACCCTCCCACCTACACTCTTCTTCCTCTCCTATTCTCATTCCTATTTTTTACTAAGATCTATTTTCAATTAACTTTATACACATATGAGTAACTCTATACTAAGTAAAGAGTTCAACAGATAATGTGAAAAAATTGTTCCTCAATAGTCAAGACAAGGGCTGTTCAAAGTCATTGCTTCTCAAAGTGTCAATTTCATTTCTATAGGTTACCTTTAGGTGTGCTATTAGTTGTCACAGATCAGGGAGAATATATGGTTTTTGTCCTGTTTAGACTGGCTTATTCACTAAGTACGATGTTTTGAGGTATCTCCATACTGTCTTCCATGGTGTCTTTATCAGTTTACATTCCCACAAACTGTGGATCAGGGTTAAGTTTTCCACACATCTTTGCCAGCATTTGTTTGATTTCTATGTGAATGCCATTCTAACGGGGGTGAGGTAAAACTTCCTTGTGGTTTTGATTTACATTTCTCTGTTGAATGGTGATCTGAGCATTTTCTCATGTATCTGATGGCTATTTGGACTTCTTTTTAAAAATATCTATTTAAGTCCTTTGCCCATTTCTGCACTGGGCTTTTCGTTTTGCTGTTGTGGAATTTCTTGAGCCTTTATGTATTCTGGTTATTAATTTTTTATCAGTTGCATAGTTTGCAAATCATTTCTCCCAGTTTGTCAGTTGGCCCTTCACTTCTTCACTTTGATAATTTTTTTTTTTTTTTTTTTTTGCAGTACAGAAGCTTCTCAATTTGATGTGATCCCATTTGTCAATTTTGGCTTCGATTGCTTGTGCCTCTGCGGTCTTTTCCAAGTAGTCTTTTTCTATGCCAATGTCTTGCAGGGTTACCCCAACTTTCTCTAATAATTTGGTATCAGGTTGTTATTTAAATCTTTTATCCATTTTAATCCATTTTGAGTGTATTTTTGTAAGGTGTAAAGTAGGAGTATTGCTTCATACTTCTGCATGAGGAGATCCAGTTTTCCCGGCACTATGTGTTTAACAGATTATCCTTCTCCAGGATTGATTTCTGCATTTATATTCTGTTCCATTGGTGTATCCATCTGTTTTTGTACAAGTACTAGGCTATTTTGATTACTGCACTATAGTATATCTTGAAACCTGGGGGCAGTGCTGTGATACAGTGGGTGATTCTCCACCTGCAGTGCTGGAATCCCATGTGGGCACCAGTTGAAGTACTGGCTGCTCCTCTTCCAATGCAGCTCTCTGCTATAGCCTGGGAGTGCAACAGAGGATGGCCCAAGTGCTTGAGCTCCTTCCTGTGTTTGCATAGGAGACTTAGAAGAACCTCCAGGTTCCTGACTTCGGATTGGCCCAGCTCAGGCCATTGTGAACAATTGGGTAGTAAAGCTGTGGATGGAAGACTTCTCTCCCTCCCTCTCACTGTCTGCAACTCTACCTCTCAAATAAGCCTCCAGCTTTGTTTTTGTTGTATAAGATTGCTTTAGCTATTCAGGGACTCTTGTGTTTCCATATGAATTTCAGCATCCTTTTCTATATCTGAGAAGAATGTCCTTGGTATATTGAATCAGTACATTGAATCTTGGTGTATTCAATCTTTAAATTGTTTTCAGTAGTTTGGAGTTTGATATTGATTCTAACTCCATGAACATGAACAATTTTTCATTTTTTGTCTCATTTCTTTCTTTAATATTTTGTATTTCTCATCACAGAGATCTTTGACATTGCTTAAATTTACTCCAAGGTAGTTGTTCTTGTATCTATTGTGAATGGGATTGATGTTAGAAGTTCTATGTCAGCTGTGGTATTGTCTGTGTATACAGAGGCTATTGATGTCTGAGTGTTATCTTATATCCTGACCTAATCCAATCTGATATATAAAAGATTATTTATTTATTTATTTGAGAGGTAGAGTTATAGACAGTGAGAGGGAGAGACAGAGAAAGGTCTTCCTTCCATTGGTTCACTTCCCAAATGGCCACAATGGCTGAAGCTGTGCTGATCTGAAGCCAGGAACCAGGAGCTTTTTCCCAGCCTCCCATGTGGGTGCAGGAGCCCAAGCATTTTGGCCATCTTCTACTGCTTTTCCAGGCCATAGCAGAAAACTGGATTGGAAGAGGAGCACCTGGAACTGGAACCGGCATCCATATGGGATGCCAGCACCGCAGGCATGGAGGATTAACCTACTGTGCCACGGTGCTGGCCCTCCAATCTGATTTTGAAAGAGAGTCCCTAGAGATGGGAGGAGAAACAGACTAGATCCCAAAGGTTATGTTGGAAATTTGATGATCTTGAAACAAGAGAATGTCCTCAGAAGAAATCAAAACTTCAGGCAGCATAGTGTCAAACTATGAGAAACTAAATTTCTGTTATTTTTTTCATCTAGTGTTTAGTACAATATTATGGAATTTTTCTCACTCAAAATTATAAATCATATACCTTATGTACTTGTCAAGTTTTTGTACATTTGATGTGATCTTTGGATTCCATTTTAGCTTTTCTCTGTATTTTTTAAGATTTATTTATTTCTGTGTCTTGATCCAAAGCTTTATTTTTTTAAAGATTTATTTTACTTATTTGAAAGACAGAGTTACAGAGAGAAGAGAGGCAGAGAGAGAGGTCTTCCATCCGATGGTTCACTCCCCAGATGGCTGCAATGGCCAGAGCTGTACCATTCCGAAACTGGGAGCCAGGAGCTTCTTCTGGGTATCCCACGTGGCTGCAGGGGCCCAAGGACTTGGGCCATCCTCTACTGCTTTCCCAGGCCATAATGGAGATCTGGATCAGAAGAGGTCAAGTCAGGACTAGAAACTGCACCCATATGGGATGCTGGCACTTCAGGCCAAGGCATTAACCTGCTGCGCCACACGCCGGTCCCTTTTCTCTGTATTTGTGTTAAGCACTATTTATTAAAAATTCCAGAGATATAACCCATGGACTTGCAGTGCCATCTATTTATGAGTGCCATCTACTACAGCTAATGGTCTTTTAATGGCTTTCTCAGGTAACCAATGACTCAGTTTCTTCAAGTCTTCCACATTTAAGCTGTGCATCAGCTGTCATTTTGACCTCAGGCTGATAGAATGGTGTCTACTGATGGTCATTGTGGCTGGATGATAAAGAACAGTGATTTTCTGTGATTTTCTCAAATGTGACAAAATTTTCTTCCACTGTATCTGGAAAGAGTCATGTGGCCTTGTCTGCATTTTTAAGTATGGGAATGGGGGTGTAAAATCCTCTCACAGGAAACAACACTGAAGATGAGTGGTCCCTGGTCATCACATGCTGGAATGTCTCTTCTCCCACAGGTATCTTTTTTTATAAAATTTATTTGACAGAGTTACATACAGTGAGAGGGAGAGTCACAGAGAAAGGTCTTCCTTCTGTTGGTTCACCTCCCAAAATGCTGGCATGGCTGCACTACACTGATCTGAAGCCAGGGGCCAGGTGCTTCCTCCTGGTCTCCCATGCAGGTGCAGGTGCCCAAGCACTTGCGCCATCCTCCACTGCCTTCCCAGGCCACAGCAGAGAGCTGGACTGGAAGAGGAGTAACCAGGAGTAGAACCCGGTGCCCATATGGGATGCCAGCACTGCAGGCAGAGGATTAATCAAGTGAGCCGCAGCGCAGGCCATCCCACAGGTATCAACTTTTTCTCAACCAGAGACCGCAATATCCCATGTTTCCATCATTTTACCTAAAATCCAGAATCTAGAATAATGCCAGGCACCCGTGTTATCTCCAGATGTAGCCTCCCTTGATACATAGACCTGTTAACAGAGGAAACAAGTTATGTGCCTTCTGTGTACCCCATGTAGAGGGTGAAAGCATGAGTAAGATAAACCAGAGTAACTCTTCAGGTTTACAGATTCCTTTATGATCTGAAAAAAGTAGGGAGTCACGAAGGGTGGGGGGATCTTCATAGCAATTTGTCTATCATGGAGGCAGAAATAGAGAGTGACCTAAGTGCACATGGCACACACTCTGCTGAGGCCTTGATTATGCACCCTCACTGCACAAGTCCCTGCCCTCTGCAGTATCCTTCCTCTGCAATCCACATTGCAGCCTTTGGCAAAGACTCTCGGGGTTAGATTGCTTAGGTGTTGTATTTCCTATCTATCACCCTTGGCCTCTATGGCTTAAACCCTCAGTACTTTTTCTCAGTTGGATTGCTTCTGACAATAAAAAGTGGACTTAGATATATGTTTTCATAGTTTTAGATGGAGTCAACCTTTTTTTTGTTTTTTTTTTTTTTTTTTTTTTGACAGGCAGAGTGGACAGTGAGAGGGAGAGACAGAGAGAAAGGTCTCCCTTTTTCTGTTGGTTCACCTTCCAATAGCCACTGCGGCCAGTGTGCTGCGGCTGGTGCATCACACTGATCTGAAGCCAGGAGCCAGGTGCTTCTCCCATGAGGGTGCAGGGCCGAAGGACTTGGGCCATCCTCCACTGCACTCCCAGACCACAGCAGAGAGCTGGACTGGAAGAGGAACAACTGGGACAGAATCCAGTGCTCTGACCGGGACTAGAGCCCCGTGTGCCGGCGCCACAGGTGGAGGATTAGCCTAGTGAGCCATGGCGCCAGCCTGGAGTCAACTTTTTGAGATGATGTTTTAATCTTTCATTTTATGAATTTTTAAACATGTTTTATATATGCTTCATTCTCCTTTCCTTTGGCCAATTTTGAGCATTTGAAAGCATTTGAGGTCTATTTAACTGTTCACATATTTAACAGTGTTGTCATGGCCATAACCTTCAGGTATCAGTTACTTTGGAGATGACAGATTGCTATCATTTCCCAAAGGATTGCTTGTACTTTTTAGAAGAACTGGAGGAGGCAACGTTAAACAATAATATATAAAATAAGAATACTCTCTGACTCCCACTATTGTCCAGCAGTGGTCATGTTTCATCTTTTTTTTTTAAATGGTTTATTAATGTGAAAGGAAGAGTTACAGAAAGAGGAGAGAGAGAGAGGTTGTGTCTGCTGATTCGTTACACAAATGGCTGCATTGACTGCTGCTATGACAGTCTGAAGCCAGGATCCTGGAGCTTCTTCCATATCCTACATGGGTGGAAGAGACCACACCCTTGGGTTATCTTCTGCTTTCTGATACCTTAGCAGGGAGCTGGGTGGGAAGTGGTACCGAGAGGTTTTGTATTGGTATCTATATGGGATTCCAGTATTACCAGCAGTGGATTAACCTGCTACACCACAATGTTGGTTCAATAAAAAAAGAATACTGGAGCCAACCAAATAGGTATTCTCAGGAGATTCTTTGAGTCTTGCAGGTATAAATTGTGTGCAAATAAAATTTTTTTCAAGACTTAAAAGTTAAGCTATAGCCTGTAGTGCCAGCATCCCATATGGGTACCAGTCTCACTTCTTTGCATCATATTCTTATTGATTTTTTTCCCAATTTCAACTTCCTGTGCCAGTGTCCACACACTTTCAACCCTCTGCTTAACCAATTAGTACCGAATTGTGTTCATGCTTCCTATCTTTTTCTTCACTATTCTGACTACTCTATGTCTAATGGTTGGTCATCATGTCTTCTCCAATTCTTCCTCTCTATTTCTTCATTCTCCTTCCAGATGTTGACTCTTAAATTCACATCTTCTGGGGGCTGGTGATGTTGCATCAGCATCCAATATGGGTACCTGTTTGTGTCCTGACTGCTCATCTTCTTATCCAGCTCTCTGCTTGTGGCCTGGGAACATAGTGTAAGATGGCCCAAGTGCTTGGGCTCTGGCACCCATGTGGGAGACTTTGAAGGAGCTCCTGGCTTCTGGCTTCTGAGTGACTCAACTCTGGCCATTGAGGCCATTTGGGGAGTGAACCAGCAGATGGAAGAAATATTTTCTATCCCTCCCTCTCTGTGTCTGTAGTTGTACCTCTCAAATCAATAAAATCTTTTTTTAAATCTTGTCCCTTTGATCTGTTATTTTTAAATATTTATTTTTATTTATTTGAAAGATAGAGTTACAGATAGAGGTAGAGCTAGAGAGAGAGAAGTCTTCCTTCCACTGGTTCACTCCCCAAATGTCTGCAACAGCCAGAGTTGAGCTGAACCAAAGCCAGGAGCCAAGAGTTTCTTTTGGGTCTCCTACATGGGTACAGGGGCCCGTGTACTTGGGCCATCTTCCACTGTTTTTCTAGGCCACAGCAGAAGCTGGGTTGGCAATAAAGCAGCCAGGACTCGAACTGTTGCCTGTATGGGATGCTGGCACTGCAGGCTGGGGCTTTAACCCACTGTACCACAGTGCCAGCTCCAATAAAATCTTTAAAAAAATGCAAATCTTCTAAGATAACTTTCCAAGTTTATGTGCCCTGTTTGAGGACATAGCCAATATCTTTCATGTAAACAATAGCAATTACATTGATTTTTGGAAGAGATGTGAAAAAGCTTATAAGTATACTTTTGTTTATAAATAAATTTCAAAAACAGTGATTCATTCAGTTAACACTTCTTTGAACATGTTTACTGTTTTTTTCTCCTCACAGTCCAGGACCACTCACCTAGATATGTTACATTTGTAGTTCCCATCACTTGGTCTAGTTTTTTCTTTGCCTTTTTGCCAGTGTGTTTTGCAATTTTATATTCATGAGGACACATTGATGAAGAGATATGTCTTTTCTGTGAAGTGTAACCTGATGATCCAAAAAAGTTTTATTTACTACTTCTTTATTTGAAAGAGAGTTACAGAGAGAAAGAGATAGATCTTCCATCTGCTGGTTGTCCCGAAATTGCTACAATGGCTGGGGTTGGGCCAATACCTGCCCAGAACTTCTTCCAAGTTTCCTAGGTGGATGGCAGAAGTCTTAGTACTTCAGCCATCTTCCACTGGTTTTCCACATTTATTCACAGGGAGTGGATAAGAAATGGAGTAGGTGTGGCTCATATTGGTGCTCATGTGGGATGCTGTGGGTTCGGATGGTAGCTTAATCTGCTGTGGCACTATACCATCCCCTAAAATTTATTGTTTAATAGATTTATTTAGAAAGAGAGAGACCTTCCATCATTAGTTCACTCCCCAGATGGTGGCAACAGCTGGAACTGGAACAGATGGGAGCCAGGAACTTCTCTCAGGTCTCCCAGGTGGCTACAGGGGCCCAAGGACATGGGCCATCTTATGCTTTCCCAGGTGCATTAGCAGAGTGCTGGAAAGGAAGTTAGCAACTGGATCTTAAACAGGTTCCCTGTGGTTTTACACACTGCCACAAGGCCATCCTTCCAAAGTTTTTTTAAAACATTGTTAGCCTGATCTACTTTGAATGGACGTCTCACTTGATCTAACACTCTTCAGTTACACATTACACTTATGTCTACAGATTACACTGTGATCTTTTACTGAATAAGGGAAACTCTATTATAGTAAATTTCATAATTGAAAGTTAGTATGAAATTGATATGTTTTGATTATCATTTTCCTTTCTGTTGGCCTATAGCATACAAAAATTAGCTTCATCTTATATAAGAGGCAAGATAGACATAAAGAGAAGAATGAACTCCCTGACATCCTTCTTTGTGACCCAGAGCTGATACCGTTCGGAGAAATGCACTGTTACAGGTGTGGACTGTGGACTTCACCCTGGAGGAGCAGCAGGAGCTGGACACTTTAAAAGGTTTAATATTATCTGTACCCCTTGTGTAGCCCCTGCATTTCCAGGCAAAAGAAGGAAATCATTTTGCTGATGGAGCAACTGTGTTCAGCATTAAGCAGCACAATCCTTTGTCTCTTACCCAGGTGAAAATACAAAATCCCCAGGATATTCAAACATGCCGCCTTCTTACAATTGGTATGTAGTAAACCCTGCAGGGTTTTTCACCCTGCCAGCCAACAGACAAGAGCATGTGGGTGGTAAATCTGAACTGGCTCTTCCTGGGCTTGGCTTACATGCACAGCAGGGGTTGTATGACTGTCCCAGAGGCATCAGCAGAGTCCAAAGAGGATCCATATGTGAGTATGGTGGTTGAGAGCAAGGTTCAGAGATTGTAGGGTCTTGGTGGGGAGACATCCTTGCCACATGCTAGCATCACAGCACTGCTTCTTTCCTACATGAAGATGGGGAGAATTACCCCTTCCTGTCTCCACCTTCTCCATTTTACTGTTTATTTCTTCTGCTTTCTTGTTTTGCCTTGAGTTTTCTCTGAAAATTTTTTTAGCTTCAAATATTAGAATTATAGCTATGCCACAGTGCTGGCCCCTCAAGTTTTATCCTGCTATGGAATGCATGGAACATTTCTCTTTGTATTAATACAAAAAAGTTTTTAAAAATGTTTTAATCCTATACAGATTATATTGGCTCAATAGGCTAATCCTCTGCCTAGTGGCGCTGGCACACCGGGTTCTAGTCCCAGTGGGGGTGCTGGATTCTGTCCCGGTTGCCCCTCTTCCAGGCCAGCTCTCTGCTGTGGCCAGGGAGTGCAGTGGAGGATGGCCCAAGTGCCTGGGCCCTGCACCCCATGGGAGACCAGGAGAAACACCTGGCTCCTGCCTTCCGATCAGTGTGGTGCGCCAGCCGCAGTGCGCTGCCCACGGTGGCCATTGGAGGGTGAACCAATGGCAAAGGAAGACCTTTCTTTCTGTCTCTGTCTCTCTCTCAGTGTCCACTCTGTCTGTCCAAAAAAAAAAAGAAAAAAAGGAATCCTAATGGAGACTGGGAATGGGAGAGGGAGGAGGAAAAGGAGGGAGTAGGGGTGGGAGAGTGGATATGGTGGGACGAATCACTCTGTTCTTAAAGATGTACTCATGAAATTTATGTTCACTAAATAAAATGTTTCTAAAAAAAAAAAAAAGATATGCTAGTGCCATTGCTCCCCAGTCTTCCCTTAAGCTAATAAAAATGACTAAATAAAGAATGAATCCTTAAGACAAAAAAAGACACGTTGAATATAATTTGCCAGTGCCTTATGTGCAAAATCACATTCTCCAGTTCTATGTAAAGAACGAAGATGAATAGCCAGTGTTCATACAAATAGAACAGAGATTGGACTAGTTTCAGTGAAAGTTTGGGAAACTCACAGATTTCTGTATATCTCTTCCATGTTTCTTGAACCCAAGGAAGTCCCAATGTATGTCTTTAATCTTTATCCCAATAAAAACTCAGACCATCAACATCCCTCTTTCCTAACTCAAGTCAGTGTGAGTGTTCACCCTTACCTCATCTGAGACATAAGGCCTGGGTGAGGACTTTGAGCTTAACCTTCAGTTCTAAGATACCTGGTAACAGTGCTGTTGCTTCCAAAGATTCTGGAGGAGTTACTGCTGTGTGTTCAATGGTTGGATCTCCTTGTCTTCGAAGCTGTTTCCATCCTTTATTGTTTAAGGTCTGTAGTCTTTAAAGCAAAGGGCCTTTCTTCCATGGGACATTTTGGTGTCTATAACATCATTCACAGGACATACAAAATTATGAACTTAAGATTTATTTTGTATAGATTGAATATCAAGTCCCATTTGTAGTTGCCTTGGCAACTTAAGATTTAGTGGGTATAGATTGAATATTGAATCCCATTTGTAGTTGCCTTGGCAGGGTCAGACCAAATGATTCTATGGGCTTTATGTGGCTAGCGTATGGAAGTCCTCCACCCCTGCTAAAGGGCCATTAGAATAGCCTGCTGGGACACATTTGTTCAATACATGTAATCATTCACATTTATTGTCTCTAGAGGGGCCCGTGGACAATGTGGCTGGATTAAAAAAAAAAAGGCTTTTTTTCTTTTAGTAATATTTCAGTTATCAAATAGTATGGCTTAGACTCTCCCAAATAGCCAGAAATGAGCCAGTAGCCTTCCTTTTTCCAGAAGTGAGCCCAGTATGCACAGTGAGCAGTATGCACAGTGGTAAAAAACTGCCCAAATGTGAACTGTTGTGTCTAATTCAGTGAACAAGTGGCTGTAATTCTTAGACATGTCAGCTAGCCTTGGGTGACCAAGTCCACATCTTACAGTATCAGCCCCTTTATGTTTTTTAGGATTTTATTTTATTTGAGAGGTAGAGTTACAGACAGTGAGAGGAAAAGACAGGGAGAAAGGTCTTCCTTCCTTTGGTTCACTCCCCAAATGGCTGCAACAGCTGGAGCTGTGCCAATCGGAAGCTTCTTCCCAGTCTCCCCATGGGTTCAGGGGCCCAAGGACTTGGGCCATCTTCTACTGCTTTCCCGGTCCATAGCAGAGAGGTAGATTGGAAGAGGAGCAGCTGGGACTAGAACTGGCACCCATATGGGATGCCAGTGCCACAGGCAGAGGATTAACCTACTGTGCCATGGGGCTGGCCCCAGTTTCTTTGTTTTTGCTGGAGCTGCAAGTTGGGGCTTTAACCCACTCTGCCATAGCACTGGCCCCTCCATTACCAGTTTATGGGATTTTTAGTTTTTTTCTTTCCCTCAAAGTTCTGGAAATTCTTGTCTAAAGTAGCCAAAAATCTGTATTCAGGAACATTTTCTGTGAAATTGATTACAAGTGTTTTTAGAGAAGAATACAAAACTATGGATGACAGAAGTCTTTAAATAAACATAGTTAAAATTATGAAATTGATTAATTGACATGAGCCATTTATGTTCATTCCATACAGGATGTTACAAAGCAACTAAAGAGGGACCAGCATTGTGGCATTGCAGGTGAAGCTACTGCCTATGATGCTGGCATCCCCTATGGGTTACACTTCGAGTCCTGGTTGCTCCACTCTGATCCTGCTCCCTGCTAATGCACCTGGGAAAGCAGCAGAGGATGGCGAAGTGTCTGCTCCTGTACCCATTTGGGAGAACTTGAATTATGACCATATTGCCTGGCTTCAGCCTGGTTTAGCTTTGGTCATTGTGGCCCTTTGGAGTGTGAACCAACAGAAGAAATCCAATCTCTCTCTCTCTCTCTCTCCTCCTTTCTGGAATTCTGCCTTCAAATAAGTAGATACATCTTTAAAAAGGAAAGAAAGAAACTGAAGGATTTTACATACCTATTGTCCCTTTTAGGACTCTGGGTCTCCTTTTTATGAAGATAACCATCATGACTACTAACAACGCAACAGAACTATCAGATTTTAAAATTTATATTACTTCTAGGACATTTATATCAATGACATATCTATATAAATATAATTTAACATTGAGCATAATTTCATGACAGTACTTTCCTAAAATGCAAGTTGCATAATAAACTATTACCTCTAAAAGATAAGACATATATCCTTTGACACATCAAGGGTTCCTGCTGAAAATCTCAAAGTGAAAAAATTTAGAACCTTGATTCTGGGAAAGTCTCAGGATGTCAAAATGGCTTAAAATATTTGGTCAAAATAGGCTCACATAATTTTGAAATAGCATCCATCTGCTTAGTGTGATTCAACCAGTTCTAAACCAGATTTACTCATAAATCTGATTTTATAAAACAAGTATATATACAACTTTTAACTCTTATGACTCAGCTTTTTCCAAACAATTCTGATTGTTTGCTAAGGCACAACATTTGTGATTTTTGGTCAGTCACCAAAGTGGAAGTAAAAACCTTGAATAGAAAAATAGCATATAAAATAACCCATTATTAGAAAAATTTAAGAGTCACAACCAGGAAGGAGAAGAAAGATTAAGGAAGCTGATTAGAAAATTCACAGATGATTAAAAACTAAGCAAGAATTCTTAAAAGGAGATGCTGCAGTTTTTGTTTTTTTTTTTTTTTTTTAACAAAAGATTCCATGACCAGCACTATGGCATAGCACGTGAAGCTGCCAACTGCAGTGCCAGCATCTCATTTGGTCACTAATTTGAGTCACAGCTGCTCCACTTCTGATTCAGCTCTCTGCTATGGCTGGGAAAGCAGTAGAAGATGGCCCATGTCCTTGGGCCCCTGCATTCATGTTGGAGACCTGGAGGAAGATGCTACCTCTTGGCTCCTGGCTCAGCTCTGGCAATTGAGGACATCTGGGGAGTGAACAAGAGGATGGAAGATCTCTCTCTCTCCTCTGCCTCTCTGGAACTCTGCCTTTCAAATAAATCAATAAATCTTTAAAAAAAAAATATTCCAAAATTAAAGTCCAAGGCTATTTCCAGATATTTTCTAACATATCAATATGCACATAAACAGCTTGTTTAAAAAAGCATCAAATTCTAATTTTATTTCAGTGTACCTTTGATATTCATTCCAAAATTTTAGAAAACAATGTAAATTTTTAAAATTATAATTGGGCAGGCATTGTGGTATAGTAGATTAGGCAGCTGTCTGGGATGCCTCATCCCAGAGTGCTGGTTTGAATAATGACTGTTCCACATTTGTAAAAAAGAGTTTATTTATTTATTTATTTATTTGAAAGGCAGAATTATATATATATATAGAGAGATTCCAAAAGACAGACATTTTCATCTAGTAGTTCACTCCCCAAATGGCCACAGAATCTGGGGCTAGGCCAGGCCAAAGTCAGAAGCTTCTTCCAGGTCTCCTAATGTGCTTGGAGGGATTCAAGCACTTGGGTCATCTTTTGTTGCTTTTCCAGGTGCATTAGCAGGGAGCTGGATTGGAAATGGAATAGCTGGGACATGAACTGCTGCTCAAATGGCTGCCACCATCTCAGCACTCTGCCACAGTGCTAGACCCTGCTCCACTTCTGATGAAGCTCACTGTTAATGTGCCTGGGAAAGCAGTGAGGATGGCCCTAGTGCTAGGCTCCTTCACCCATGTGGGAGATTTGAATGAAGCTTTTGGTTTTCACACACACACAATTTTTCTTACAAGATTTTTCCTTTTCAAACCTTTTTTTTAAAGATTTATTTTATTTATTTGAAAGTCAGAGTTAGAGAGAAGTAGAGACAGAGAGGTCTTCCATCTGCTTGTTCACTTCCCAGATGGCTGCATTGACCATTGCTGTGCCAATTCAGAGCCAGAAGCCTCCTCCAGGTCTCCCACACAGGTGCAGGGACCCAAGGACTTGGGCCATCTTCCATTGATATCCCAGGCCATAGCAGAGAGCTGGATCAGAGGACGAGCAGCCAGGACTAGAACTGGCACCCATATGGGACGCCAGTGCTTCAGGCCAAGGCATTAACTCACTGCGCCATAGTGCTGGCCACTTCAAACCTTCTGTTATGTGCTCATGCTTTCTGCAACTTACTTAAACCTTCAGTTTTTGTCCTATTTTTGTCCTTACATTCTAGAGTATTGTAGCCTTTCTACCTTATGACAAAAATTTACATTTTGAAATAATTCATTTTTTAAAGGTTTATTTATTTGTTTGAAAGTCAGAGTTACACAGAGAGAGAACGTGCATTTCCATCTGCTGGATCACTCTCCATATGCCCACAGCAGCCAGCACTGGGTCAGAGTGCTTCATCTGAGTCTTCCAAATGGGTGCAGGGACCTAAGCACCTGGGCCACCTGCTGCTTTTCACCAGCCACTAGCAGGGAGCTGGGTAAGAAGTGTGGAGCTGGGACTTGAACTGGTGTCCTTATGAAATAATGGAATTACAGGAGGCTGCTTTAGCTGCTATGCCATTATTTTGGCCCCAAAATAAGTTTTTTTATTTTTAAAGATTCTATTTATTTATTTGAAAGGTACAGTTACAGACAATGAAAGGGAGGGAGCGAAAGAGATAAAGGTCTTCCATCTTGCTTCAGCCCCCAAATGGCCGCAATGGCTGGAGGGGTGCCAACCTGAAGCCTGGAGCCAGGAGCTTCCTCCCAGTCTCCCACATGGGTGCAGGGGCTGAAGGACTTGGGCCATCTTCTACTGTTTTCCCAGGCCATAGCAGAAGCTCTCTGGATTGGAAGAGGAGCAGCTGGGACTAGAACTGGCACCCATGTGAGATGCTGGCACCGCAGGTGAAGGATTAAGCTACTATGCCACAGCGTCAGCCCCATCACCATCTCAAAATAATTCTTTAAAAACTTCTAAATTAGCATAATTTTCAAAATGAAACAGGATAAAAATTTCATACTTACTTTTAAACCATCTAGAATTACTTTTAAAGAATGTTAAGATGTTAAGAGTACTTAACTTTGAGAGTGGAGAAGGGGTGGGGGCTATGGGTGGATGGCAGAGGGAGTAGGGGCAGGTGCAACTGCGTGACCCTCATGAATGAGAGAAACGTCTCATGTGCCCGGGGCAGGGAGCCAATGGGAACACTGGGAGGGCTTGATACCCTGCCCTGAGAGCCATGGCTGTGCACTGGCTCGTGGAGGAGCAGTGCGGGCGTGCAGCGTGTGGGGGCTCTGCGCTGCCTGTCAGAGGCCGGACAGCACTGCCGGGAGGCTGCGTCGACAACGACGGTGGCGGTGATGGGCACTGCTCCAAGGGAGGCACCATAACCCAGTTGAACTCTGTGTCTGGAAAGCCCAAGATTGAAGAAGAAAGACCAGACACAGTGACTAACCTGGAAACTGGGACATCTTTGGAACTGTGCCTTCATCCCGAGTTATTTTTTAAAGTATCACGTGGTATCAATGTCTTTGTCTTATTCTGCTTATTGGGAAGAAAAGGCTTCAAGGATTTTAAGTTTTCCTTCAGTTTTGCATGAACTCTATAGGAAATGGGGCCCTCGAAGGGCTTGGGAATAGCAAGAAGAGATTGAAGACAGAGCAGCTTGCTCTCTCTCTGTTTTCTCTCTTCTTAAAGGAAAGTCTTTACAACTCAACTTGTAACAGCTGTAGTCCAGCATTAGCCACCAAGAGAGAAATAAATAATATTACAGAGCCATTGCAGACTACAAACCCTGGTGAAGTCAAGGTGTGGGAGCGGTGGCATTGAGAAGGCTGCCTAGAACTGACAAGGGCTGCAGTGAAAACAGCTCTTCTTCCACGCTGGAAGGGGCTGCAGGTTCCTTCATGGATAAAAATGCACAGCACACACCTCTTCTAGGTAGTGCTCACATTTTGTGGGAGTGTGGTAGTCGTGGAGGTACTAGAGTATCTCCTCAGGAATTTTCCTTGCTCAGAATTTCCTGCCCTGCCTTGAAATTTCCCCTTCTTTTTTTTGAAGACCTGCCTCTGTCCATGAGCGGTACCTTGATCTGTCTGACTGTCCATGTTCTCTACCTGCAGCTACTTGTATGTGTACAGCCTCCTGTTTGTCTCCCATTTCCAAGCTGGTAAACTTGTGTTTTTTTGTTTTTGTTTTTTTTATATTTATTTGAAAGTTACACAGAGGAGAGGCAGAGAGAGAGAGAGAAGTCTTCCATCTGCTGGTTCACTCCCCAATTGGCTGCAAAGGCTGGAGCTGCGCCAATCCGAAGCCAGGAGCCAGGAGCTTCTTCCAGGTCTCCCACGCGGGTGAAGGGTCCCAAGGACTTGGGCCATCTTCTACTGCTTTCCCAGGCCATAGCAGAGAGCTGGATCAAAAGTGGAGCAGCCAGGACTTGAACTGGTGTCCATATAGGAGGCCGGCACTACAAGCAGCGGCTTTACTTGCTACACCACGGCGCCAGCCCCCAAGTTGTGTTTCTTAACCTCCTCTTCTGCTTTGTTCTGGGGAAGCGGTTATTTATCACTTGCAATCCACCTTTACCCCTCCCATATGTTTCCTTCATTTGAGATATTTTGACCTTCAGTTTTGTTTGGGGATGTGGAAGGATGATAATTCTAAATTTTTTGTTTCCCTGATTTTTTTTTTTTGTTTGTTTTTTCTGTACTCTTCTCTGTTGGTTCCCTTATCCCATTGTCTTATCCATTCTGCCTCTGAGTGGGCCTGGGCTATGCAGCAGGGCAGATCTCCCCTCAGAGCTCCAACATGCTGCAGAGTCTGGAAAGAGATTCAGACCCAGAAACACGTCCTGGCCTCAGCAGCCGCTATCTTCTTAGTGGGAGCTACAACACTCTTCTTTGCTTGTCCAGAACTAAGCCTGAATATGTCACCTGCAGTGCCCATCTACAATGCATTTATGTTTCTCTTTGTTCTGGCCAATTTCAGTAGGGCCACCTTCATGGACCCAGGCATTTTCCCTGGAGCTGAGGAAAATGAGGACAAGGAAGATTTTTGAGCTCCCTTTACAAAACAGTGGAGATCAAGGGCATCCAGGTGTGCATGAAAGGATGTGCCACCCGCCGCTGCTACTGTCCTCCTCGGCGTTCCCACACAGTGTCTGTGATAATTGTGTGGAGGAATTTGATCATCCCTGCCCCTGGGTGAACAACTGTATTGGCCGCCAGAACGAGCATTGTTTCTTCCTCTTCCTCCTTTCCTTGACAGCCCACTCTATGGGTCTATTTGGCTTTGGCCTCCTTTATGTCCTCTGCCACATAGAGGAGCTCTCAGGGGTCTGCACACTGTCACAATGGCAGTGAAGTGTGTTGCTGGCTTATTCTTCATCCCTGTAGCTGGCCTCACAGGGTTTCATGTGGTGCTGGTGGCCTGGGGACGCACAGCCAATGAACAGGTTATGGGTAAATTCCGGGGAGGCATGAGCCCCTTCACCAATGGCTGCTTTAACAATGTACTTTGCAATTCCCCAGCACCCAGATATTTGGGAAGACCAAAGAAAGAGAAGACAATTGTAATCAGACCTCCCTTCCTTCAGCCAGAAGTGTCAGATTACTGTGAAGATCATGGATAATGGCATCCAGGGAGAGCTTAGGGGAACTAAGTCTAAGGGAAGCTTGGAAACAACAGAGAGCCAGTCCGCAAATGCCAAACCCCGGCCTCCTCCTATGCCAGACCTGAGCAGCTGCATGGGACTGCGAACACACCTTTGCCTGGCTACTAATGGAGATAGCAGCTTTTGGGGCAAGGACAGCCCCCCACACCAACCATGTACAAGTGTCGGCCGGGTTATAGCAGCAGCAGTGCATCAGCTGCCCTGCCTCATTCCTCCAGCACCAAGTTAGTCATGGGGACAGTTTGAGGAAGCCAACCTCAACTGCAGAGAGCAGCCGTCATCCCAGTTACCACTCAGAGCCCAGCTTGGAACCCGAGAGCTTCTGTTCTTCCACGTTTGGCAAAAGCTTTCACTTTGACCCACTTTCCAGTGGCTCTCGTTCCTCCAGCCTCAAGTCAGCCCAGAGAACAGGTTTTGTGCTGGACCAGTTGCAGTCCATGTGTTCAGAGGGCACCACTTCCACCTCCTGTAAGAGCCTGGCCAATCAGACATACAATGAAAGCCTGAACAAGACCCAGCTTTCAGCTACACCTCTCCCTTCCTGTCAGCCTGCCTGACCCAGCAATGGGAAGCTGAGAGGCATCCATGTTTGGTGCCAACAGGTCCAACACGAGAGCCCTCACCAGTCTGTTATGACAATCTGTGGTGCCACATTGTGGCCTCCCTCCAGGGATGAGAGAAACTACTGCACCAGTCACCCAGCTCCCAGTCCATGAGGAAGAGCCAGGCTTGGGAGACTCAGGCATTCAGTCAACACCTGGCTCAGGCCATGCCCTCATAGGGCTTCCTCCTTAGCTGATCCAAAGAGATCACCACCGAGCAAGACTCCATTTGGACTCTCAGCTGTCCCACATTTTGGGAAGCCAGAAAGGCTAAGGGGCCAGGGACTAGGGTCCCCTGAACCAGGTCTAACCACCCCATATCTGGGCCATTAAACATCTTAGAGCAGCCAAAAATCCCCACCTGGTGTCTCTGAGATAGAGGAAGTGGCCTTGCAGCCACTGCTGATGCCTGAAGATGAAGTACAGCTCAATACTGCCCACAGCAAATCCAACAGCAACCCAAGAGCATCAGCTCAGCCTCCCCTGGCCCCACAAGGGGAGGAGTCAAGAAACTGTCCTGAGCGGGCGGTACCACCTGAGATATGGTGTGAGCCTTCAGTGCCTCCCCTTCCCTCACCACTGTGTCTACACCAAAGGGCCCCGGGTGGCCACCTTCCTTCCCTACAATTTTGAAAATTTTTCCTATGAAAGAAAACTCAAAAGAATGATTCTGATTCATTGTACTTAATACACAGAACATAATTTTAACCTTGGTTAAAATTTTCATATTTTGGCTGACACTCACTGGCTGCTGGTGTTTTGAATGACCTATGAATAATGGTGTTTGCATGGGAGTTTCAGGAGCCCACTGAAAGGCAATGACAGAAGGCAGACCTCACTGACAGCTCATGAGGAAACATGTAACCATCGTCTGTGAACAACTGAATTCTATTTCCAAGAAGCCTCCACCCAGACCATCTGTAGTTATAGAGAAAGGGAGAGACAGAGAGAAAGGTCTTCCATCTGGTTCACTCCTCAAATGGCCACAATGGCCATATCTGGGCCAATCCTAAGTCAGGAACAAGAGTTCCTCCTGGGTATCCCACATGGGTGCAGAGGCCCAAGCACTTGGCAAATCTCTACTGCTTTTCCAGGTTACAGCATAGAACTGGATGAGAAGAGGAGCAGCCAGGACTAGAAATCATGCCCAGATGGGATGCAGGCACCTGCGGTGGTAGCTTAGCCCACTACATCACAGCCCCAGCCCCCATTCAGAGATCTTTTAAGTGGCCATTTCTTATTCAGTCTTAAGGAGGTCAAGCAGTATTATAATAAAACAGCTTTTTCTTTTGTAGTTTCCAAATACAATTTATTTATTTTAGAAAATAAGTGCTAAGGGGCAATAAGAATAGAGCTCTGATTACAATTGCTGTTTAGTCCAGACCGTAAAAGAACCAAGTTAGAAAACAATTTCTTGGGCTGGCACTGTGGCACAGTGGGTTAACACCCTCTCCTGAAGTGCCGGCACCGCATATGGGTGCTGGTTCTAGTCCTGGCTGCTCCTCTTCCAATCCAGCTCTCTGCTATGGCCTGGGATAACAAATAGAAAATTGCCCAAGTCCATGGGCCCCTGACCCCATGTGGGAGACTTGGAAGAAGAAGCTCCTGATACCTGGTTTTGGACCAACCCGATCCTGGTCATTATGGCCAATTGGAGAGTGAACCATGGATGGAAATTCTTTCTGTCTCCCTCTCTCTATATACCTCTGTCATTCAAATCAATAAATAAATCTTTTCAAAACAAAACAAAAAAACCAATGTCCACTAACAGCTGAACAAAACATTAAAAGAGATATTACCTGGTAGCACCATGTACAAGTTTGATACTTACCAAATACATTTCCCTAGATTTCAGTTGGAATTTCAATCTGGTTTCTGCCAGTCTGAAACTCCTTAGGCCAATGACACCAGGTCAACAACTAGTTGCTCAGGTTATTTCTGATTCAAAGAAATATTCAGGAAGCAGCAAGACAGCTCACAGGGGTGATTTGTACCAGGGGCTGCTTTGCCTACTCTGGACTGTGCTCCCTTCATGATTGCTGTATCTGTCTTTCAAAATAAAATAAATCTTTAAGATAAAATGAAAAAGCCAGAATCATGGAGCAAATGAACCTTAAGCATCAGAACAGTGGTGCTTCTAATACAAAAGTATTAGAGGTTAAAGCATGAAATATGGATATGCAATGTAAGGTAATTATAAAAGAGATGTATGTACTTGCTGACTATTCTAATAAGAGAATAAACTCTAAAATAAAGGTACTACAGATAAATGACATTTTAGAGTAATAAAAGGGTCAATCAACCTGGATAAGATTAATTCTAGATATGCATGTATCTAACAAAGAAGCCCAACATTAAATGAAAAAAAATGACAAAAATCAGAGAAAAGAATGGTGAAGACTAGTATTAGGAAGGGGGACTGTGGCATAGAGAGTAAAGCCACCAATTGTGGCACTCGTTCTAGTCCTGGCAGTTCTAGTGATCCAGCTCCTGGCGAACTCACCTTTTCAAAAGATTTATTTATTTGTGTGAAAGAGTTACAGAGAGTCAAACAAAGAGAGAGAGAGAGAGAGGTCATCCATCCACTAGTTCACTCCCCAGATTGCCAAAATAGCTGGAGTAGTTGCAGGGGCCCAAGGACTTGGGCCATGTTCCACTGTTTTCCTAGGCCATAGCAGAGAGCTGAATCAGAACTGAAACAGCCAGGACTCAATCCAGGATCTGTATGGGATGCTGCCACTGCAGGCATTGGTTTTGCCTACTGCGCCACAACACTGGCCAGCTTTGTAGCAATTTTGAAAGAAAATCAGCCTCTCTCTCTAGTACAGTATTAGATATAATAATTCTTAAAAAATTAATATTAGGAGACAGAAATGTGTCACTTAATAATGGACAGAACAGGTTTGCAATATATTGGAAAGGATAAAGCAACTTGACCATGTACTTGAACAAAAGAATACACATTCTGTTCAAGTAGTCACAGAACATTGTCTGCAGGAGACCTTTTGCTAGATCACAAAAGAACCTAAATAAAATTAAAAGAATAAAATTAAAAAAGGACATCCTATGACCACAGTAGATTCACCTGGAATATCAGTAACAGAAGAACATTTGAGAAGTGCACAATATGTGGAAAATAGGAACACACTCCTAGGAGCTACAGAAACAAATCACAAAGGACAATAGAAAATATTGTGAAATGATTGGAAGTGAAATGCACATAAAAAAGGTAATGGGATACAGTTGAAGCTGAGATTAGAGGAGGCTCAGTCTCTCCATTCCTATAGCTTTATAAAATGGGAAGTTGTGACCACTTTAACTTTGCTATTCATCATTATGTAGGGTCTTGAAAGTTTGTAAACAATTTGTCAGTATCTGCCAAACACTTTATTAGTTCCACCAGAGGGCCAGCAGGGGGCAGCAAGCCACCGCTAAACAGTGAGCTTTGCACCAAAACTCACCCTGGAGGAGTCAAGCACAGGCTTGCTACTCCCAGTGATGTATGCACAGCACCTGCAGGAAAACAAGAGCATTTTTCCCTCAAGACTGAGCTAAGATATGATTGCAGCTTCTGGAAGACTTGGGCAGTTTCCACATGTAGGTAAAGATGCTGAACATGACCCTGATGGCTTAGGAGAAAATATTTTCTTGTCCATGATGTTTCTCATTTTTAGAAAACATTTCATGGGGCAGCACTGTGGCATAGTGTTACCGGTAAAGCCACCACTTGCAGTGCCAGCATCCAGTATAGGCATCGGTTTGTGTTCTGGCTGCTCAAGTTTCAATCCAGCTTTCTGCTATGGCCTGGGAAGGCAGTAGAACATGGCCCAAGTCCTTAGGTCCCTACTACCATGTGGGAGACCTGGAATAGGTTCTGGCTTCTGGCTTCAGATTGGTGTGGCTCCAGCTGTTGCAGTCATCTGGGAAGCGAACCAGTGGATGGAAGACTTCTCTCTCAAACTCTCTCTGCCTCTTCTCTGTAACTCTCCCTTTCAAATAAGCAAATCTTTAAAAAAAATTCATTTGAAAAGAGAGATACTGATTAAGAGACTGAGGGACACACACACCCATAGAGAGAGACAGAGGGAGAGAGATTGTCTTTGCATCTGCTGGGACCGGCCAGGGCAGTCAGAAGCCAGAATCTTATTCTGAATCCACCACGCTGGTAACAGAGAGATAACTATTGAGCTTGCTGCTCACCTGGCTGTGTATGAACAGGAAGCTGGATCAGAATCAGTACTGGGACTTGAACCCAGGTACCATAACATGGAATGTGGGTCTTTTCACTACCATGCCAAATGCTTTTTCCCTGAATGTTTATCTCATTTTCTGAAATGCTTCCAGGTGAGTTATTCTGTGTTTCTTCCTATAAAGTTTAAGGAAGAGTCATGTATCCATTATTGAGTGTTTTAATGGGATGGAGCTATATCATGCTGTGATATTTCTACAGATTCAGGAGGGCTTGGGGAAGAAATCCCAACATAGATTCTGAGAGTGGCAGACAAAAACAGTGTGAAAATATACATAATATATCAGAACATTGAAATACAGACTTGGTGGTCCTGCATTGAAGCCTGAGGGGAAAAGAAGAATCTGACCTCCTGCATTCATGTTTTCATTAATTCTATATCATTCTCTTCTACACAACTTCAAAGTAGTTGTAAATGTCTTCAAAAGCAGAGGTGTTAAAATTCATGTTATGCTCGGTTTAGATATATTATTTGTACCCAAACCACAATCTATTATCTTCTTACTTTCCTGAATTTATAAAAAGCAAACTTTGAAATAATATATTTAAAATAATACTGAGTGTATCTCATTTATGTTTGTGAGAATCCCTGTTTAATTGACAATTTTTGTCAAAGAAAAATCAGTTTTCCCTCTTCTAAGTAGAGAAAGAGACTTGTGAGGGAAAATATCTCAACAAAGTTAGCTGGGCTGGAAGTTGGCACAACAATTAAGCTGTCACTTGGGACACCCACATCAGCTACAAGAGTGCCTAGGACAGAGTCCTGGCTCTTCTCCTAATTTCATCATCTTGCTAATGTTCACCCTTGGAGGCTAAGCCACTCAGATCCATGCCAACCATGACAGAGACCTGGAATGAGTTCTTGGATTTTGGCTTTGGTCTCACTTAGCCCTAGCTATTCTAGGCATTTGGGGAGTGAAACATCAGATGGATCATCTCTGCTGTCTTAGTCTCTCTGGCATTCAAATAGAAAGTTAATTTAACAAACTAGGGGAATGGGATTTAGCATAGTGATTGGAGCACTGCTTGAGATGCCTACATTCTATGTCAGCATGCCTGAGTTCAAGTCCCATCACTGCTCCTATTGCACAACAATTCCCCCAAACTCATTAGCAATGTTGTTATAGAACCCACTAACCAGGACCTGCCCCATGGCATACCAGATAAAAATCACTGCCTGCAGTGCTGGCATACTATATGGGCACCACTTTGAGTCCCAGATGCTCCACTTCTGATCCAGCTCTCTGCTTTGGCCTGGGAAAGCAGTGGAAAATGGCCTAGTTCCTTGGGCCTCTGCACCCACATGGGAGACCCAGAAGAAGCTCCTGTTTTCAGATCAGTGCAGCTTCAGCCATTGCAGCCAATTAAAGAGTGAACCAGCAGATGGAAGACCTCTCTCTCTTTCTCTCTCTCTCTCTCTGCCTCTCCTCTCTCTGTGTAATTCTGAGTCTCAAAGAAATAAATAAATCTTTAAAACAGAAACAAAAAATAAAACAAAAAGAACCCCCTAACCTATATGTGCTTGCACAACACACAGTAAGCCAATCACTGACATTGAGTGGTGGTAGATTGAGGTATTTATGGCAAAGTCCAAAGTAAGATGAGAACTTTTGCTTAATTTCAGGGCTTCCTGAGAAGTTAGAAGTAAAGGTTTTTATAGATTAAAATGGGGGCTGACAGGTGATTGTTGAGCTTTGGCCAAGTTTCCGATTGTTCAGTGGTGCTTGTGATCTTCCTTTTATTGTTGGCAATGACATGTTCTTTAGGGAATTTTTATGATGTCCCGGTGGGCTTCAGTTGGCCTGGGGTTTACATGTAAGTGATAGTTATTTACTTCCCAGACTTGGATTTTTCTTACCTGGATCTGAAACTCCCCTAAATAATCCTTTCCAGACAATTTTGGCTAGCAGGGTTTTATCTATTGCAGAAACAAATGACTTCTTTTGTCCAGTGATTACTAGCTTGTGAGGCCAGCTGTATCACTCCCTTTTTTTAAAAAAAGATTTATTTATTTATTTCCGAGGCAGAGTTTACAGACAAGCAGGGAGAGAGAGGGAGAGGTCTTCCATCTGTTGGTTCACTCCCTAAATGGCCACAATGGACAGAGCTGAGCTGATCTGAAGCCAGGTGCCAGGAAATTCTTTCCACATGGATGCAGAGGCCTAAAGACATGGGCCATCTTCTGTTGCTTTCCAAAGCCATTAGCAGGGAGCTGGATCAAAAGTGGAGCAGCTGGGACTAGAACCATCACCCATATGAGATGCTGGCACTGCAGGTAGAGGCTTAGCCTACCATGCCATAGCATTGGTCCCAAATTTTTTTGATATTGTATAGGCAAGGAAATTTTGGGCTAAGAGACACAGACAAGAGGCTGAGCCCTGATTTTGTATTATAGAAGTTTTGTCTCAATTGCCCCTATTATTATTCCTGAAACCTCAAGGAAAAGGAACAATGACTGTCTGACCAGCATATTGTAAGAATGAAAGGAGACAAAGTTTTATGTATTTATTTTATTAGTTATTTATTTACTTAATAGTCAAGTTAACAGAGAAAGAAAGAGAGACAGAGATTTTCCATTGCTCGTTCACTTCTCAGATGGTTGCATAATCCAGGGATTGATCATGACAAAGCTAGGAGCTTCTTCAGGGTGTTCCACATGAGTGGTAGTGTTAGAGTCTGAAAAAGCCCACCGCCCGAGGAATGACTCCAAGAGACTTTTCTCTCATGTAACCAGCAAAGGGTTAAATATTTATTGATTATCCAGCATGCTGGGGCTGTCTGATCATACATGAACAGAGCAGCCCCGAATAACCAAAGGTTAGGGTTTATAAAGGCAAAAACCGCAAAATTGGGAAGGGGGGAATACATGGTTGCTATGCACGGTTGCTATACACAGTTGCTAAAATCAAAAGAGAGTACATAAAATCAAAAGAGAGTATATGGTTACTGGGGTCAACATAACCTAAAACCTAAGTGAAATTAACATTTATCATAATCTTGACAATACCAGTTACAATATTACAATTAGCAATTATGACTTGACATTAATGTAAGACACAGACAAATCACATCTTTATTATTAGCCCAGGTAACCCAGGTGCAACCTTTTTACTTTTAAGCTTGAGCAATCATGCTAGGGGGTTTTTGTGCGTTGCCAAGGGTGATGTAGTGCACTGCTATTGTCCGACTATTTGAGATCATAGTTTTAGACCAATCTCATGGTGTGGGGGGGGGGGTTGCTTTCCCAGAATGCAGTCTCAAGTGCTCCAAAATGGAGTCCCTACTGTCAAGGTGCTACTTCACTCTGTCTTATTTTCACAGCTGTACCAGGAAGGTTTAAACCTGTAAGCTTAAGCTTAACTTTTTACACCTGCACATATACAATTTTAACTCTTCAGTAGGGGAACAAGTACTTGAGTCACCTTCTGCTGCTTTTGCAAGGCCATTAGCAGGGAGCTGGATCAGAAGTGGAGCAGCTGTGACTCTAACCAGCATCCATATGGGATACTGAGTAGAAGTTGGCAGTTTTACCTGGTACACTACAACACCAGCCCCTGTAGGCATTGCTTCAGATAAAGTTTCTAGTCTCGGGTTTAGCTGTAGAGATCCTCTGCATTATGAGAAGGATTGCACAGCCAGTTTCTGGCAGCTTTTTTTTTTAGATTTATTTATTTATTTGAAAGGCAGAGTTACAGAGAGGCAGAGGCAGAGAGAAGTCTTCCATCTGCTGGTTCTCTGCCCAGATGGCTTCAATGGCAGAAGCTGAGCCAATTCAAAGCCAGGAGCCTTGGAGCTTCTTCCAGGTCTCTCACACAGGCGTAGGAGCCCATGTACTTGGGCCATCTTCCACTCTCCTCCCAGGCAATGGCAGAGAGTGGATTAGAAGTGGAGCAGCTAGGACTTGAACCAGTGCCCATATGGGATGCTGGTACTGTGGCATAGCAGGTAAAGCCACTGCCCACAATGCTAGCATCCCATATGGGCACTGGTTCACATTGCAGCTACTCCACTTCCAATTCAGCTCTCTACTATGGCCTGGGAAAGCAGTAGAAGATGCCCAAGTCCTGGGGCCCTGTACCTGCTCGGGATACCCGGAAGAAGTTCCTGGCTCCTGATTTGGATTGGCCCAGCTCCAACCACTGTGGCCATTTGGGGAGTGAAACAATGGATGGACGATCTCTCTCTCTCTCTGCTTCTCAAATAAATAAGTAAATAAATCTTTTTTAAAAAGATTTAGCCTGCTACAGGTTTATTGAATTTCAAGTCCCATTTGCAGTTGCCTTAGCAAGGCCAGACCCATGGGCTTTCTAGGGCATGGAATGGGTGTTACCCCCTCTGCTAAAGGGACATTGCTCAGATCCAGCTGTTCAATATCATAAAATTATTCACATATATGCGCCCCAGAGGGGTCTCGTGGCAAGGTGACTGGATTAAACATTATAGCTTCAGGCCAGTGCCATGGCTCACTGGACTAATCTTCCTACTGTGACACCAGCACTCAGGGTTCTAGTCCTGGTTGGGGCACTGGTTCTGTCCCAGTTGCCTCTCTTCCAGTCCAGCTCTCTGCTGTGGCCCAGGAAGGCAGTAGAGGATGGCCCAGGTGCTTGTGCCCTGCACCCGCATGGGAGACCAGAAGGAAGCACCTGGCTCCTGGCTTTGGATGGGTGCAGTGTGCCTGCCATGGCACCCGTTTGGGGGATGAACCAACATGAAGAAGACCTTTCTCTCTGTCTCTCACTAACTGCCTGTCAAAAAAAAATATTATAGCTTCAGAGTAACATTTTGGTTATCAAATAGTATGTCTTAATATCTTCCAAATAGCCCAAAATGAGCCAGTAACCTTTGCTCCAGAACTGGAAGCACACAAAGTGAGTTGTGTGTATTGTGCTGGGTTGGCCAAAAGTGAGCTACTCTGTGTCATGCAGTACACAAGTGACTGTTATTCTGAGACATATCAGCCAGCCTCACATGGCAATGCCCAGATCAATCTTACAGCATTAGCAATTTTATTTTTCCAAAGTTTGAATTAGTACCTGCATCCTAATCCCAGATTTTCAGGAACAACAATGTCAAAGAACTTCCTCAGAAGTTCACTGCGGGTGCTGTACAAAATTTCTAGCATTAGGTATGAGAACACTAAGTATCACATCAAGTTAGCATCTCCCCTTCAAAATGGAAGCCCTCTCTAGAGGATATAGTTCTGACAGAATGTTCTGTTATAGTTACTATCAAACAATAATTCATTAAAAAACCCTCCCTTTATAACCACCCTGCTTCATCTAATCTGATTTAGGATTGACACTAATGACTCATTGCATCTTGATTTTTGTTTCCTCCTTGTGAACCAAATCCATTTCTGAAAATGCAGCTGATCATGTTCCAATTTTTCCAGGTTTTATTTGACCTGGTTTTTGATCCAGACCCATTAAGAGAGAAACATTTGATGAGAAGCGGTCAGTGTGAGCACATTTTTAGCCAACTTTGAGCAACAATGAGGGTTTAGAAGGAGTGGTCTTCAGGCTAACTTTACTTGCCATCCATTCATAAACTTAGCTATATCTGTTATGTAGCCAGAATTCACTATCTCAAAGTGCCAGGCCAGGAGTACTATGCTGGGAATTATACTTCTGAAAAATTCTGCCAGGCAAGAGGCACAAAGATCAAAAGAAAATATATAACAATGCTGGCCCTGTGGAGTAGTGGGTAAAGGTGCTGCCTGCAATGCTGGCATCTCATATAGGCACTGGTTCATGTCCTGGCTGCTTCACTTCTGATCCAGTTCTTTGCTATGGCCTGGGAAGATGCAGAAGATGGCCCACGTCCTTGGGACCCTGCACCCACGTGGGAGACCTGGAAGAATCTCCTGGTTCCTGGATTTGGATTGGCACAGCTCCAGCCATTACAGCCAACTGGGGAGTGAACCTGTGGATGGAAGACCTTGCTTGCTCTCTCTGCCTCTCCTTCTCTCTCTATGTAACTCAGACACACCAACAAATAAATAAATCTTTTAAAAAAGAAAAATATGTCAACAAACCAAAGAAGATAACAAATTGAGTTGTCATCCTAAACAATGAACAGAGTTAAAAGGTAATAGCAGAATATTATACTATAATTGACATTATATAAGGAAACTAGAAATGTTGATTAATCATACACTAATAAGCCCCATAAAACATTTTTTAAAAAAGGATTTATTTATTTATTTGAAAAGCAGAGTTACATAGAGGCAAGGGCAGAGAGAAAGTCTTCTATCCAGTAGTTCACTCCCCAAATAATTGTAACAGCCAGACGTGGGCCAATCCAAAGCCAGGAGCCTTGGAGCTTCTTCCAGTTCTCCCCTGTTGTTGCAGGGGCCCAAGCACAGGGGCCATCTTCCACTGCTTTCCCAGGCCATAGCAGAGAGCTGGATCAAAAGTGGAGCTGCTGAGACTTGAACCGGTGCCTGCATGGGATGCTAGCACTGTAGGCAATAGCTTTACCCACTATGCCATTGCACCAGCCCCCCATAAAACTTTTAAAATCAGGAAATCTAAAAACAATGAACAAATTTGCAATTAAAAAGCAAGTGCATTATAATCTATTTTTTATTTGCATTAAACATATATAATGAGTGATGATTCAGAATCTCTCCAAGATAAAATTCCAATCCAAAAAGGAATTATATTTTCTTTTTTACATATTTTTGTTTATTTGAAAGGTAGACTTATAAAGAGAGAGAGAGAGAGAGAGAGAGAGAGAGAGGTCTTCTAACTGCTAAATCACTCTCCTATTGGTTACAATGATCAGGGCTGTGCCAGTCTGAAGCCAGGAGCCAGGAGCTTCTTCTGGGTTTCCCACATGGGTGCAGGATTTGGACCATATTCCACTGCTTTCCCAGGTGTCTTAGCAGAGAGTTGGACCAGAATTGAACAGACAGGACTTTAACTGGTATCCAAATGGGATGCTGGCATCACAAGTGGCATCTTCACCCACTCTGCTGCAGTGCCAGCCCCTTATATTTTCTTTTTTGACTTCGGTATCTAATGTTTTGATGTTTGGGAGGCCTACTAAGAAGTGACAACTTCTATTCACTCACTGAAAGTCTAAGGACACTTGAAGCCATGTGTTCTGTGCTTAATTTGTGATATGCTAATATTCTCAGTTATAACATGATGTCATGAGTACAAATTCTTACTGAACTCACACAATCACAATGTAATAAGAAACCAAAAATCCTCCTACAAGTTTTATATTTTAGATGAATTAATTAGAGAAAATGTATATACAAAAAATATACAAAAGTATATCAAAGCTTAATAACAATAGAAAGTACAGAAATATTCCAGAACTTAGGTAAAACATTCAAATACAGAACCAACAATATTTTAAATAAAAACATGAATCCATAAATTTGTTTGATTTATTCATTCTTATAACTAATTCTTCATTGCTCTGCTTTAGAATTTTAGTGCTTTTTTAAACAAAGATTTATTTATTTATTTGAAAGTCAGAGTTACACAGAGAGAGGAGAGGCAGAGAGAGAGAGAGAGAGGTCTTCCATCCGATGGTTTACTCCCCAATTGGCCACAACAGCTGGAACTGCCCTGATCTGAAGCCAGGAGCCAGGAGCTTCTTCCAGGTGTCCCACATGGGTGCAGGGTCCCAAGGACTTGGGCCATCTTCTACTGCATCCACAGGCCACAGCAGAGAGCTGGATTGGAAGTGGAGCAACTGGGACTAGAACCAGTGCCCATATGGGGTGCTGGCACTTCAGGCCATGGCATTAACCCACGGTGCCACAGCGCCAGCCCCTTAGTGCTTTTTTTAAAGTTTTTTTTCTTTCCCTCGGAGTTCTGAAAATTTTTATCAAAATTTGTCAAAAACCTGTAATTAAGAACATTTGGGTCTGGCATTGTGGCTTAGCAGGTAAAGCTACTGCCTGCCGTGCCAGCACCCCATATTGGGTGCTGGTTCAAGTCCCAGCTGCTCTGCTTCAGATCCAGCTCTCTGCTGTGGCCTGGGAAAGCAGTAGAAGATGGTCCAAATCCTTGGGCCCCTGCACTTGTGTAGGAGACCCAAAAGAAGCTCCTGGCTCCTGGTTTCAGATTGGCACAGCTCTGGCCATTCATCTGGAGTGAACCAGCAGATGGAAGACCTCGCTCACTGCCTCTGCCTCTCTGTAACTTAGGTCATATATAAGGACTTTTGAAAGTCTTAATTTTGGCCCAGCACTGTAGCATAGCAGGTAAAGCCATTGCATGCAGCTTTGGCATCCCTATGGGCTTTGGTTTGAGTCTAAGCTGCTTCACTTGTGGTCCAGCTCCCTACTGATATGCCTGGGAATGCTGTGAAGGATGGTCTAAGTGCTCTCTAACTCTGCCTTCCAAATAAGATAAATAAATCTTTTTTTAAGAAAAACCTTCTGGGCCAGCGCCATGGTTCAATAGGCTAATGCTCCGCTGGCAGTGCCGGCACACCAGGTTCTAGTCCTGGTCGGGGCACTGGATTTTGTCCAGGTTGCTCCTCTTCCAGTCCAGCTCTCTGCTGTGGCCCAGGAGTGCAGTGGAGGATGGTCAAAGTGCTTGGGCCCTGCACCCGCATGGGAGACCAGGAGAAGCACCTGGCTCCTGGCTTCAGATCAGTGTGGTGAGCCAGCCACAGTGGCCATTGGAGGGTGAACTAATGGAAAAGGAAGACCTTTCTCTCTGTCTCTTTCTCTCACTGTCCACTCTACCTGTCAAAAAATTAAAAGAAAAAAGAAAGAAAAACCTTCTGGAATGTGTAGATGGTATATGGAGTGTGTATAATCAACCAGACTCTGACAAATCCAACCAAAAAGTAACCATCATCATTAAGAAATGCTTCCAGGTTTGAATTCTGGCTTTGCCACTGCTTAGCAATAGCATCTTGGGTAATCTCCATTCTTCTTCACTTGGAAAATGATGATAATAATAGTATCTTGTGCTTAAGCAAAATGAAATGGGACAACACATTTTAAAACACTACTAGCCATGTCTAGCATATAATTACTCAATGAATACTATTTTACCATTTTTACTACTACTGTGTTATCAGATTGTATCCAGTGGGCCACACTTGAGTTTCCCTACTCTGAGCTTATAAGCCTAATCAACATGTCATGCAGCTGCAGAGACTTGATGTCTCCTGTATCGCTCCCTAGAGTGCTCTAGACCTCATATAGGACTATGCATGGGTGAGTACATGGGAGAGAGTTGCCAGTGAGCATACAGCAGTGAGAAGACCCCCTGCCTTACAGAACAGTGGTTTATGTAGAACAAAGTGGACTGAAAGGGCTTGGGGATGTGAGCTACAGCTGGGTTGATGAGAAAGAGGGAGAGTTTGGGCTAGATTTCAGGGTCACTTGAGATCACAGCGTGAACTGGGAGAGGTTCAGGCTGAGGCTGGACTGTGAGGCTTAGCTGCTGCGGTATGGATAGATAGCTTGAGAGGAGTGAGAGAGATCTTGGGCAGACAGCAGGAGTCTTCTGATAGCAATGTGTCCAAAAGTCAAGGCAGGACAGGCCTGGTTAAAGTAGGGTGGAGCTGTATTGGCAAGGCAGAAAAACAGGGGCCTGCTTGTTGCTATGTAAGAGGTCATCATGGATCCAAGGCTTTTGTCCTTGCTCCATCACTGTGTATGATAAAGTCAGAACAAAGCATGCTTTGATGAAGGCGATTTCCGGTAGTAATTCTACAATAAAAATCTATCCAATCACAATCTGCTGCAGTTCAGATAGATTTCACTCTTTAGCTAAAGGCATTCATGTTTGGTGCCTTTCAGCTGGGAATCTGAGGAAATGTCCAACCAGGGTAAATGCCACAAGAGTGGCCATGGACTCTAGTAGAGACAACAGTGTGCACCACCGGTGACAAAATCCAGCTCTAATTACAGAACTCCAAATCCCCAGTGAGGGGCCACACAGTCAGCATCTTTCAAGTTCACAAGGTGTACTTATATTTTGCAAGAACTCTCAGTCAGGCTCAAGCTATGTGTATGTTTTAAGTAGATATCACTTGCTATACCTTTTACAGGAAAGACAAACAGAAAATTAGCCACATTGGGCCCTTCACTCACAATTTCCAACATCACTACTACCATCAATTCTGATTTAAGAAGAGGTCAATTGTGCGTCTTGGGGAAGGGGCAACAGGGATGTATTATTTTGCTGTCTCTCTGCTCTGTTTCTAGCCTGCAAATCTCTCCTCTTCTCTAGTTGTGCCAGGTAAGAAGTCAGATTGCTTCACTTGCTCATCTGTCTGCCTTGCAAATCCCATGCCCCACTCTCCCTCTGTCAGAGCCTCATTCACGTTGTAGGTCAGAGGAGCATAAAGGGAAAGACATGGGGTCAGGAGACCAGCTCACCTTCCCAGGGCTGTCCCTGTCACATCAACCCCTAAAAGTGTTGTTGCTATGGCAACTCTCCAACCTTGAAGCTGGTGCTTCAAACTTCCTTTGGCTGTAGGTCCCCATGTATCCCCTGGCCTCAGCAGGCACTCCAGATGCAGATTTGGTCCATGCGTACTAAAGTGCTGACCAGGCAGATGCAGGGCTAGCTCAAATGCCTGCCTATCACCCATTCTTTGTGTGTCAACAGCTGGAGCCAGCACCATGAGGCCACAAATATCTTCACGCCTTCTGGGCCCTGCCTACCCTGTTGGCAAATGTGCAGTGAGGCCAGCCTCTGAGGCTTCTGCTATATCCTGGACAAATGGGTTCTAGTGGGGTGGGGCTTTTTCTCCTCACGTGGTTTTGAAAGTGCAAAGATAGTGCTTGCCCACCTCTAGTCTTAGGGGATTTGTCATTTTTTTTGGAAGCATATACTATGGAGGTTGGCAGCTGGGTACTTCTGAGCTGTGAAAGGGATTATTTATTTATTTATTTATTTATTTTGCTTTTTTAAAAAAATATTTAATTTATTTGAAAGACAGAGTTACAGAGAGAGGTAGAAACAGAGAGAGAGGTCTTCCATCTAATGTTTCACTCCCCAGATGGCCTCAATGGCTGGAGTTGTACCAGCTGGTGCTGCACCAGCTGGAGCTGCACTGATCTGAAGCCAGGAGCCAAGAGCTTCTTCCAGGTCTCCCCCTTGGGTGCAGGAGCCCAAAAACTTTGCCCTTCTTCTACTGCTATCCCAGGCCATAGCAGAGAGCTGGATCAGAAGAGGAGCAGCCAGGACTCGAACCAGTGCCCATATGGGATGCCAGTGCTTCAGCCCAGAGCTTTAACCCGCTGTACCACAGTACCAGCTCTTATTTATTTTGATTTTTAAGGACTCTTAGGTTGAGTGTGACCAAAATCCCCTGCCTCAATTTTCTCATATTGCAGTACACCCATAAGGTGAGTATTGACTCATGAGTCTTCTATTTAGTTGACACCTCAAGATTCTGTTCATTCAATAAGTCATTATCATCTGCCCTCTGTGGGTATGTGGGAGATCTGGTGGCAGGAGAGTTTAATGCAAAAAAGAAAATATCCACCTGCGGCTCCGGTACTCCAAGTTCTAGCCCCAGTTGGGGCACCGGATTCTGTCTTGGCTGCTCCTCTTCCAGTCCAGCTCTCTGTTGTGGCCCAGGAGTGCAGTGGAGGATGGCCCAAGTGCTTGGGTCCTGCACCCGCATGGGAGGCCAGGAGGAAGTACCTGGCTCCTGGCTTTGGATTGGCACAGCACACCAGCTATAGCGGCCATTTGGGGGGTTGAACCAATGGAAGGAAGACCTTTCTCTGTGTCTCTCTCTGTCTAACTCTGCCTGTCAAAAGGAAAAGGAAAAGGAAAAGGGAAAGGTAAAGGGAAAGGGAAAGGGAAAGGAAAGGAAAGGAAAGGAAAGGAAAGGAAAAAGAAAAGAAAAGAAAAAAGAGCCTTCCCATGAATGAGGAAACCTCAGGGTAAAACAATTCTGGCCTCAAATGGAGGACCTCCCACAGTCCCTTTGGTCAACCACAGCCAGAGGTGAGTTTCTCTTTCTTGTTATGCCTCTCTACAGACATGAGCACCAGGATAGAAGCCAGGATATCTCAGCCTGGTACAGGTTAATGACAGTTTGACAGCCTCCAGTCAGTCAGGATCCATGCTCTGGCCCCAGCTTCAGTTACCAAGCATCTGCCTATCACCTGCCTATTTTCTTTTCAGACAACTGTGTCATTTCTGGGCTCTCATCCCTCTGAGATTTGACCTTAGCCCAGTTGTTCTTACCTGACATGGACATGAAATCCACAAATGATGTAGGTGATTCTGTTGTGCACCTACACCTTTTATCACACTGTTTTGTAATTGTCTATGTCCTTGTCACCTGTCCCCCAGGACTGAAGTGTCTTTAGGGTAAGCACTATATTCACATCATTCATGTTGTATCAATTATACCCAGGAGAGTACCAGGCATAATGCAGACAAGTCATCCTGTCTCCCTTCCTCCTCTGATCCTTATGCCCCTAGTGTTATATGCTCTTGGTTCTCTCCTCCTCCTCCACACCTCCCTCTGCACACTGCTGCCACATTTAGACCCCCACACACCATGCTCCTCTACCCCCTCTGACCGCATGTGCTCTCCAGTTCCAGTGGCTCCAAACAAAGATATAGCAAGGGAGTGAGGCTTAGTTGTACCCATAAAGCCAAGCTCCTGTGCTCCATTATCACTAGATGAATTGTAGATGTTGGCCTGGAATGTGTTGATTCTGCTCAGTTCTGATGGCCCCATGACAACTCAGAGCATGGTAGTCTCCCAGAAATCAAAATGCCTGCCTGCACATTACATCCAGCTAGGGGCCACAGAGCTCTGCATCACTGTTCTTGGAGCCCTTTCCACTTAGTCACAGTTCACACCGACTGCTTTCTTCTTCTCTTTGTGCCCACTCACGCCTGCCAGAGGAGCCAGTTTAGGAACCAGTTTAAGAGCCATGATGCTGAGCCAGTGGCAGGACACCTCACTTGGACTTTATAATGCATATTTTGACTATTCTGGGAACATTTTTACATATGTCCTGCTCATTGTACTTTGAGTACCTGAGATTGCTGGATGCATGAACTGTGACTTAGTGAGGTATTCCAAATTCAACTATGAATTATGTAATTTTGTGAGATTTTGAATTTCATTTTTATTTAGGTTGTTTGTATAGCCACTGATTATGTCTTCTAGTTTCTTTTCTTTAAAAATAGTTTCTCATCAGCATTTTTTAGATTTTATTTACTTATTTGAAAGGCAGAACTTCAGAGGGGGGGAGAGAGAGAGAGAGAGAGAGAAAGAGAGAGAGAAAAGAGAGAGAATATCTTTGATGTGCTGGTTCACTCCCCAGATGGCTGCAATGGCTAGAGCTAAGCTGATCTGAAGCTAGGAGTCAGGAGCTTCTTCTGGATCTCCAATGTGGGTGCAGGGGCTCAAGGACTTGGGCCATCTTCTACTGCTTTCCCAGGTCACAGCAGAGAGCTGGATCAGAAGTGGAGAAGCTGGGACTTAAACTGGTTCACATATGGGATGCTGGCGCTGCAGGTAGAGGCTTTACCCACTACACTACAGTGCTGACCCCATGTTTTTTAATTTCTAAGTAACTGCATCATAGTGAGGACCATTGTATTTGGTAGCAGTTAACATGATAGGCTTGATGATTTATATAGGGCTTATACATATCATTTACCCATGAGATTGCATTCCAGATTTATGCAAACTTTTTAAGTTGATTGGAGGTAGCCTTTTGTTACTGATGAACATTAATGTGGTGAGAACATCTTGTCCTTTAAAAATAAAATCCAAATTAAGATTTACACATGAGTTTCTACCTGCCTTCATCCACCATATTAAGCATTGAACTCCCATTGATTCTACAGGTAGATCTCAATGTAATATTTGCCTTTTCTTCATTCTCACTGCCACAGTACCTCTGCATGGATCCTACTAAATTATCTTTAATAGACTAATTTACCCCCTGTCTTTTATTTTCCTTACCTTTGTGTGCAAAGCCTTTTGTGATTCAGCCCAGTCTCCCTGCCTGTATCTGGTACTTCAGTGTCTCTTACTTCAATTCCTAGGGAAATCAAGTGGCTGGTAGTTCTTTCCACACACAACACAGAAGATTGCTCAATAAACACTTATTAAATAAATGAATGGAATGCCTTCCATAGCAAGGGTGATCATTTGACCTGTTGGCCTGGATGGTTCCTGTTTATACACTTCAACCCTAATTGTGACAGTCTCCAAATAGATTTCTATTTCCTTGTCTCCTCTACTAGGCAGTTCTTGGGGGTCACAACTCTTATTTGCTTGTTTCTATATCCTCATTTATTCACTGAACTAAGAGACTTACTCTGTCCAGATGCTGAGTTAATTTCAAGGCAAATATGTTTCTTGTCCCCATTTAAATTTCAATTTGGCAAGAAAGAGCAATGTACCCAAAGAATATTGCCTGACAGTAAATACTAGTGTGAAGTCAATGGATAAATATTTAAGCATTCCTAATCCAGCAACAGCTCTAATCCCATGAACTAGAACTGACAGAAGCAATCATAAACATAGAACTCCATGTCATCCAGTTATCCATTTGCATTTCTACTTAAACATTTTAAAAATGTTTACCTAAGATTGCATATATATATAATATATATATATATGCTATCTTGATATTAAACATAAGAAAAAATGAAAATGACCATGGAATAATAGCAATTTTGAATTGCCTTCCATTTTAGACAAGTTATAATCCTATGTTCTCTACAGTGTAGATTATTGCTGTGGGTACTCTTCCTCTCTCTCATTTTTTTTAAAGATTTATTTATTTGAAAGTCAGAATTACACAGAGAGAAGGAGAGAGAGAGAGAGAGAGAGGTCTTTCATCTGCTGGTTCACTCCCCAACTGGTTGTAATGGCTGGAGCTGTGCCCATCTGAAGTCAGGAGCCAGGAGTTTCTTCTGGGTCTCCCACATGAGTGCAGGGAACCAAGGACTTGGGCCATCTTCTACTGCTTTCTCAGACCATAGCAGAGAGCTGGGTCCGAAGTGGAGCAGCTGGGACTCAAACCAGCACCCACATGGGATGCCAGCACTGCAGGAGGCAGCTTTACTTGCTTCACCACCTGAGACTCCCATCTTGAGAAAGCACCCACCCCCCAACCATGAGATTCTGGTCTGAAACTATGATCTACAGCACCATGCATTTGTGTCCCTTCCTCCTTCTTTCCTTCAATGCTGGAGCAGCCTTAACAGAGTTAAACTGGGTAGCACTGGTCATTTTGGCTTTGGGTGCTTGGAAAGCAAGAGGAATTGTTTTTTCTGCAGAAAGGGATTGAGGAGGCACTAGACAAAGTCAGCAGTAGCTTTATTGGCTCCATCGCATGTCAAATTGAGTCAGAATATTTGTGGTCAGTTTCTTTAAACAGAAATGCAGAATGAGAGAGGGACTTTTTTTATTTGTTCTCCTTAATTTTAATCTTTTTTCTATTTTTTTAAAAGATTTTTTTGTTTATTTGAGAGGTAGAGTTATCAGCAGAGAGAGAGATAGAGAGAAAGGTCTTTCATCTGCTGGGTCACTCCCCAGTTGGCTGCAATGTTCGGAGCTTTGCTGATCTGAAGCCAGGGGCCAGGAGCTTCTCCTGGATCTCCCACATGGGTGCATGGGCCCAAGGACTTGGGCTATCTTCTACTACTTTCCCAGGCCACAGCAGAGAGCTGGATTGGAAGAGGAGCAACCGGGACTAGAAGCAGTGCCCATATGTGATGCCAGTGCAGAAGGTGGAGGATTAACCTACTGCGCCACAGTGCTAACCCCTCTTTTTTTTTATTCTAAGAGAGAGATCTTCATCTTCTGGTTCTCTCCCCAAATAGCCACAACAGCCTCTGCTGTGCTAGACTGAGGCCAGGAGCCAGGAGCCAGGGGCCAGGAGCCAGGAGCCAGGGGCCAGGGGCCAGATCTCCTACTTGGGTGTAGGGACCCAAGTACTTGATCCCAGACCATTGGCAAGGAGCTGGATGTGAAATGGAGCCACCAGGACTGGTACCTATATGGGATGCCAGTGTTACAAGGGATGTTTTCAACTAGCTGCACCATAGTGTGGACCCCTTTCTAAAACTTTTTAAGAGAAATTTATTTATCTGTGGCCGGTGCCACAGCTCAACAGGCTAATCCTCCGCCTAGCAGCACCAGCACACTGGGTTCTAGTCCTGTTCAGGGTGCCAGATTCTGTCCCAGTTGCCCCTCTTTCAGGCCAGCTCTCTGCTGTGGCCAGGGAGTGCAGTGGAGGATGGCCCAAGTCCTTGGGCCCTGCACCCCATGGGAGACCAGGAGAAGCACCTGGCTCCTGCCTTCGGATCAGTGTGATGCACCGACCACAGCATGCCAGCTACAGCGGCCATTGGAGGGTGAACCAACAGCAAAAGGAAGACCCTTCTCTCTGTCTCTCTCTCTCACTGTTCACTCTGTTAAAAAAAAAAGAAATTTATTTATTTGAGAGGCAGAGTTAGAGGAAAAGATAAACACACACACACACACACACACACAGATATCAATCTTCCATCCACTGATTCACATCCTCAGTGGCTACAACAGCGAACGCTGGATTGGATCAAAGCAGGAGCCAGGAGATTCATCCACATCTCCCATGAAGAAGCAGGGACACAAGCACTTGGGCTATCCTCTGATACTTTCTCAGGCACATTACCAGGGAGCTGGATGAGAAGTAGGGTAGCTGTGACATGAACCACAGCCCATGTGGGATGTCAGTGTCACAGGCAGTGGCTTTACATATTATGCCTCAATATTGGCCCCATGTATGCTGGAAACATATTTAAGGGTTATTAGAAGGCCAGTTGATTGCCATCAGATACCATTCAGGCCTGTCCTACAGAACCATTTTGAAATAAGTACATTTCTCACATGATTGAATGTCAGTCTACAAGACTGCTTCCAAAGGGAGAGAGCTTCAGGGGCAAAGGGGGCAGTGGTGTAGAAAGGGAGTAGGAGTGAAGGAGGAGGGAGGAGGTGGAGGTCAATAGAGAGGTTGGGAAGTACTCAAAAGCAAAAAGTAATAGGACACAGGTCATTTGTGCAGATTGCCAAAATTAACCATGTATATTATAGCTTTTTAAAATTCAGAGTTAATTTCTGACATAATTTCTGATATAGTTAACTCTCATTTCTGTTTTTTCTTATGATAATGTTTATAAGCAGTAGAGAATGGGTGTAATTAAATGCAAAACCATACTCCTATAGAAGAAATTTATATTAGATGCCAGCACCACAGGCAGTGTTATTTCCTATGAAATTATTCCCATAACATTCTCTGTTGGTTGAAGAGGATGGCAGGTTGGGAGACCAGGGAAAGAGCGAGCACCTGCTTTCTGTTCAGTTGGGCTGAGCAGCAGGGAAACTATCAGGGAAGTTTGTGAGCAGGAAAAGTGAGGTTGGAGGGTGAGAGAAGGCAGTGTAGAAGGTAAGTAGAGAGGAAATAATTGCAGAACATATTCACAGATTAGTTTGGCAAAAGCCAAGTGTGATCAGAGACCTAAAAAGAGGGAAAGAAAAGTTGAAGACAGAGAGCAGAAGAAATGGGAAATTGGAAGCATCGGAAGGGATTTTGACTCTGATCACACACACTTTTGGAAGGTGTGGGGAAACAGGCCCTTGCACTCATTTTGGCAGGAGAATAACACAGTACTCTCTTTGGAGGATAATTTAGCAGATCAAAGTTCTTTAAATGTAAATGTCCTTTGCTAGGATTCAACTGCAAATTTATCTAACATATATTTGGTCAAATACATAAAGACCAAGTCAGGTCTTTGTAGTATTGTTGAAGATGGGAATAAATCAGAAGCAACCTAAATGTATATTGACAGAGAAGTGGTAAAATGCATTATGCTATATCTGTACAGTCAAATACTAAATATGTAATAGGTCTGAAAAATGGTGTAGGGACAGAGTACTTATGTAAAACAAGGTACAGGGGCTGGCCCTGTGGTGCAGTGGGTTAACGCCCTGGCCTGAAGCGCTAGCATCCCATATGGGCGCTGGTTCGAGATCCAGCTGTTCCACTTCCAATCCAGCTCTCTGCTATGGCCTGGGAAAGCAGTAGAGGATGGCCCCACTCCTTGGGCCTCTGCACCCATGTGGAGGACCTGTAAGAAGCTCCTGGCTCCTGGCTTGGGATCAGCGCAGCTCCGGCCGTTGCTGCCATCTGGGGAGTGAACCATCGGATGGAAGACCTCTCTCTCTCTCTTCGCCTCTCCTCTCTCTATGTAACTCTGAATTGCAAATAAATAAATAAATCTTAAAAAAAAAAACAAGGTACAGAAAAAATGCCCCTTTGTAAAAAAAAGGACACATGCATATGTCTCTCTTTATAAAGTGCTGTTTACTCATTGTCATTTCATTCAGAAGGCAGAGAGACAGGCAAGGAGAGCTGTTCCATCTCTCCCTGTGAATCTGCTGATTTGCTCCCCCAAGTGGCTGCAATGGCTGGGGCTGAGCCAGGCCAAATCCAAGAGCCAGGAGCCAGGGGCCAGGGGCCAGGAGCCAAGAGCTTCCACCAGGTCATCTTTCACTGCTTTCCCAGGCACATAAACAGGGATTTGGATCAGAAGTGGAGCAGCTGGGACACAAACTAGTGCCCATAAGTGATGTCAGCATTAAAGGTGGTGGGTTAACCCATTTATGCCACAATGCCAGCCCTCTGCACAAATATCTTTATGAAGGCACTTCAAAAAGTTCATGAGAAATAGAATTAAAGATGACATTATTTTGGTGCAAAACTTGTAATTCATTCACCTCTTTTCATAATACACACTACACAAATGGTTTTGAAACCTTCTTGTATGCATGGACTTTGGAATTAGTTACAAGGGCCGACATTGTGGTGCAGCAGGTAAAGCTGTCACCTGCTGTGCCCATTGGGCACTTGTTTAAGTCCCAGCTGCTCCACTTCTGATCCAGCTCTCTGCTATGACCCGGGAAAGCAGTGGAAGATGGCCCAAGTCCTTGGACCCTTGTGCCCATATGGGAGACCTGAAGAAGCTCCTGGCTTTGGATCTGCTCAGCTCCAGCCATTGTGGCCATCTGGGGAGTGAACCAACAGATGGAAGACCTCGCTTTCACTCTCACTCTCTCTGTCTCTGCCTCTCTGTAACTCTGCTTTTCTTTTTTTTTTTTATTTTTGACAGGCAGAGTGGACAGTGAGAAAGAGAGACAGAGACAAAGGTCTTCCTTTGCCATTGGTTCACCCTCCAATGGCCGCCGCAGCCGGCACACCATGCTGATCCGATGGCAGGAGCCAGGAGCCAGGTGCTTTTCCTGGTCTCCCATGGGGTGCAGGGCCCAAGCACCTGGGCCATCCTCCACTGCACTCCCTGGCCACAGCAGAGAGCTGGCCTGGAAGAGGGGCAACCGGGACAGAATCGGGTGCCCCAACCGGGACTAGAACCCGGTGTGCCAGCGCCGCTAGGCAGAGGATTAGCCTAGTGAGCCGCAGCGCCAGCCTCTGCTTTTCAAATAAATAAAAATAAAAATTTAAAAAGAAATTAATTACAGCAAATTAGACTTAATCATTTGGTTACATTTTCATGATACTTTAAAGTACTCTTGTATATATGCATATAGAAATCTCAGAAGATAATGTAGGAAATAGTTAAGAGTAGTTTGTTCTGGGAAATATGACTAGTATAGAATGCAGGGAGTCATGCTTTCATTTTATACTCTTCTGCAGTCTTTAATAGCTAATATGTGTGTTGTTATGAAGATGTACTTTTAAAGGTAGAGAGGGAGAGAGAGAGGGAGAAGTTGAGGGAGTGAGGGAGAGAGAGAGCTTCCATCTACTGTTTTCTTCCAGAAAGGGCTTCAATATCTAGGGTGGGCTAGGATAAAGCCAGAGACCAGGAACCCCATCTGGGTCTCCCACATAGGTGATAGGGATCAATGTGGTGGAACGAGAAGGTCATGCCAAGATGGCCACTGGCAACAGAAACTGCCTGGCAACAGGCCGTGATTGGATGGCTTCAGAAACCACATGACAACAGAGCCTGACTGACAACAGGCTGTGATTGGATGGTTTCAGAAACTGCCTGGCAACAGAGCCTGGCTGGCAACAGGCTGTGATAGGATGGCTTTGGAAACTGCCTGGCAACAGGCTGTGATTGGTTAGGGCATAGACCGCCCCTTGACTGGATTGGCTGCCTTACTATATAAGCAGCTGTAGCAACTGCTTGCCTCAGGCCTGCTTTCACCGACTCCCGGGGTCTGTGTGGTGACTCTGCACCTCTTCCCCCCACCACGCTCTTCCTCTCAAAAACAAATCCACAGCAACAGGGATCTAGGCACTTGGGTCACTGTCTGTCCTTCCAGGTGCATTACCAGGAAACTGGATTATCAGGGAGCTGGAACAGAAGAGCAGGCAGGACTCATATCAGGCTTTCTGTTATGGGATACTGGTATTCTAAGCAACAGCTCAATCTGCAGAATCACAATGCCACCCCATGTATTATTTTTATAATTAAAATGTCTAGACTTTGATTTTAAAATGATAATTTGTGGTTACTAAGACAGAAAAAGTATATTATGTAATAACTGAGGAATTGAAAATGAGAAAGACTTTAGTTAATGATATGTCCATATCAGGGCCAGTGTTGTGGCACTATGGGTTAAGCCACCTCTACATGCAAGCAATCCCACCTGCGTGTTGGTTGCAGTCTCAGCTGCTCCACTTCCAATCCAGCTCCCTGCTCATGATGTGGAAAAACTAAGGTAGATAGATAGTTCATGAGCTGAAAGCCATACCTCCTCCACCCGCAGGTAATCCTATCACCCACATGTCAAGCAGACTCTGTAAACACTGCCCTTTTGGAAGCTCATAAGAAGCTTGGTGAAGGGGACTGCATGCTTGCTCTCTCTCCCCTCGTGCATACAGAAGAGCCTGGTATGGGAGTCTGTCTTTCCCCTTCCTGCCACACTCTGCTTTAATAAAGACTATTTATTCCTATGTATTCTCACTATCAATAAGCCTCATCATGCTGCATGTTGTATTTGTGCCTGAACTTAGAATTCTTCTTTAAGTAAAAGGCAAGAGCATGAAATTGAAGTTTGAGCCTAAGCTAGCCCACAACACTAATGCACCTGGGAAAGCAGCCCAAGTGCTTGTGTCTCTGCCATCCGTGTGGGAACTCAGATGGAGTTCCAGGCTCTTGGCTCTGGCTTATGATGGGACAAGAACATAAGCATCAGTCATTTTAGGTTCTTGTTACCCCTGCCTTCTTTCAAGAGACCAGTTCAGTCTCACATCCTATATTGTTCCCACCTCACCCCGTACATTCTTCTCCAGGTTTGGAAGCCCTTGAAAAACTTGGAAAACCTATATGGAGAAGCTCATCTCCACCTACTATTCCCCACCTCTACCCTAACCCACCTAAGATATAATAAGGCCCTGGTTGCTGGTGTCTGGGACTTCAGCCACATGTTTGGTCTTTGTGCACATTGGCAGCTGGTCAACTTCTGCAAGTTCATTTTCTTTGAATAAATTCAGTCTGACTGTGAGTTCGTATCATCTCCTTATGTGTGGTGTGCCATGTGAGGGGGGAGTGAGGGAATGGCAACTGGCCCCAATCAGCCACTCCCATATCTTTTGGTAAGAGCTGTGCATGTTAACTTTTCTCCAGACTTTCTTCTCCTTTCTGAACTCTTTTCCCTTTTTACTGTCTCTGCCCCCCCACCTTCTCTTTCCCACTGAAGAGTTAAAATTGTATATGTGCAGGTGTAAAAAGTTAAGCTTAAGCTTACAGGTTTAAACCTTCCTGGTGCAGCTGTGAAAATAAGACAGAGTGAAGTAGCACCTTGACAGTAGGGACTCCATTTTGGAGCACTTGAGACTGCATTCTGGGAAAGCAACCCCCCCACCATGAGACTCTGGTCCGAAACTATGATCTCAAATAGCCGGACAATAGCAGTGCACTACATCACCCTTGGCAACACACAAAAACCCCCTACCATGATTGCTCAAGCTTAAAAGTAGAAAGTTTACACCTGGGTTACCTGGGCTAATAATGAAGATGTGATTTGTCTATGTCTTAAGATCATAATTGCTGATTGTAAGACTTTAGCAACCGCTTAACAACCGTGTATTCTCTTCCCCTTCTCGGTTTTGCGGTTTTTGCCTTTATAAACCCTAACCTTTGGTTATTCGGGGCTGCTCTGCGCATGATGATCAGACAGCCCCAGCATGCTGGATAATCAATAAAACTTCCCCGTGCTGTTTGCATAAGAGACGTGTCTCTTGGTGATGTTTTTCGGGTGGTTGACTCTAACACCACCATGTCCTTTTCCCTTCTGACTCAGATGGCCCTGAGAGATGCTCTCCAGATCACTTTCTCATCTGCTTGCACTTTCTCATTTCTCAATGCATTCACAGAGCTTTTGCCAGATCTCATCACTGCAGGCCACAGCGAACCTAATTCTCAACCCACTGGCTTGGTAAGAGAGGTCTCTGCCACCTCAAGCATATTGGGGCGATGCTCATGAGGCTTCTTCCTCCCTTTAGGGCCTGGGGTATTTGGTTGGGCCAGTTCATGCCCCTCTTAGGGCCTGGCATGTTTAGTCAGTTTCCTGCTCTTGGGGGAAATGTTTATCTGTAACAGCTTAAAACTGGGATACCAGTCCGAGCTTGGGGATTCTCGTGGTCTCCTCTTAGAGAACTCAGAACTTAGGTTCTCAGTTGGGGTGACTCTTTTCTGTGAAAGGACCTTCTTCCCTCAGGCCATATTTTGCTTAATTAATGGGTTCTAAATCTCAATTCCCCTCTAGCCTGCCTCTTTTTTTTCTTTTTTTCAAGATTTTATTTATTGGCCAGTGCCATGGCTCACTTGGCTAATCCTCTGCCTACAGCACTGGCACCCCGGGTTTCTAGTCCCTGATGGGGCATTTGTTCTGTCCCAGTTGCTCCTCTTCCAGTCCAGCTCTCTGCTGTGGCCTGGGAAGGCAGTGGAGGATGGCCCAAGAGCTTGGGCCCTGCAACTGCATGGGAGTCCAGGAGGAAACACCTGGCTCATGGCTTCAGATCAGCACAGCGCACCAGCTGTAGTGGCCATTTAGGGGGGTGAACCAACAGAAGGAAGACCCATCTCTGTGTCTCTCTCTCTCACTGTCTAACTCTGCCTCTCAAAAAAGAAAAAAAAAGATTTTACTTATTTTATTTGAGAGTATTGGGCATTGCCTAAAATCTCCATCCCAATATGGTGCCTGGTGGATGTTTGAGGGGTGTGTCTGTGGCTGCTGCCATTAAGCTACATATGATCATCAGACCACTGGCAGGGATAGGTCTGTTTAGTTCCAGACACGTGCACAGTGCATGATCTCTATACTTTGCTTAAGGTGCCCCTGTGTGTGGTCCACCCATGCCTGCATGACCTTTTCACTGATTGGCTCCCCTACTGTGCATGTCTTTTGTAAGCTTTATAAGCCTGCACACTTCCTCAATAAAGTGGTTCCTGCTTTGACAGAACTCATGGGTGCTTGTGGTATGTTCACCTGTCGACCTTACCCTTCCCGTTCGCCTTTATGGGGAGGGCTTGTGCTGCCCCTGCTGGTCAGGGGCTAGCATCGGGCTTGAGACCCCAACATGAGAGTTATAATTACAGACAGAGAGAGGGAGAGACAGAGAAAGGTCTTCCTTCCATTGGTTTACTCCCCAAATGGCCGCAATGGCCAGAGCTCTGCTGATCAGAAGCCAGAAGCCAGGAACCTCTTCCTGGTCTCCCACATGGATTCAGGGACCCAAGGACTTGGGCCATCTTCTGCTCCTTTCCCAGGCCATAGCAGACAGCTGGATTGGAAGTGAAGCAGCCAGGACACGAACCAGTACCCACCTGGGATGCTGGCACTGCAGGTGGAGGCTTTATTCCCTATGCCACAGCAGTGGCCCATAAAGATTTCTTTAACTAGCTACTTCCTATCCTTCTATGAGTCCTAAAATCCTAAAACCTAACATAATGCAGCCACATCTCACACTGCTACTCTATATCACATCTAGATTCTCTCTCACATGAAGACAAACATCTCTGTTCCAGCCATCTCCAGTGATATATTTGGCAGTGCTGGCAAAGAAATCTCAAGAACTGTGGCAAGTCCTGAGCAACTTCACTTGAAAGAATGCCCCATGCCTAGCCTTCTTCTATCTTTTCCCCTGCCTTGTCTAGCGGCAGCCAAAATCTCTTCGCTAATATTTCATGGAGACAAAGTCTTGCCTGTTATTTTAACCTGGCCACCTTGGAATTTCTCATGGCCTCCACCAAGTGGGCCACCAAGTCCTTTGTAAAGTCCTGGTAGGATTTCAGGAATTCCACACCCATGAAGCCCTCTATCCAGCAATGTTCCACACAAGGGGCGGAAAGGAAATAAAGGGCCCCTCCCATGGAAACATTACCCTGGGAGATAGCTCTCCCAACCTATGTGGAATAATGCTCGAACCAACTGGCTCACTGGGTTCATTACTATTTCCAGGCATAACTCTCTCTCCACACTAGCACTTCATTCTGTCACCTATTACATTGTCCTCATTGGGAATCTCTTCAACAAGAAGGTGCCCATCTGCTCTGATGAATGTCCTCCTTCATGAAATTGAATGTGATGTTGAACAACCACTAGTGAGTAACTCGTCTGTGGCACCCTGGCCACTGGGCACAGTCAACCTTGGGGTCCTGGAGCTGCCTGAAGATGTAGTTGTTTCAGACAGTTCCAAGTAGCTGATGGTTGACCAGACATTATTAGCCCAAGGTGTTTTCTGGATGAAAAACTAGGCTCAAATTCAGTTTAAAATCCAAAAAGATGTCTTTGGTAAATAACGATCTCGTGCATGAAATTTTGGTTCAGTTGTAAAATTCAACTGGATATTGGGTTTGAAGGAATTTCTGTCTTGAATCTAGGAAGATTATTTAAAGAATTATTTTATTTAGTTGAAAGAGTTACAGAGAGAGGTACAGCCAGAGAGAGAGATTGCCCATTCCACTGGTTTACTCCCCAAATGACAGCAATGGCCAGAGCTGATCTGATCTGATCCCAAGCCAGGAACCAGGAGCTTTTTACAGGTCTCCATGGGTGCAGGGGCCCAAGGACGTGGGCCATCTTCTACTGCTTTCCCAGGCCATAACAGAGAGCAAGATCAGAAGTGGAGCAGCCGGGACTTGAACCATCACCCATATGGGATGCTGGTGCCACAGGCTGGGACTTTAACCCACTACACCACAGTGCTGGCCCCTATTTTGTAATCTCTGATTTACAGTCTATAAAATAATTTAAATTTGTTAAATATATTTTTACAAATGTTCATATATGAAAAATTATTCAAGACTGCTTGAGATTAAGGTTGAAATTTGCTATATTCTTTTATTTAGAAAATGTCTTGATTTGGAGATTTTTAAAGGATCAATTCAAAATGTAACTCAAGGAAATCAGCAGAACTATTTGGTGATAGTCTTAATTGCTAATTCTGAAATAGATTAAAAGCATCTCCTTTTAATAGTTTTTTTGTTTAATTGGTGACTGTCAGTTTTCTACCAACTCCAGTAAGCTCTCTTTTCTTCTCTATTTCTCTGTTAAAATTGCTTCAAATTATGAGATGATTCTGTGTGCTAACTCATTTAAGGTTTTACTTATCCATTTTAGAGAAAGACCAAAGAGATCAATTGTTTAAAAAACACCTGAGTCATTATTAATAAGAGTTGTGGTTTAATTATATGCTCATTTTAAAGCATTTGAGGGATCACTTTTGAACAATGATCAAGTCTGGCCTATATTACATTAAGATGTTAAGGGATCCTATTTCTACCAGACATTTTAAGCCTTCTTGGCATCTTTGCAGGCATTCAAAAATAAAGTTCCAAATTCTTTGGACTTTGATATTTCCAGTTGGGCCCCTGGAAATGTCAAAGGATATTTCTTTCATCTTGTAGAGACATCCACTAATTAGGCTAATTGGGTGATATTAAAGGTAGTGTCAAGATGTGAAATGGTACTAAATGTTATGATGATGTAAAATGCTATCAATACAAATGTCCAAATGCTACAAAAGTCCTATCATCTTGTTGTGTTGCTATCAGTCATGATGGTTATCTTCATGAAAAGGTCCTAGAGGCCTAAAAGAGATAAATGTTTTATAAAATCTTGCAGATGCTTTCGAAAATACTGTCTGGAGTAGGCAATCACCTCTTCTTTTTATTTAATGAGTTTATAAATTTAACCATTTACAATTTTACCTATTTAAAGTCTTTCATCATTCACATTTTGTACTAAAAATCAGATTTACTGCTCATGGAAATTGAAACATTGTGGGCTCTATGTTTAAAATGTGTCCTCTTCAAGGTTCTGAAAGACTTTTTGTACAGTAAACATTTGAAACCTTCCTTTTCAAACCAAACTAAGGGAGAGAGGGTCTTAATAATTACTTCAAAATGCATGACAATTTAGATAAGATGGTCTTAATGTTTGATCTTACCTAGAGGGACATACCTTTCCTTATGGGCATAATCTTTCTTTTTTTATTTTTATTTATTCTAAAGGTTTATTTTTATTTTATTTATCTGAAAGAATTACAAAGAGAGAGAGAAGTCTCCCATCTGCTGGTTCACTCTGCAAACAGCCACATGAGCAGAACTATTCCAAAGTCAGGAGCCAGGAGCTTCTTCCTAGTTCTCCCACATGGATTCAGGGGCCCAAGGAATTGTGCCATCCTCTGCTGCTTTCCCAGGTGCATTAGCAGGGAGCTGGATCAAAAGTGAAGCATCTGGGACTTGAACTGGCATCCGTATGGTGAGCCAGCACTGCATGCTGGGGCTTTAACCTGCTGTGCCACAGTACCAGCCCTGAAAAACACTGTGATAACATGCCTGTGACTATAGATTTGTAGCTCTGGCCACCAAGGATTAGGGATGGGATTGAGCACCCCCTTGGCTGACCTTCCCAAAGGCTGCCTCCGTAGTCCACTTTAACAGAGACTAGGAGGAAGAGGAGTTATTTAGGCAGCCAATGTACAGGAGCAATGTAAGGATAGATGGCAGGCCAATTATAATGGCTGCCTTACATAGGAGTCTTCCACCAAGGAGACCCAACAAAGCCGATCTACCTCAAATGGCACTGATTGGCAATATGAGCAATCTGGGCATTGGGCAAGCAGCAGTCATGCTAGAAGATGGCTCCTGAAGGTGCCTGACAACTCTACCAAGAGCGACACTACTGGAAATGGAACTGCCCTGGAGGTTGAAGGACTCCTGGGTCAGAGCTGCAGACCCTGTTGGCCCTCCCTAAACTGAAAAAGCCCTTCACTCTTCCGAACTTCCAAAGTAACCAACATGGTTGAAGGGATGACCTAGGATCAGTAACATTGCAGGCAGAGCTCTAAATTTCTTTTAGAGATGTCACCTATTAAAACTAATCTATTCAGGCCAGCTCTCCTCCCAGGCCAGCCAGGAAATGAGGGGCCCCAGGACCAGAAGCAGGCCAGACTAACTACCCCACAGCTCCTTGACTGCATGTACACACTAAACAAACAGGAGCACTCAGGCATACATCTGTCTTCACATTAACTGGCAGGACTCTTTTGCTCTCCTATATCCCTCTTTGTTCTCCTCATTTTGGCCATCTTTCCCACCATGGGCAATGTTTCTAATTTCTCCTTTTATCCTCATAGTCATAATGCTTCCATTATTACCATGTATAATTAACATATTTCAAAAGTCTTTACAGGAGCATATGACTACTAAATCCCCAGCAATTATGCCGGAAAAACCCCAGACTGCTCTTCAATCAATCCAATCCAGAGTACAGATACTCACTCCATGTCAATGGTTCATATCAGCAAGAAGTAGCCAGAAAGAAACTGGTACCCCATGTCCTTATCTATACTCAGAGTTGGGACTGATGGAACAAGGACATAAGCCTCAGTCATTTCAGGTTCTTGTTACCCCTTCACCCCTTCTGCTTTCTTTCTTTCCTTTTCTGTCTTCCTTCTTTCCTCCCTCCCTCCCTTCCTTTCATTTATTCATTCATTTCAGATTCTTCTGTTTCCTTCCTTCCTTCCTTCCTTCCTTCCTTCCTTCCTCCCTCCCTCCCTCCCTCCCTCCCTTCCTTTCATTTATTCATTCATTTCAGATTCTTCTGTTTCCTTCCTTCCTTCCTTCCTTCCTTCCTTCCTTCCTTCCTTCCTTCCTTCCCTCCTTCTTTCCTTCCTTTGTCCCTTTCAAGATTTAATTTGAAAGAGTTACACACAGAGAGAAAGAGAGGCAGAGAGAGAGAGAAAGAGGTCTTCCATTTGCTGCTTCACTCCTCAAATGTCTGCAATGGCCAGAGCTGAGCTGATCTGAAGCCAGGAGCCAGGATTTTCCTCTGGGTTTCCCCATGGGTATAGGGGCCCAAGGACCTGGGCCATCTTCTACTGCTTTCCCAGGCCATAGCAGAGAACTGGATCAGAAGTGGAGCAGCCAAGTCTCAAACCAGTGCCCATACGGGGTGCTGGCACTGCAGGCAGTGGCTTTACTCGCTATGCCACAGTGCCAGCCCCTATATTTTATAAGAAGGTATTTCAAAAGGTTCATGGACAATACACATCATCATTTAATTTTATAACCATGAAATTTTGAGTGCTTTTATATAAAGCATTGCTAAAGAACTAAAAATCATTAGGATGATAGAATGTATGTAAATTCCACAGAAGAGAAAAATCTACCCAACCTGGACCTCCGTATCTGTTCAAGCTGATGTACTAAGACTTTTAAATTGGTATAATGATTGAAAATGTTAGAGATTCCCAAAACAAATGTACCTATTTTTAATCTATTTGATTGTAAGTAAAATATGCAACTTATTTTTTTATTATTTTTAAAATAAAATTGAGGCCCAGCACTGTGAAAATAGTGGGTAAAGCCAGCGACTATGGTGCTGGCATCCCATATGGCCACCAGTTCAAGTCCCAGATGGTTCAAGTATTTGGGGTCCTGCACCTATGTGGGCAGCCCAGAAGGAGCTCCTGGCTTCTGGATTTGGATCAGCGCAGCCCTGGCCATTGTGGCCATTTGGGATGTCAACCAACAAATGGAACCAACATCTCTCTCTTTCTCTCTCTACCTCTCTCTCCCTCTCTTTCTCTATATTTCTCTATATCTCTATCTCTATAGCTATCTCTATAATTCTTTCAAATAAATTTTAAAAATCTTTATCAAAATGGATTTAAATATTTTCAGCTATTTCCTACAATACAGAAGAATACAGGACCTTTGAAGAAACATTAAAGAATTCATTTTAACATTGGATAAAATCACCTATTTTTTCTCTTTTTAAAGATATATTGCACTCATTTGAAAGGCAGATTTGTAAGGATGGAGAAACAGAGTCAGAGACTTTCCATCTGCTGCTTCACTCCCCAGATGGCTGCAATGGCCAGAGCTGGGTAAAACCAAAGCCAGGAGAAAGAAGCTTCCTCCTGGTCTTCCATGTAGATGGCAGAGACCCAATCATGTGGGTCATTTCAGCTGCTTTCCCAGGCCATTAGCTGGGAGCTGGATAGGAAGTGGAGCATCAGGACCTGAACAGGTACCCATATGAGATGCCAGCATTGCAGATAGGATATAACCTCCTCAGCCACATTGATGAGCTCCTAAAATCACCTATTTCTAAAGAGTTGATTTTCATTTATATTCTTTTTATGAAAGACTTATTTGTGTATTTGAAAGTCAAAGTTACGGAGAAGAGAGAAAGACAGATCTTCCATCATCTGGTTCATTCCCCAAATGGCTACAAAGACAGGGGTTGGGTTAGGTCAAAGCCAGGAACTTCTTCCATGCCTGCCACATGGTGAAGGAGCCCAAGCACTTGGCCAATTCTCTGATGTTTCCTCAGGCCATCATCAAGGAGCTATAGCAGAAGTGTAGCAGCCAGAACTTGAACTGGCACCCATATAGGATTTCATTCTCACAAATGGTGGCTTAAATGCTAGTCCCTCCTTATATTCTTTATAAAATTACTTTTAAAAGTCTCCTTCTAAATAAACAAAAGATATCTCTATTATTTACCAAGGTTATTGTGCAATTTATTAATTGTCTCTATTTACAAGTCAAGCTAACACCAGGATTTGTTAGAAGACCCAAATGGGGGCAGTGCTATGGTGCAGTGGATTAAAGCCCTAGCCTGCAGCACCAGCATCCTTTATGGGCACCAGTTCAAGTCTTGCCTGCTCCTTTTCTGATCCAGCTCTCTGCTATGGCCTGGGAAAGCAGTGGAAGATGGCCCAGGTCCTTGGGCCCCTAACCTACATGGGACACCTGGAAGAAGCTCCTGGCTCCTGGCTTGGATCAGTTCAGCTCTGGCCATTGCAGTCACTGGGGAGAGAACCAGTGGAATGGAAGACATCATCTCTCTCTCTCGCTCTCACTCTCGCTCTCGCTCTGGCTCTGGCTCTGGCTCTCTCTGTAACTCTGTCTTTCAAGTAAATAAAACATATCTTTAAAAAAAGAAACTTAAATGAGTCCTACCCCTTGGGCATAAACTCAGCTAAATCTACAGTGTCTGTCATCTGTCCATAGTAAAACTCAAGTCTGGTACATATCTCTCTTCAGCTAGACATTACTGTGTCCTTCCTTTAAGAATCAAGAACAGGGGCCAGCATTTGGTGCAGATTAAGCAGCTGCTCACAATGCTGGCACCCCAGATGAACTCAGGTTCCAGTCCCAGTTCTGATCCAGTTCACTACTAATGTGTGTAGGAAAGCAGCAGAACATTGCTGAAATACTTTGGCACTTCCCACTTTTATGGAAGAACCGTTGGAGTTCCATGCTCCTGGTTTTGGCATGGCCCAGTCATTTGGGGAGTGAACCAGCAGATGGAAGGTCTCTCTCTCTCTCATAAATAAATATTTTAATAGAGTCCAGAACAGACTATAAATGTGCTACTACTCTACATTTGTCACTATGATGTGCTGAATAAAAAATAATTAATGTATATTATCATGTACTTATTTGGATGATTGATTACTGGTAATTAGTATTTAGTTTTAAAGAAAAAATTTCAAGTGACAGTATTCATCAATAGGAAAAAGTTGAAACAAAGCACTCTCTTTTTTTTTTTTTCCTACAGGCAGAGTGGATAGTGAGAGAGAGACAGAGAGAGAAAGGTCTTCCTTTTCCATTGGTTCAACCCCCAATGGCCACTGCTCCCGCAATTGGGACAGAATCCGGCGCTCCATCCAGGACTACAACCTGGTGTACCAGCGCCGCAGGTGGAGGATTAGCCTATTGAGCCATGGCACCGGCCAAAGCACTTTCTTAATCTCACAAAGTCATGTGGCTAGGAGAAGGCATATCTGATTTTTTCTAATCAGCCTTCCTAAAATTTACAAATTTTTTTCTGGCAACAGTGAATTTGGCTCATCATAGAAAGTTCTTTGAAGGCTCTTATTAAACTTCTTCCTCTTTGAAAAAGTAAATTTTACTGCATGCTACTGCAAGAGGTAAATTTTTGATTTATAGGAAATTTGAAAACCAATTATGCTTAGTCTCTAATTTCTGATTTACTTATAGAACAGAAATTACACAGATAAATGTTACTTTGTCTAATTTTTTAAAATATTTACTTATTTATTTGACAAGCAGTCATAGATAGACAAGGGGAAAGACCAAGAGAGAGGTCTTCCATTTGCTAGTTCACTCCCCAAATGGACACAATGGCCAGAGCTGGACCAACTCAAAGCCAGGAACCATGAGTTTCTTCACACATGGGTACAGGGGTCCAAGCACTTGGGCCACCATCCACTGCTTTCCCAGGTCATTAGCACAGAGCTGGATTGGAAGTGGAGCAGCTGAGACATGAACCAGCACCTGTATGGGATACCCAGAAGAAGCTCTTGGCTCCTGGCTGTGGATTGATGCAGCTCTGGCTGTTGCGGCCAATTGGGGAGTTAACCAGGAGATGGGAGACCTATCTCTCTCACTGCCTCTCTTTCTCTCAAATAAATAAATAAATCCTTTTAAAAGATATAGATGTAGACATAGATATAGATATAGATCACTCATTATAATTCTGCACTCAAAATGGATAAATAAATACTTAAAAGGTTGCATGTGAATCAATCTGGAAGAAATTCACTAAGTACCAAGTTGATAGCATCCATCATAGCACAAATGGGAGACTGAGCAGAGCCCAGCATAGAACCATGGTGCTTCTGATGAGAATACAGGGCCCACATTTTCTCAGAAAGGAACACTGGAGGGACCCAGCTTGAGTCATCTCTGCTCTTGATATCTATTAAGGGTTTTCATATTAGAATTTCATATTAGAATTCCAGAAAAATAACATTGAATCACAGTGGGAGAAATGATATTTTAACATGGTTGGAAAAAGATGTGATAGTTCTGTGGATTGGGTTGTGTTGGATTAATGTTGGTTTCTTAAATTGGGGTTCATATGCTATTTATCAGGGGACCACCCTATAGTTAGCAGAAACATCTTGGATCAGGGGCAAAAGTGCTAAAAGGATACTAACTGGGCATTCTCAATGAATGGGACTCACTCATGGTATTTCTGTAAGTTTGAAATAATTTCAAAATTAACTACTCTTAAAATGACCAAATTGTAAGATGACAATATCCACATCATGTTAGTAAAACAGGGACAGCATTAAATACTATAAAGGCTAAACCTTACCCAATTCCCATTAGGCCAACGTTATAAAACTGGACCCCCTCTAAGCATCTACATGCCTGTATGGAGACTGCAGAAATAATACAATAATATTCATAATGTGTTTCCTGTTCTGAATACATTTGTGATAGTTTTGAAACAGCTTGATCTTTTTATTTTAAAGCTTTTGAGAACTCTCTTGATCTTTAAAAATAATTATTTTATTTTTGTACTGAAAAGAAAATATGTGGATATGTCTCAAATCTGTTGGTTCACTCCCCAACTTTATGCCACAGCTGGGGCAGGACCAAGCCCAAACCAGCAACCTGAAACACAATCTGGGTCTCTACAAGGGTGGCACAGACTCAACTCCTTTAACCCTCATCACCGTCTCTCAGAATGCACACCAACATGAAGCTGGAGTCAGAAGCAGAGCTGGGACTTTGCCCAGGCTCTCTGACATGGGATGCAGGCATCCCAAGCAGTGGTCACACCACTATGTCAAATGGCCACTCCTTCATTTTTAATTTAGTTTTTTTATTTGAAAGAGACTGAGAAAGACAAGCAGCAGAAATCACTCATCTGTTGGCTTACTGCACAATGCCCACCACATCAGGACTGAATTAGATGAAAGACAGGAGCCAGGAGCTTCATCCAGGTTTTCCATATGGTTGATAGAAATGGTTGGGCCATTATTCACTGCCTTCTCCACAGACTAGCAAAAATCTAGAATGGAAGAGGAGTTGCCAGGACTCAAAGCTGCACTCCAGTATGAGATGCCAATGTCAGAAGAGCAGCTTGACCTATTGAATCACATGCTAGTCCCTGCATCAATTCAAACCAGTGCACTCACCCTACCCTGTATGTATTCAAAGAATGCAAAGCTGGACATCCTCTCCCTTTCCTTATTATTATTATATTAGTTCCTCAGCGGAACCATTGTTCAGTTTAAACTGAGAGAACAGAGCAGCTCTGATTAGTACAGTGATATGCGTTTTGGGTTTTGGACACTTTTAAGATTTATTTATTTATTTGAAAGTCAGAGTTACACAGAGAGAGGAGAGATGAGAGAGAAAGAGTTCTTCCATCCACTGGTTGACTCCTCAAATGGCTGCAATGGCCAGCACTGTACCAATCTGAAGCCAGGATCCAGGAGCTTCTTCTGGGTCTCCCACACAGGTGCAGGGGCCCAAGGACTTGGGCCATCTTCTTACTGCCATAGCAGGCCATAGCAGAGAGCTGGATCAGAAGTGGAGCAACCAGGACTTTAACCAGTGCCCACCACTGCAGGTGGTGGCTTTTACCAATTAGACCACAGTGCTGACCCAACAATCAATTATTTTTAAAGTGCCTTCATCAGGATTCCAAGGATAGCAACTATTAATTTTTTACAGCAAGCATCCAATTACTTTTTGGTAAAGAGTGTCCCTCTTCGGGCCAGCACCATGGCTCACTTGGCTACTCCTCTGCCTGCAGCAGCGGCATCCAATATGAGCACCAGGAGCTAGTCCCAGTTGCCTCTCTTCCAGTCCAGCTCTCTGCTGTGGCCAGGGAAGGCAGTGGAGGATGGCCCAAGTACTTGGGCCCCTGCACCCACATGGGAGACTAGGAGGAAGCACCTGGCTCTTGGCTATGGATCGGTGCAGTGCCAGCTGTAGTGGCCATCTGGGGAGTGAACCAATGGATGGAAGACATTTCTCTCTCTCTCACTGTCTATAACTCTACCTGTGAAATTAAAAAAAAAAAGTGTCCCTCTTTCTAAAGGAGATAAAGCAGCCCAACTTTATGTTTCCATTACACCAGGTATGGGATTCCCCATCTTTATGACTCACCAGGATCTTGAAGAGATGAGTGTGCAAGTGAAAGGAGAGACAGGAGAGACAGGACATGGAAACAATTCCTCTGCAAAGTGCTGCCAGACTAACCCGGGGTGTTTTCTTTATTGATAATGATTACAACAGCGTATTGTACAGCTCATGCATGTGCTCATCTAACTCCAAGGTTTCTCTGGAACATGTTTAGCAAGACATATTAGATAAACAAGTCTAGGGCAGCTGCTGCATGTCTTTGGGAAGCCAACATTCCCACAAGGCTCAGTGCTCTTCTTCTTAGTGGACCATAAACTATACTTAGTCCCTGCAGCTACACGCTGTGTAGTAGGAAGAAAATGTCTTTGCTTTGGCAGAAATCTTATTCTTCACAGTCACATTTGACCATCTTTACAAACCTTCCTATGAGCAACCAGGTTGACCAGATCTGAGTCCACTCTGTGTGTGAATGAACATGACTTTGCTTTATATCTAAATACTGTTCTTCTATTTTGGATTATATATGTGTTTTTTTTTGAACTTTTATTTAATGAATATAAATTTCCAAAGTACAGTTTATGGATTACAATGGCTTCCCCCCCATAACGTCCCTCCCCTTTCCCACTCCCTCTCCCCTTCCATTCACATCAAGATTCATTTTTGATTCTCTTTATATACAGAAGATCAGTTTAGCATACATTAAGTAAAGATTTCAACAGTTTGCTCCCACACAGAAACATAAAGTGAAAAATACTGTTTGAGTACGAGTTATAGCATTAAATCTCAATGTACAGCACACTAAGGACAAAGATCCTACATGAGGAGTAAGTTCACAGTGACTCCTGTTGTTGACTTAACAAATTGACACTCTTGTTTATGGCATCAGTAATCACCCTAGGCTCTTGTCATGAGCTGCCAAGGCTTTGGAAGCCCCCTGAGTTCACTGACTCTGATCATATTTAGACAAGGCCATGGTCAAAGTGGAAGTTCTCTCCTCCCTTCAGAGAAAGGTACCTCCTTCTTTGATGACCCATTCTTTCCACTGGGATCTCACTCATGGAGATCTTTCATTTAGGTTTTTTTTTTTTTTTTCCCAGAGTGTCTTGGCTTTCCATGCCTGAAATACTCTCATATATATGTGTTTTGTAACTGTGCTTTGATTCATAGTAACTCAACTTTTTATGGAATTGATTATCATTGAATGGAAACTGAAAATATAAATAAAATATTGAAAGAGAAAAAAATAATTTATGCAAATATTACAGTGTATCCCAGAAAATTTTTTAAGTATAAAATGGTGACCACAAATGAATAACTCCCTCTTGCTCTTCTATCCAACCCTCTCATTTATCTCTCACTCAATGCTGCTCAACCTCTCCCAGTACCTCTAGTACTGATTGAGCTCACTGCAGGAGTGTCTGTCTCCCCACTGCACTGTGAACTTCTGCCTTCACTCAGCTCTATCTCCTGTGTTCACCATTCATGTAAATTCACTTTGGTCACTCCAATGGTTAATGAGGGAATTATTTCCTTAGCAACTCCATGATATAGAAGAGAAATATCAAGTCTTTCATGTTGCTTCTCTCTAGGAAAATCTTTCATGGAGAAAGAAATGTTAATGTAAATGTTGGAAAGACATTATTTTATTTATTTATTTTTATTTTATTATTTTTTTACTTTTATTTAATGAATATAAATTTCCAAAGTACAGTTTATGGATTACAATGGCTTCCCCCCCATAACATGCCTCCCACCCGCAACCCTCCCCTTTCCCACTCCCTCTCCCCTTCCATTCACATGAGGATTCATTTTCAATTCTCTTTATATACAGAAGATCAGTTTAGCATACATTAAGTAAAGATTTCAACAGTTTGCTCTCACACAGAAACATAAAGTGAAAAAAATAAAAGATGATTTTTTAAATGATGATGAAATCAGATCAGACCTATCGTCATGCTTAATCCCAGTGAGAGTCAAGTTGGGAATTGATAATTTCTTTTTTTTTTTTTTAACAGAAGATCAGTTTAGTATACATTAAGTAAAGATTTCAACAGTTTGCACCCCCATAGAAACACAAAGTGAAATATACTGCTTGAGTACTCATTATAGCATTAAGTCTCAATGTACAGCACATTAAGGACAGAGATCCTACATGAGGAGTAAGTGCACAGTGACTCCTGTTGTTGACTTTACAAATTGACACTCCTGTTTATGGCATCAGCAATCTCCCTATGCACCAGTCATGAGTTTCCAAGGCTATGGAAGCCCCTTGAGTTCTCCGACTCTTATCTTGTTTAGACAAGGTCATAGTAAAAGTGGAGGTTCTCTCCTCCCTTCAGAGAAAGGTACCTCCTTCTTTGAAGACTTGTTCTTTCCACTGGGATCTCACTCACAGAGATCTTCCATTTAGGTGTTTTTTTTTTTTTTTTTTTTTTTTTTGCCAGAGTTTCTTGGCTTTCCATGCCTGAAATACTCTCATGGGCTTTTCAGCCAGATCCAAATGCCTTTAGGGCTGATTCTGAGGCCAGAGTGCTGTTTAGGACATCCGCCATTCTATGAGTCTGCTGAGTATCTCGCTTCCCATGTTGGATCACTCTCCCCTTTATTTATTCTATCGGTTAGTATTAGCAGGTACTAGACTTGTTTATGTGCTCCCTTTAACTCTTAGTCCTTTCAATATGATCAATTGTGAACTGAAATTGATCACTTGGACTAGTGAGATGGCATTGGTACATGCCACCTTGATGGGATTAAATTGGAGTCCCCTGGTATGTTTCTAACTCTACCCTTTGGGGCAAGTCAGCTTGAGCATGTCCCAAATTGTACATCTCTTTCCTCTCTTATTCCCACTCTTATGTTTAACAGGGATCACATTTCAGTTAAATTTCAACACTTAAGAATAACTGTGTATTAATTACAGAATTAAACTAGTCATATTAAGTAGAACAGACAAAAAAAACTACTAAGAGGGATAATGTATTAAGTTGTTCATTAACAGTCAGGGCTATGCTGATCAAGTCACCGTTTCCCATAGTGTCCATTTCACTTCAACAGGTTTCCTTTTTGGTGTTCAGTCAGTTGTCACCGATCAGGGAGAACATATGGTATTTGTCCCTTTGGGACTGGCTTATTTCACTCAGCATGATGTGTTCCAGATTCCTCCATTTTGTTGCAAATGACTGGATTTCGTTGTTTCTTACTGCGGTATAGTATTCTGAAGAGTACATATCCCATAATTTCTTTATCCAGTCTACCATTGATGGGCATTTAGGTTGGTTCCAGCAGAAGAGACCTCGAATAGCTAAAGCAATCTTGTACAACAAAAACAAAGCCGGAGGCATCACAATACTAGATTTCAGGACATACTACAAGGCAGTTGCAATCAAAACAGCATGGTACCAGTACAGAAATAGTTGGATAGACCAATGGAACAGAATTGAAATATCAGAAACCAACCCAAACATCTACAGCCAACTTATATTTGATCAAGGATACAAAACCAATTCCTGGAGCAAGGACAGTCTATTCAATAAATGGTGCTGGGAAAACTGGATTTCCACGTGCAGAATCATGAAGCAAGACCCCTACCTTTCACCTTACACAAAAATCCACTCAACATGGATTAAAGACCTAAATCTATGACCTGACACCATCAAGTTATTAGAGAACATTGGAGAAACCCTTCAAGGTATTGGAACAGGCAAAGAGTTTCTGGAAAAGACCTGGGAGGCACAGGCAGTCAAAGCCAAAATCAAGTATTGGGATTGCATCAAATTGAGAAGTTTCAGTACTGCAAAAGAAACAGTCAGGAAAGTGAAGAGACAACTGACAGAATGGGAAAAATATTTGCAAACTATGCAACCGATAAAGGGTTAATAACCATAATCTACAAAGAGATCAAGAAACTCCACAACAACAAAACAAACAACCCACTTAAGAGATGGGCCAAGGACCTCAATAGACATTTTTCAAAAGAGGAAATCCAAATGGCCAACAGGCACATGAAAAAATGTTCAAGGTCACTAGCAATCAGGAAAATGCAAATCAAAACCACAATGAGGTTTTATCTCACCCCGTTAGAATGGCTCACATACAGAAATCTACCAACAACAGGTGCTGGCGAGGATGTGGGGAAAAAGGGACACTAACCCACTGTTGGTGGGAATGCAAACTGGTCAAGCCACTATGGAAGTCAGTCTGGAGATTCCTCAGAAACCTGAAGATAACCCTACCGTTCGACCCAGCCATCCCACTCCTTGGAATTTACCCAAAGGAATTTAAATTGGCAAACAAAAAAGCGATCTGCACCCTAATGTTTACTGCAGCTCAATTCACAATAGCTAAGACCTGGAACCAACCTATTATTTATTTATTTTTTTGCCAGACAGAGTTAGACAGAGAGAGTTATAGACAGTGAGAGAGAGAGAGACAGATAGAAAGGTCTTCCTTCCATTGGTTCACCCCCCAAAATGGACGCTATGGCCAGCACACTGCAGTGATCCGAAGCCAAGAGTTAGGTTCTTCCTCCTGGTCTCCCATGCAGGTTCAGAGCCCAAGCACTTGGGCCATCTTCAACTGCCTTCCTGGGCCACAGCAGAGAGCTGGACTGGAAGAGGAGCAATTGAGACAGAATCCGGTGCCCCAAACGGGACTAGAACCCGGAGTACTAGCACCACAGGTGGAGGATTAACCTAGTGAGCCACAGCGCTGGCAGGAAAGACATTATTGATTATTCTCTGGCCTGATATACCTGGACAAGGGTCCTACCAAAATAAAACTGGAGGGACTGGCACTGTGGCACAGGGGGTTAATGCCCTGGCCTGAAACACCGACATTCCATATGGGTGCCAGTTCAAGACCTGGCTGCTCCACTTCTGATTCAGTTCTCTGCTATGGCCTGGGAAAGCTGTAGAAGATGGCCCAAGTCCTTGTGCCCCTGTGCCCATGTGGGAGACCCAGAGAAAGCTCCTGGCTCCTGGCTTTGGATCAGCACAATTCTGGCAATTGCAGCCAATTGGGTGTGAACCATCAGATGGAAGACCTCTCTCTTTCTCTCTCTCTCTCTCTCTCTCTCTCTCTCTCTGCCTCTCCTTTCTCTGTGTAACTTTGACTTTCAAATAATTCAGTAAATCTTTAAAAAATAAAATAAAATAAATAAAACTGGAAATAATATTGTTGGATGCATTTAGAAGTCTCAGGCCAAGATGAGAGGCTGCCCATTTTCTTATAAAGGAAGATCCATTCATAGGATTCAATTGCAATTGCATTGTCATAAATTCAGCAGAGACTGGTGTATCTTCCTGCATTGTCACCCAAATACAGTGTGGTAACTAAGGAGACCAAGCTTGGGAGAGAAAAGAGATATGGTATTGCAGTCTTTCCCAACATTCCTAGATGACACCAGTCAAGACTCTCTACTCACTTGGGAATAGCCTGCCACCAGCCCTACTCAACAAACACCTGAAGAGTGACCAAAGACCAATAGAGGGAGCCCTTTTCTTATACAAGGTCAGGTAGAAGAGGGCTTGAGTACTGTATCTCACAAGGGCAGTTGTCACTGTAAGGTAAGTGATGTATACATGTGTGTACACACACACACACACACACACACACCAGATTTCTAGGATTGTTTTCATCTAAAAATTCTATTTCTACTGAATAGCATACCTTTTCTACCATCCATAACTACCCTTCTAATTTATGCTTCTCATATTCTATTTTTTTTAAAGATTTATTTATTTTATTTGAAAGTCAGAGTTACGCAGAGAGAAGAGAGGAAAAGAGAAAGAGAGGTCTTCTATCTGATGGTTCACCCCCCATTTGGCTGCAATGGCCAGAACTGCATCAGCCCAAAGCCAAAAGCCAGGAGCTTACTCTGAATCTCCCACATGGGTACAGGGGCACAAGGGCTTGAGCCATCTTCTACTGCTTTTCCAGGCCATAGCAGAGAGTTGTATCAAAAGGGGAGCAGCCGGGACTAGAACTGATGCCCATATGGGATGCCGACGCTTCAGGCCAGGGTGTTAACCTGCTGAGCCACAGTGCTGGATCCTCGTATTCTATTTTTTAAAATAGATTTATTTAATTGAAAGAGTTACAGAGATAGGTAGAGCCAGAGAAAGATCTTCCATCCACTGGTTCACTCCCCAAATGACCACAACGGCCAGAGCTGAGCCAATCTGAAGCCAGGAGCCATGAGCTTCTTCCAGATCTCCCACAGAGGTGCAGGAGCCTAAAGACTTGGGCCATCTTCTACTGCTTTTCCAGGCCATAACAGAGAGCTGGGTCAGAAGTGGAGTAGCCAGGAATTGAAGAGGCACCCATATGGATTGCCGACACTGCAGGTGGGGCTTTAAACCACTGCACTACAGCGCTGACCCCTCTGAATATTTTAAATACTTAATATGTTGGATTCTTACATTATTTGTCTTTGGGGACTGATACTTGTGGTTAATTTCACTTAGGAAAATAACCTTACTGTTCATCCATGGCACAGGATTTTCTTTTCTCTGTGCCTGCATAACTTTGCACTGTGAGTGCAGGCCACACTAAAAGTCTTGGCTACAGTGAATTATGCTGTGGCAAACAGTGCTAATACTTTATTTATATTGAACTTTCAATGCTTTTAGATATTTAATAAGAACTGAGATTATCAGATCATATAAAAATTTTATTTTCAATGTAATGAAGAACACTCATACTGTTTTCTGTGGTGGTTGCATCATTTTACATTACCACTGACACTGTGCATGTAGCTGAAAATATATATCTTCAACAAATTATGCACCTGGGTTTTTTGTTTGTTTGTTTCTAAAGAACAGGAGCAGGAGGTCGCGTTGGCCATTACTGGCCATGGTTATGAAGATCCCTCTGCACAGTTATGAAGATCCCTCTGTACTTGCACCCAAGGTGAATCAGCATTGGGCTTCATTGTCAGTGTGGTGAAATTGCCCATCACCCAGGGAGAAGTGTATGACTATTAAGTACATTTTCAACTTCCTGCGGTGGTTCTAAAGCCAGGTCTATAGGTATCATAATGTCATCTGGCTTTCAATACTGTTTCTGTTCCAGGTAACTTTCTGTTAGCAAGGTCAAGCACAGATTTCTGTCTGAACATTTCTCTAGCTTGGGATTCACATAAAAGATGAGTGCCAGCACAACATTCCTCTACCCATTCTGCCTGCCATGACCTAGAGATAGACCTAACAGGCTAACCCAGATTTTAACTCTTCCAATAAATTGTTCCTACATGGGACAGGACAGCCTACATGAAGCTCCCAAAAATACCCACAAAAGGGGAAGTAGTGTTGCAATGCCCAAGTAGGATCAGCGTGGTGACCTTGCCTAGAGTTTCCTTCTTTGGGACAACCCATGTCACCATGGAGTCCTTCCTGCCCAAATGCCTGAGGTATCAAAAGCAAGAGTTGAGTCAATATCTGCAAAGTTATAAAGTATTCACATCCTAGATTTCTTGAGTCTGGGCCCCTAGAAAGTCAGGACAGAACAGAACAGATGGCTTTCTCCAGTGGGGCTTCAGCAAAGAAAGCTTAGACACCCTGAGTTCCAGGTTCTATTGTAGACTTTCATCAAGAAATTGATTTCATTTCTTGGGATTCTCTTTCCTGGGATTCCTCAGCAGAAAGGACCTCTCCAAAGACTCATCCTCCATCTGCCTCATGCCATGTCAATAATCACACACATTTATGACACATAGCTCAATCTGAAAACCCCAGGGAGTGCCTGGGTACAATCAGGACCCAGCTTTGCAGACAAACTGAGTTCCAAGAGGGTTCCCTCTACCCTCTCAGTTATGTGACCCTGAAATATCACCATACCTCCTAAAGACTCCATAGTCTGGGCAATGGCAAGTAGAATGGCAGTTACTGGGAGTTGGTGGTGGTGGAATTGTAAAAACTTTCCTTCAATGGGTAGAGAGTTTCAGTCTCATAAGGAAAAACAGTTCCGAATATTCGTCCCACAACAATGTGCATATCCTCAACACTACTCGACTATACACTTCAAAATGCTTAAGATGATAAAATTCATCAGCTATATTTTGTTTTCTCAGAACCACAATAATAGTACATTTTAAAAGCAGTCAAATAGGAGCTAGACCTGTGGCACAGCAGGTTAAAACCCTGGCCTGTAATGTCAGCATCCAACAAGGGTGCCGGTTCAAGTCCTGGGTGCTCCACTTCCCATCCAACTTTCTGCAAATGTGCCTGGAAAAGCAGTAGATGATGGCCCAAATACTTGGATATCTGCACCCACATTGGGGACCTGGAAGAAACTCCTGGCTCCTGCATTCAGATTGGCCCGGCTTGGCCCATTGTGGACATTTGGGGAGTGAACCAACCAATTGAAATTTCTCTCTGTCTCGACCTGTCTTTCTCTAACTCTGCCTTTCAAATAAATAACACAGATCTTTTTGAAAAAAAAAAAAGAGTGGATATGAAAAAAGTGGCCAAATACACATCTCATAAAAATTAACATATTTTCTCAGAAGTGCAGTTAATACTTACTAATTTTGTACAATCTCTTATATTTGCCCATTTTCACAATAACTTTCCTGATTCCATTTTGTTGAGTTTTATGTCATCAATTTTTTTTTTGAAATAGGAATCCGATGCCATCCTCTCTCACTAAAGACACTGATGACAGAGTGCAGAAGCCGTGTTCAGTGTGGGTGTGGCCTGGGTTCCCTGCCTTCTGGCAGTGTTTGGGGGAGACATAATTTGGTCATCCCTGGGCATCTTACACTAGGTGGAAGCAGGTGTACCTTGTGCTGAACAGAGAGGTGTTGTGTCCACAGCCAGGGCTAAATCCTGGGGCCTGTGCATTCCCTCAAAATGTGCACACCTGAGCCCCAACTCCTCATGCACCAACACTGCCACAGCAGGAAGAACAAGCATGACCCTTGCCCCTGCAGCAGGAGCTAGTTTTATGGTCACTTAATGTGGGGAGCAACTGAGACTAGACTAAATTACTGGAATTAAGACTTATTCTATGCATCTGCTGTCCCACAATATGGCGCTGAGGGAGCAAACAACTACGCAGCTGCCTCATCAGTCTGATAAGCTGCAGGAGCTGATCCTGCTCCTGATTGGAGGAGAGCAGTATTCTCGGCGTGTGGGTAGCAGAGTTGGGATTGGTGGAAGAGGACTATAAAGAAGGAGAGAGACAACATGCACCAGGAACATCTGAAGGAACACCTGAGCAGCCCCCGAGAGAGCCGGCCAGTGGTGTGCCGCTCCTCCGCGGAAGCGGGGAAAGTGGCAGAGGGAGCCGCCCCTCCACGGAGGTGGAGGGGTCGGCAGCCAACCTGGGAAGGACCAGCAGCAAACCCAGGAAGGGCCGAGCAGACAAAAAACAGCACAGGGTCTAGTGTCGTTCCTCCGCGAATGGGGGAGCAACAACTTAACACTTGCACTGACAGGTGGGATGGATCACTCTGAAGAAATCATTGGATGATGCTCTCAGTAGAAGACATGGACTTGTGCCAGGGAAAAGCATCAGAGTTTGAGGATCATGCAAGTCCAATCCCATTTCTACATAACAAAATGTTTTTTCTATTGTGTGTTTCTTTGGAGTAGAACTTTTCTATTTATTTTTATTTCTTTTTATTCACCATTTTCTACATCTTGAAAATTGATTGATTCTTCTTCATTGTTCTATGTGTTTTTTGAATTCCTCATTTTGTTCCTATATTATTATTGATATTCTTGAGTGTTCCTCTGTGTACTTTTTGAGGTTGAACAACATGCATACGCAACCTCAGAACACCAGAATATATAAGCAAATGTTGACAGCTCTGAAGGGATAAACAGCAATGGAACAAACAGAATGTATTACTACTCCACTTTCAAGAGTGGTAGATTTGAGCAATATTATAAATCAACTTTTCCTAACAGTTAGACAGAGAGCATTCTACCTGACAGCAGAACATGTGTTCTTCTCAACAGCTGTCAACAATTCTCCAGGTGGGATCATCTGTTATTTCAGAAAATATGTGTCAACAATTTTTAGAAAATTGGAGTCATATCATTGCTTTCATGACTCCAATGGAATTAAAATAGAAATCAATTCCAGAAAAATGGGAAAAGTCACACGTATGTGGATGTCGATCCACACTGTGTCAAACAGCCATTGGATTGAAGAGGAAATCAGAAAATATTTCAGTGGGTACATTTTGAGTTTTGAACTGGGATCCATAGCCACAATCACAATCCTCAAGTCCAGGCTTGGTACAAAGAGAAACCAGGTGGACATGGAAGGTCACCAGCAGAAAAGCTCTCTGAACACTGAGAACCATGGGGATCTTTAAACAGAGCAGACAGAAGTCTTCTTACTGCCCACAACAATTAAGGAGACAAGGATACTGATGCTCATGACCGAGTTCAAAGGCAGATAGCAAATTCATATATATTTTATATACAATATAAACATTTCATAGTCAGCTGAGCTTTATTTTATAAATGGACTGATTGAACATAAGCTCCTTCATTAACATTTAGTAAATAGTTCAGTTTGTTCATTCAACAAATGATCTTCACGTGTCAGGCACAAGACACTATTCTAAGTATTTGGGATGGAGAAGCAAAAGACATACAATCAGGAAGGTTGCTTTGTAATAGGTCACACACCAGATATGAGAAAATGAATGAAAACTCACACTGATGCTGTCATAAGTGCTATAAGTGTGGACAGAGAAAGAACTGAGATATATACAGAAGCTGCTTTGAGTACTCTGAACAAATCAATCCATTTCCTCCTAAAGTGTAGTAACCCCCAGATGCTTGATCCTGAAGGGAGATTTTTTAGAGATTTATTTATTTTGCTGAAAGGCAGAGTGAGAGGGAAGGAGATACACACACATAGGGGAGGAATAAAGAGAGAGAGAGAGATTTCCATTCACTGGTTCCCTCCCCTAAATGGCTGCAACAGTTGGGCCTGAGCCAGACTGAAGCCAGGAGTCAGGAACCTCATCTGAGTATTTCATGTGGGTGGCAAGGAGTCAAGTAATCAGGCCATTATCTGCTAATTCCTAGGCACAGTTAGGAGATTGGATCAGAAAGAGCACAGCTAGGATTCAAGTTGGCACTCTGATAGGAGATGCAGGCATCATAAGTGATAGTTTAATGTGCTGTACCACAATGCCAGTCCCAGCAAGTGAGTTTTATGTTCATGTTCCTGATGATTATTTCCTATTCCATATTTGCACTGGAACCTGTGAACTAAACCACAGTAGAAGGTGAAGAAAAGTCTATTTTCCTGAGAACAAATGTAGGTTTCACTCAGATTTGTTCCTGGAGGATATTTAACACATATCAGGTTGTTTCTTTGCTCTGGAACCTGTGAACTAAACTGCAGTGGAAGGTGAAGAGAAGTTGGAGAGGTCCCCTGCTCAGAGGCCTGGTCTGCCTGTGTGGTCTACTCTGGCAGTAGGCTGATAGGGACTCCAGACAAGGTGGTGAGGCGGCATCTTGGCTGGAGCATCTTGTAGTCACCTTGTGTCACTTAGCAAGGGGGCTAGGGAGCTGGTGCTTCAGCTCCACATGCGAGGAGATCCAGAGGTTTGCACACACTGGGCCCATGCACACACACACACTCACACAGACAGTGGGGTTACAGCTCAGGGACAGCTCTGAAGGTTGGCTTGTGCCACTACCTGCTCCATGCAGAGTAGCGAGCTGCCTCTTCAGCTCCGGATGTGAGGAGATCCAGAGGTTCACACACACCAATTTGGAAGAGTATTCATTTGGTGAAATACGAGTGGTTCAATTTAATTTCCATCCAAAATCACCTTGAGTTGCATTGTGGCTTACTTACTTACTTACTTTCTTCTTACTAAGAAGAAAGTGGTGTTCTATTGTAATACTGCATGTCCTGTATGTGTGTTAAATTTAAGAGAAGTTGGCTGTTAAGTGGATTTTTAAAAATGTTTATTTTATTTGAAAGGCAGAGTTACAGAGAAGCAGAGGCAGAGAGAGAGAGAGAGAGAGAGAGAGAGGTCCTCCATCCACTGGTTCACTTCCCAGGTAGCTGCAATGGCAAGAGCTGGGCTGATCTGAATCTAGGAGTCAGGAGATTCCTCCCAGACTCCCTCCACCCTGGATGCAGCCCCAAGCACCTGAGCCATCCTCCACTCTTCTCCCAGGCCACAGCAGAGAGCTGGATCACAACTGAAGCAGCAGGGGGTGGCCCTAACTGGCACCCAAATGTGATGCTGGCACTGCAGGTGGCTGCTTTACCCAATATGCCACAGCATCAGCCCCTGTTAAGTGGATTTCCTATAGTAGAGATTTTGTGAGAGATCTGGTAAATGCGATGGAGTAATCATTTAAATCCCTTAAACCATCCAGCAACTGTGTCTGTGGCTGTTGATGCCCAAGGAGACAGTGAGGAGTCCTTGTCAATTTAGAAAATGCAGGAGCTTTAGGGATATTTGTCCCATTCTTGGCTCTTTTCTTTCCTCCCCTCCCCTCCCCTCCCCTCTCCTCTCCTCTCCTCTCCTCTCCTCTCCTCTCCTCTCCTCTCCTCTCCTTTCCTTTTATAAAGCATTTACTTAATGAATACAAATTTCATGGATACAGTTTTAGGAATACAGCAGTTCTTCCTCCCATACCCACCCTCCCACCCCCACTTCTCCCTGTCCCACCTTCTACTCCCTCTCCTATCCCATTCTTCATAAAGATTCATTTTTAATTATCTTTATATACCAAAGACCAACTCTACACTAAGTAAAGATTTCAACAGTTTGCTCGTACACAGACACACAATGTATAAAGTACTTTTGAAGATGACAAGTTTTACCATTAATTCTCATAGTACAATTCATTAAGGACAGAGGTCCTACATGGTAAGCAAGTGCACAGTGACTCCTGTTGTTGATTTAACAATTGACACTCTTAATTATGAAGTCAGTGATCACCTGAGGCTCTTCTCATGTGCTGCCAAGGCTGTGGAAGCTTTTTGAGTCCACAAACTGTCGGTATTCAGACAGGGCCATAAGCAAAGTGGAAGTTCTCTTCTCCCTTCAGAGAAAGGTACCTCCTTTGATGGCCCCTTCTTTCCACTGAGGTCTAACTCACAGAGATTCTTCATGTAGTGTTTTTTTTTTTTTTCCACAGTGTCTTAGCTTTTCGTGACTGAAATGATGTCATGGGCTTTTCAGCTAGATCCAAAGTTCTTACGGGGTGATTCCTATATCAATATGCTGTTTAGGTCATTTGTCATCAGCTCCCCATCAAATTTCTGTCAGCTGCGGCCCAGACAAGCTATGTAGGGTGGGTATGGATCACGGATGGGTGAGGGTGTATAGTGCAGGAAGATGAATAGGGTTAGGACTCATGGGAAGCCAGCCTTTATCATGTTGCTGTTTTTCCTTTTAATAATTTTTGGAGAATTATTAAAATCCCTTAAATGTCTCACCACCCTGGTAGGTAGATTTGCAACCTCTACAGACTGCCACTATTTCTAAGGTATGCTAACTAAATACAATGTTTGGAGTTCTCTCATCTTATACTCTCACATTATGCTAGAATCTATATACAGCACCCATACTGGGGTTTTCAGATCTGAGATAGGTTTTGGAATTCTTGGTAATCAAGAAGCAAGAACTAGGACTCAGAATACTGACTCAAATTTAAAAATTTAAATATTTAAAAATCTGGACATTGCTAGCCAAGACTGCCTAATGCATGTAAGAATAACAGCCACTGATGATGTACTATGGAGAGGCAGAGCAGTTCACTCTTAGACAGCCCATCTCACCATTGCAACCTCATAAACAACAGGGAGGTTCCCAGCTCACAGTCACACGACCTGCTCATTAATCTAAAAATGATGAGTGTCAGCCACCTTTCTTCTAAAGCCTTCCGAGGGACATGTGCATGGATGCTTGGAACACTATAGTCCAGCAAGCCTGTATGTGATTGACATCCCCTTTAGAAATTTGGATCTGGAATTCATTTTTTTTAAAAGATTGATTTTCTTTATTTAAATAGCAGGGTTATATAGAGAGAAAGTGGTAGGAACTATGCTTTTTCTTATTATGCAGGTGCCTATTGGATGGTGAAGGAGAGATAACTGAGCTTAAATTTCCCTACTGAGGAAGGCAATCCCCCAAAGCCAAATGGCTTGAAACACCCTCATGGCCATCCAAAGAAGAAATTTGTGCCCCCATCAAAACAAGATATTGTGTATAAAATCCCAATAGCTCTGGGATCATTTTCCTAGCTAACATGCCCATCCAGTTTAATACTATGTCTGACCTACAAACTGAGCCCTAGTCAATGGCTTTACTTACTTGAGGTTAAAAATTCTTAGTGAAAGCTGCCAACAGTTTTATGATTTGCTGTTTAGGTAGAGTAATGTTAATATGTTGTTGCTTTTATTATTACTGTGAAATGATAAGGCACCTGCAAGGTAAAACATGCGGAAACTACCTGTGTGGCTCCCCTTTCCCAAGGAGGTAGAGACTGGCTTTCAAATTCATTTCCTGGATACCATCTGGAACCAGGTCTATTTTAGGAGGAATTTTAAATGAGGACTAACATTCTAATAATGTTATTGGGAATTTACTTAGGGTTTAAAGTCACTATGTTACAGAAACTTTACAAATGAATGTATGAGCCAGAAGCTAAACAAATGTTCTTGCTTTTATCTCTCTTCAAAGGGAGAAAGCAAGGGTCAAAACAATGTCAATTTTCCATTCCAAAAATTCCCCTACATTACTTTCATTCAGCAGAAAGTAGCCTATTCCATACATATGGATCAGAAAACTTGACAGTGAGGAATTATTAGCCATAATAAAGGCACCTTCCCTTCCCACATTTTACCTTCCTGAAGGCATCTACTCTAACCCTAGTCTTGTGAATATTGTTTTCATAAGAATTTTAGGAGTCCACTGAAAGGGGATGATTTGGAATGGCAGACTTTTGACCCAGCTACAGAAAGTCTCCTCCCAACTGATGTTGAGCTCTCCCAACTGATGTTGAGCTCCGTATCAAGAACTGCCAGCTGAGGGATCCATGCTACACTCCTCTGCCAAGGTAGGACCCTCATCAGAACAAAGCATGAAAATCTGCATAATTGTTAATCAAATAGACTCATTGTTCTATTTCCAACCTCACTCTGCAACTGTCCTGTTGGCTTGTTGGGAAAGAGCTCACTTTGGATTGGGGGATCTCTTTCCCCCAAGAGTACTGGATTTTTTAAATTAACCCTTTCCTTTTACCAACACTCTGATGAATTGACCATCTGAGCAGCAAGCAGCAAGGGCCTGATTATTTGGTAACTATCATTGAGATTTGATAGACTTCTGTGTCCTCGTTTGCAAAGGATTAACTGCTCTGTTTTATTCTCTCCAAAACCATGTCCTCATTATTTTAATTGGCACCTGCTGTGGGGAGATGGGCCCTGCTCCCCACAGGGCCCTGCTCCCCACAGCTCCCCCTTCTTTTTATTCTTTGTGGTGTTCATACACACCTGTCTTCGGTGCCCCGCGGCACATACTCTGCTCTGCTAGAGTTGCCCACAGGTGCTTATCACCCTAGGCAGTCCGAATCCAAGCCCTCTCATCGCCATGTTGTGGGGAGACTTTCTTATTTTTTTTTTCTATTTCCCGGCTCTCTTATCCCCCCCGCAGCTTTTTTCCCCTCAGCTTTCTTTCTCTCCCTGCGGTTTTCTTCCTGCGGCTTTTTCTTATTTTCCTTTCTCCAGCTTTCTTATTTCTCTCTATTTTTCGCCGGCGGCTTTTTGTCTCTCGCTCCCCGTGGCTTTTTCCCCCCATCTGTATCTGAGTCACGAAACCACTTGTCGCTCTCCAGCGGGCTCATGGGGGTGGGGGGAGCTACACCAGACTGGACACTGTTGTTTAAGCGAATGACTCTGCGTTGTGTGCTCAAGTTTGCTCCTGTGCTAACTGCATTCTAACCGCATTCCACTTGGTGTGTGTCCGCATTCTTGTTATTCTTTCGGTGCATTTTGTGAGATGTCTGTGGCGCATAAGCGAATCCCTCCATGCTGCTTCTATCTTGCCTTTATAGTCCTCTTCCACCAATCCGTGCTCTGCTGCCCACGCACTGAGCATGCTGTTCTCCTCCAATCAGAGGTTGGATCAGGAATCAGCTAATTGACGAAGCAGCTGTGTAAGATTTGTTTACTTCCTCAGAGCGCCATATGGTGGGAGATCAGGCGCATAGAGTTAGTCTCAATAGTCTCAGTAGTCTAGTCTAGTCTTGGTAGTCTCAGTACTTATTTCACCATGTTGCAGGAGATGGGCCCTGCTCCCCACAGGGACCCACTCCCCACACTTGGGACAGAGTCCAAGCCTTTGGAAACAACATTATTCTAATTTCTAATTAAATTTTAGTACTTTATCATCAGGTTTGATTTCCAAGTTATCTGGTTCAGCAGCTTGTTAAAATAAACAGACTACAAGAGAATATTTTACATTTCTGATTATTAAATGAGGAAAAGACATTTTATGTTTTGTCAAAATCTCATTCTCTACTTTTTTTGCTTTTGAACATTTATTTATTTATTTATTTGAAAGTCAGAGTTACACAGAGAGAGAGAAGGAGAGGCAGAGAGAGATCTTCCATCCACTGGTTCCCTCGCCAATTGGCTGCAATGGCCGGAGCTGTGCCAATCCAAAACCAGGAGCCAAGAGCTTCTTCCAGGTCTCCCATGTGGGGGCAGGGGCCCAAGGACTTGGGTCATTTTCTACTGATTTCCCAGGCCACAGCAGAGAGCTGGATCAAAAGTGGAGCAGCTGGCACTCAAAGTGGTGCTCATAAGGGATACTGGCACTGCAGGTGGAAGCCCTACCTGCTACACCACAGTGCTGGCCCCCAATATGTATTGTTTTTATAAGCAGATCACACAGGGGCCAGTGCTGTGGCACAGAAGTTTAATCTCCACCTGTGGCACCGGCATCCCATATGGGCACCAGTTCTAGTCCTGGCTGCTCCTCTTCCAATCCAGCTCTCTGCTGATGGCCTGGGAAAGCAGTAGAAGATGGCCCAAGTCCTTGGGCCCCTGCACCCATGTGGGAGACTTGGAGGAAGCTCCTGACTCATGGCTTTGGATCAGCCCAGCTCCAGCTGTTGCCACCATTTGGGGAGTCAACCAGCAGATGGAAGATCTTTCTCTCTGTCTCTGCTTCTCACTGTCTGTAACTCTACCTGTCAAAAAAATAAAATATTAAAAAAAGAAAGCCATATAAAGATACAGAGAAAGGAGATGTCATGACAACAGGGGCAGAAATTAGAGAGATACAGCTTCCAGCCACTGAATGTCAATGATTGCAGGCAATCATCAAAAGCTAGGTAAAGGCAAGGAGGCATTCTTCTCTAGAGCCATTAGAAGGAACATGGCCCTGCCGACACCCTGATATCAGATTTCCGGCCTCAAGAACAGAAAAAGAATATATATTTATTCCACATTTTTATATGCCTATCCCATTTTAGTTGTTTTAAGTCACCTATTTTGTCATGATTTTATGGCAGCCTAGGAAACAATACACATTCACAATGCTTACATCTTTTACTCTGTGACATCAGATTCCACATTTATTCACTAGCAAGGCATTAATTTTTTTTATAGGTAAAGTGGACAGTGAGAGAGAGAGACAGAGAGAAAGGTCTTCCTTTTACCATTGGTTCACCCTCCAATGGCCGCTGCAGCTGGTGCACTGTGGCCGGTGCACCGCGCTGATCCAATGGCAGGAGCCAGGTGCTTCTCCTGGTCTCCCATGGGGTGCAGGGCCCAAGCACTTGGGCCATCCTCCACTGCACTCCCAGGCCACAGCAGAGAGCTGGCCTGGAAGAGGGGCAACTGGGACAGAATCCGGTACCCTGACCAGGACTAGAACCTGGTGTACCGGTGCCGCAGGTGGAGGATTAGCCTATTGAGCTGCGGCGCCGGTTGGTATTAATCTTTCAGTCTGTCCTTCTCCAAGATAAATCTACATTGCTTCAAACATTTTTGATGTAGCACAATTACTACAACCTGGTTGATTCTGTATCCTGCAACTTTATGGAATGCATTTTTGGATTTAATAGTTTTTTAAATTTTCCTTTTTAAAGATCTATCTATTTTAGTCCAGCAACCACATGCCATTCCGCTATACCACGTGTGCACTGATTAGAGTCCTGGCTCTTCTACTTCCTATCCAGCTTCTTGCTAATGCACTGGAAAATCAGGGAAAGATGGTTCAGGTGCTTGGGCCTCTGCAACCTATGTTTCTGGCTCCCCAGCCATGCCACTGTAGACATGTGGGCAGTGAACCAAGATCAAAGATCTCTCTATCTCCCTGTAACTCTGCCTTTCAAATAAATGAAAGAAATCTTGAAAAATATTTATTTGCTATGTTTGCTTGCTATAATATTTATTTACTTGAAAGGCAGTTACAGAGAAAGAGAGAGAGAATCAGTTTTTCCATCTGCTGGTTCACTTCTGCAATAACCAGGGCTGGGACAGGCCAAAGCCAGGAGCCAGGAGCTTCTTTCCAGGTCTCCCATGTGGTTGCAGGGGCCCAGGCACTTGAACCTTGGACCCAGGTGTATTACCTGAGAACTGGAATGGAAGTTGATCAGATGGAACCCACACTGGTATCCCTATGAGATGCTGTTATTACAGGAGGCCACTTAACCTCCTCTGCCACAGTGCTGGTCCCTATTTGTCTTAAAAGCAGGAGACTCTGAGATAGGCAGAGACAGATGGGGAGAGAGAGTAAGAATGACAGTTTATTTCTTGAATGGCTACAACAGGCAGATCTTTGGCAGGCTGAAGCCAGCAGCCATCATTGTCTCTTACATTGGGTAACAGGCACATAAGGCTTGGACCATCCTCTGCTGCTTTCCCAGGCATATTAGCAAGAAACTGGATCAGAAGCAAAGTAGCTGGGATTAGAGCTGGGGCTCTGTTAGGGAATGCTGGCAGCACAAACAATGGCTTGACATGCTGCACAATTCAGGACAATGAATAGCCTCTCATGGAATCATTAGGGTTTTCTAAATAGCTAAGGTCCAGTTTTATTTCTTTTTCTCACTAATTGCTCCCACTAGATGTTTCAGTCCTATACACAATTGAGGTGATGAGAGTAGACATCCTTGTATTCTTTGTTGTTATAGGAAATGTTTTTCTTTTCTTTTTTTAAGATTTATTTATTTATTTCAAAGTTAGAGTTACACAGAAAGAGGAAAGGCAGAGAGAGATAGAGGGGTCTTCCATCTGCTGGTTCACTCCCCAGATGGCTGCAACAGCTAGAGCTATGCCATCAGAGGCCAGGAGCCAGGAGCTTCCTCCAGGTCTCCCACATGGGTGCAGGGGCCCAAAGACTTGGGCCATCTTCTACTGCTTTCTCAGGCCACAGCAGAGTTGGATCAGAAGAGAAACAGCTGGACTAGAACCAGTACCCATATGGGATGCCGACACTTCAGGCCAGGGCTTAATCCACTGCACCAAGCGCTGGCCCTGGAAATGTTTATATTTTCAAGGAGTCAGGAGAGACAGAGAGAAATCTTCCATGCTCTGGTTCATTCCTGATGGCTGCAATGGCCAGCCTTGGGCCAGCCGAAAGACAGGGGCTTCTTTTGGGGCTCACATGGGTTACAAGGGCCCAAGCATTTGGAGAATGTTCTTTTGACATTTCCTGGTCATTAAAAGGGAGTTTCATCAGAAGTGGAGCATCTGGGACACAAACAATGCCATATGAGAGGTTGGCATTAGATGGTGACTTTACCCAGTATTCCACGATGTCTGCCTAAGAGGAAAAGTTTTCAAATTTTCACTGTTGACTGTGGTGTTAGCTGTGAGCTTGTCATTTATGGCCTTTATTTTATTGAGATGCATTTCTTTTTTTAAAAGATTTATTTAGTATTTGAAAGTCAGAGTTACAAAGAGAGAGCAGAGGCAGAGATCTTCCATTCACTAGTTCAACTCCCCAAATGAATGCCCAACTGATGGCAGGGATGGGCCAGGTCAAAGCCAGGAGCCAGGAGCTTCATCCAAGTCTCCAACATAGGTGCAAGCAGTTGGGCCATCCACTGCTGCTTTCCCTGGCACAGTAGCAGAGACCTGGATCAGAAGTGGAGCAGCTGGGACTTGAATCAGTGACCATGTGGGATGCTGGTGCTGTAGACAGTGGCCTAACCATCTGTACTGCAACACTGGCCTTGTCTCTCTCTCTCTCTCTCTTTTTTAAAGATTTATTTATTTAATAGAGTTACACAGAGAGAAGAGAGGCAGAGAGAGAGAGAGAAAGAGGGAGAGAGAAACAGAGAAAGAGGTCTTCCATCCAGTGGTTCACTCCCCAGATGGCGAGAGAGAGAGAGAGAGAGAGAGAGAGAGGTCTTCCATCCAATGGTTCACTCCCCAGATGGCCGCAACAGCCAGGAGCTTCTTCCAGGTCCTCACTTGGGTGCAGGGGCCCAAGGACTTGGGCCATCTTCTACTGCTTTCCCAGGCCATCAACAGAGAGCTGGATTGGAAGTGGAGCAGCTGGTTCTAGAACTGGCACCCATATGGGATGCTGCCGCTTTAGGCCAGGGCTTTAATCTGCTGCACCACAGCATCAGCCCCTGGCCCTCTCTCTTGAAATTTTTAAATAATGAATCTGGGTTTGTTTTGCCAGATGCTTTTTTTCTTTGCAGCTGTTATAGAATACAAAATTAAGAGAATTTATATAACCTAAGAACCATTTTTTTGAAAAACAAATTCTAGCAGAAAAAAATAAATATATATGAGTGAATTTAATCTAGGAAGATAATTACCTGAATGCTGAATATTTTAAAATGTTGGTGAAGAAATTGAATACAACAGAAATAATTGAAACATTACTCAAGTTCATAAGTTAGAATAGTATTAGGATATTCTTACTATCCAAAGCAATATACAGACTCAGTGCAATTGCAAAGTTTCAATGCTATTCTTTAACAAAACTTTTTAAAAGATTTATTTATTTGAAAGAATTGCAGAGAGACAGAGACAGAGAATCAAGTGTTCCATCCACTGGTTCACTCCACAGATGGCCACAAAGGCTGTGGCAGGGTGCTAATCCAAAGCCAAGAAGCAGGATTTCTTCCAGGTCTCCAAGGACTTGGGCCATCTTCCACTGCTATCCTAGACCATAGCAGAGAGCTGAATCATAAGTGGAGTAGTCGGTACTTGAACTGGCACGCTAATGGGATGCTGGTACTGCAGGTGGTGGTTTTACCCACTAAACCACAGTGCCAACCAGCCCCTCTTTAGCAAAATATTTTAAAGTCCCCAGAATTGTACAGAACTGTGAAGGATAATGAATAGTCAAGTCAATATTGAAGTAAAAGAAGAAAGCTGGAATGGTCACACTACTTAATATATTTTACAAAGCTATAGTAATCAAAATAGCATATCACTGGCATTAAAGCACATACATTAAGCAATGGGGCAGAATAGAGAACAAGTCATTAACCCATAGTCAATTGACTTTTTTTTTTTTTTTGGACAGGCAGAGTGGACAGAGAGAAAGGTCTTCCTTCTATTGGTTCACACTCCAATGGCCGCTGCGGCCAGCGCACCGCGTTGATCTGAAGCCAGGTGCTTCTCCTGGTCTCCCATGTGGATGCAGGGCCCAAGCACTTGGGCCATCCTCCACTGCCTTCCTGGGACACAGCAGAGAGCTGGACTGGAAGAGGAGCAACTGGGACAGAATCCAGCACCCTGATCGGGACTAGAACCCAGTGTGCTGTTGCCACAGGCAGAGCATTAGTCTATTGAGCTGCGGAGCTGGCCAGTTAATTGACTTTTACGGTGTCTAGAACAGATGAAGAAAAATAAGTAGTCTCTTCAATACAAAGTGTTTGGAAAAGTCAACCAATTCTTTTTGCATTTGAAGAGAAATTATCCAGATAACATTGAGAGCCTAGAGTGCTTCATGAAATTTATGAGGTAATGTGAGGGTATTTTAAGGATGAAAAGAGAGGAGGTTGTAGGCATTTCTTTAATTTCTTTATTTGCTTACTTATTAATTAACAGGGAGAGAGAGAGGGAGAGATCTTCCACCTGCTGTTTCACTTCCCCAGATGGTGGCATCAGCCAGGGCTTAATCATGCCAAATCCAGGAGTCAGGAGCTTCTTCATGGTCTCCAGCCTGGGCAGCCAGGGCACAAGTACTTGGGTCATCTTCCACTGGTTTTGAAAGGCCATTAGCAAAGTGTTGGATTGGAAGTGCAGCAGCCAAGACTAAAATCAGTACTCATATAGGATGCTAGAGTCATAGTTGGCATTTTACCTGTTACACCACAACAGCAGCTGCTGTAGGTGTTTCTTTAAGAAAAAACTCCCTAGTTCTGGGTTTAGCTGTAGTGATCTTCTGCATAAATAGAAGGTTTACACAGCCAGTTTCTGCATAGCTTTATCTTGCAGGTGCATCACCATTCTACAGCAGTAATAAAAGCAACATGCTTTTTATTTCTGTACCTCAAATGAAACCAGAGAAATTAGTGATTTTTCTGCCTGAAAACTTTCAGTTTAAAGCCAGGAAGAGTCACTGATTAAGACTTTGTGTGCATGGGGCTTCCACTTTAGTGTAGAGGATAAAGCCACCGCCTGCCTTGGCAGCATCATACGGACATGGGTTTGAGTCCCAGATGCTCCACTTCTGATCCATCTTTGATAATGCACCTGGGAAATGAGCAGAGGATGGCCCAAGTCCTGGGCTCCTGCAACCACTTGGGAGACCTGGAAGAAGCTCTTGGCTCTTGACTTGGGTGGGCCCGTCTCTGGCTGTTGCAGCAATTTGGGGAGTGAACCAGCAGATGGAAGATCTCTGTGTCTCTCCCTCTCTCTCTTTGTAAGGCTATCTTTCAAATAAATAAATAAATATTTAGCAAAAATAAAAAAGGACTTAGAATGAGGCCAGACATTGCATTCTAAGACATGTTGAGTTGGGAAGCAGTCCACACAGCAGACTCATAGAATGACAATCATTTTAAATAGCATATAGATGTAGCATTAGGTGTGAGAATATTAAGTATCATATCTAGTTCTCATCTCTTTTTCAAAATGGGAGGGCACTCTAGAGATTGTAGTTCTAGCAGAGTCTTTTTGTGCCAGTTACTATCCATCATTCATTAAAAATCTTTATAACTTCTTTGCTTTATCTAATTTGCTTTAGAGTTCACACCAGTGACTCACTACATCTTGACTTTTGTTTCTTCCTTATGATGAAGATCTAGTTCTGAAATCACAGCTGATCAATCATGTTCCATCTGTCTCTTGTTGCAAAGTTGTATTTGACCTGGTTTTTCATGCAGACCCATGTCAAGATAGAAACATTTGATGAGAAGAAGTCAGTGTAAATATGTTTTTAGTCACATTTGATTAACAAGGAAGATTTAGGAGTGGTCATCAGGCTAACTTTATCTGTAGTCCATTGCTAAACTTAGATCTATCTGTTCTGTATACAGAAGTCGTTGCCCTGAAGTACCTAGCCAGGATTATTTTGCTGGGAATTGTACTTCTGCAGAAGTATGCCATTCAATAGGCCCAAAGTTCAAAATAAAAGTGTTTAACAAAACCAACAAGATGATAACAAATTGAGTTACATCTATGCATATAAGCTATACAGAAGTTATATGTGAAAACAATGAACAAGGTTACAAGCGAATAGCAGAATACCATAATTAACATCATATAAGTACACAGGAAATGCTTATTAACCTCAGTGAAAGTTTTCAGGCCCATGAACATGGGCTGGTATTGTGGCCCAGTGGTTCAGCTGCCATCTTTGATGCCTACATCCCATACGAGTGCCAATTTGAGTCACTTCTTATTTGGCTCCATGCTAATGGACCTGGGAAAGCAGTAGAAGATGACATAAGTGCTTGGACCCCTGTCACCCATGGGGAAGACTCAGATGAAGTTCCTGATTCCTGGCTTCAGCCTTGCCCCATTCCATCTATTGCAGCCATTTGTGGAGTATACCATGGATGGAAGACCTCTCTTTCTCTGTCTCTCCCTCTTTGTCTGTAATTCTGCCTTTCAAATAAATGAAAAACTAAATCTTTGAAATAAAACAAAAACAATGAACAGAGTTGTGATCTGAAAGAAGGAGTATTACAGTGTGCTAACTACTTACATTAAATATGTATAATGTCTGATCCAAAAATTCTGAAAGTTAAAAATTGAATCCAAGACAGGCTTATATTTTCTTTTTTACCAGCAATATCTGGTATTTTCAAGTTTTGGGGTTCACCAAGAAGTGAAAACTCTATTCACTAATTGCAAGGGTAGGAGTTCATGATGCCAGATATTCTGTGCATAATTTTTGTATATGCTAACGTTTTCAAGGATATTGTGGTATGATGATAATAGATTCTTCTTTTTTTAAATTTATTCATTTTTACTTGAAAGCCAGAATTACAAAGAGGCAGAGGCAAGAGGGGAGAAAGATGTCTTCCATCTGCTTGTTCACTCTTCCAAATGGCCACAATGGCCAGAGCTGGGCTGATCTGAAGCCACGAGCTTCTTCTGGTTCTCCCACACTGGTGCAGGGGCCCAAGGGCTTGAGCCATCTTCCATTGCTTTCCCAGGCCATAGCAGAGAGCCAGATCAGAAGTGGAGCAGTCGGGACCTGAATCATTGCCCATATGGGATGCCAGCACTGCAGGTAGCGACTTTGCTTGCTATGCCACAGTGCCGGCCCTGATAATGGATTCTTACTGAGCTCATACAATAACGTTGCCACAAGAAACCAAAAAAGTTTTGCATTTTAGAGGAATTAAGTAGGTGGAAAGGTAAACATTTCCATCTATTTATAAAACTATACTAAAGTATAGTAACCAATAGAAATTGTAGAAATCTTCCTGAATCTAGATGAAACACTGAAATGCAGAACCAAAAACATTTAAATAAAAGCATAGAAATCCATAAATATGATTAATTCAATCTCATGTAACTAATTCTGTGTATTTGAAAGACAGTTACAGAGAGAGACAGAGACACAGAGAGAGAGAGAGCACTTGCATTTGCTGGTTCACTCCCCAAGTGGCTGAAACAGTTGGAGCTGAGCTAATCTGAAGCTAGGATCCAGGAGCTTCTTCTGGGTCTCCCATGTGGATGTAGAGGCCCGAGGACCTGAGCCATCCTCTGTTGCTTTCTCAGGAACATGAATAGGGAGCTGGATCAACAGTGGAGCTCCCAGGACTCAAACTGGTGCCCATATGGAATGCTGGAGTGTCAAGCCAGGGCTTTAACCCACTGTGCCACAGCACTGGCCCCTCTACTAGCAGTTTAATGGGATATTTAGTTTTTTTCTTTCCTGCAGCATTCTGGAAATTAGTGTCTAAAGTAGCCTAAGATCTGTATTTAAGAATATTTTCTGCTAAACTGATTTCAAGTGTTTTTAGAAAATACAAAATTATCCATTGACATATCCAAGGGTCCAGCTAGAAATCTCAAGGTCAAAATGCTTAGAACCTTGATCCTGAGAAATCCTATCAAGAATGCAAAAAGGGCTTCACATGTTTGGTCAAAACTTCTCTTGTCATGAGCTGTACGGAATCCTCTCTGGATTTGGGGGACCAAAAATTGGGAATTTCTTACACCCAGGGGGCTGAAGCTCATGGCTCTAAGGCAATCACCATGTTGAAAAATGACTATTTGACTCCTCAGGTACCCTAGTCTCTACTGTGTACCACATATTGATTGTCAGAGTGCTTTGCTTGCACACTAGAGTTTCTCACCTGATTTCACTCAGATTTAAAAGCTGTAGGAAATCATGGAAGTAGCCATTAGGAGCTTAGGTCTCCAGACATCACCAGTCACTGGGTTCCACATTCCCCTTCCTTCCCACAACTAAGTTCAGCTAAGTCAAAGGAAAAGGGTAGCTCTTTGTATTTCCTTTCTGAAAACATCAATGCTGAAAACATTTAGGTGAAGTCTTCTCTAGAAATTTCACTTGGTTAATGCTCTGTCTGCGGTGCTGGCATCCCCTATGGGCACCAGGTTCTAGTCCCAGCTGCTCCCCTCCCAGTCCAGCTCTGCTGTGGCCCAGGAGGGCAGTGGAGGATGACCCAAGTGGTTGGGCCCCTGAACCTGCATGGGAGACCAGGAAGAAGCACCTGGCTCCTGGCTGCAGATTGGTGCAGCTCCAGCCATTGTGGCCATTTGGGGAGTGAACCAACAGAAGGAACACCTTTCTCTCTGTCTCTCTCTCTCTCTCTCTCTCACTGTCTGTAACTCTACCTGTCAAATAACAAAGAAAAGAAAAGAAAAGAAAAGAAAAGAAAAGAAAAGAAAAGAAAAGAAAAGAAAAGAAGAAATTTCAAGTTGGAGAGAACATTTATCCAAGGTCTATGATCTAGATAGCTGATTATTTTTAGCATCTTTGAGCAAGAATTGTTAATGAGCTTTTCATCTTAGATCACCAAAGTGTTCCAAGTTTCAGTGAAGCACCACAGAATTCAAAGGAAATCTCATCAATCTCTTCCTAGCAGTTTATTTCCTGACAGTCACCTCCCAATAAAAGCAGCCAAAAGAACTTCTAAGACCACAGACACACATTAATGGAGCCACATGCCAAGTCCATGTCTATAAATTAGCTTTCAAATGGTCAGGGATTGGGGTAGTAATCTTAAATCTCCATGCACAAGTCCACAAAACAAGACAAGCTGTGTGCCAAGAAAGAGGAGACAGAGCATGGAGCCACAGGCAGACCAGGTTTATTCAGAAGGTTGATTCACTCCAAGGTGAATGCGTGGCAGAGAGTTCCCAGCAAACACAGCAAAGAGAGAACCCTCTGTCTTACAGACTGGTGCTTTATATAGCACAAAGTGCTGGGAAGGAGCTTGGAGGTCTGAGCTAAAGCAGGGCTGCTGAGATAGAGAAGAGCTTGGGCTAGATTTAAAGGTCCTTTGAGGTCACAGTGTGAGCTGGGAGGGGTTTGGGCTGAGGCTGGGCTCTGAGGCTGAGCACTGAGATAGAGGGAGACAGCTTGGGAGGAGTGGGGGAGATCTCAGGCTGATAGCAGAGTTTTCACATAGTGTTGTGTCCAAAAGTTGAGGCAGAGCAAGGCTGGTCAAGGCGGGGTGGGGGGGAGAGGCTGTATTAGCAAGTCAGAGAAACAGGGGACTGCTTGTTGTGTAGGTGAGAGATCAACATGGACATAAGGATTTTTGTCCTTTCTCCATCACTGTGTTTGACAAAGTCAGAATAAAGCAGACTTTGGTGGGAAATTTCTGATATAAATTCTATAATAAAATTTAGCCAATCACAATCTTTTGCAGTTCGGATAGATTTCTGTGGGTGATCCCATGGGACTGCCTGCCCTGCCCATGCAGGAGGTTGAGAGGGCATGGTGTGCTATGCCTCCCAGGAGGGACCCCACAGCCTGGCTGCTGGCAAGTGGCAGGAGCTCCAGGCCCATTTCCTCCATCCCCTCTTCCTGTTGGAAGCCTTGTGGCTATGCTTTTGTGGTTCATAAACAGAGAGCTGATAAGCAACTCCCAGACATGGGCTGGTTGCACAAAGGAGCCCAGGGGCCTATGTGTGCTAAGTGACCTAGAAGTCAATTAGTTGGAGGTCTTTTGGCATGTTGCCCCTTCTGCTCTATAGACTTGCTGTTGCCACCCAAGGTTTTTTCTTCCCCTCTTCCCCTATAAATTCTGAGCCTGATTGCTAAAAAACAGACAGGCTCATCAGGCCTGTCTCCAGTGTTTCTTGTGGAGAGATGCTGTTGCTCTTCCAGCCGGACAGCTGAGGGTCTCACGCAAAGAGACCACAGATGCCAGTCTTTAGATAATGGGATTCATGTTTGGCTGCCTTTCAGCTGGGAACCTGAGGAAATGTCTAGCAAGGGTGAATGCCATAGGAGTTGTCAGAGACCTAGTTGAGAAAATGATGTGCATCACCAATGGCAAAATCCAGCTCTAATGACAGAACTCCCAATCCCAATATGGAGCCACACATTTAGCATCTTTCAAGTCAGCAAGGAGTACTTACATTTTGCAAGAACTCTCAGTCAAGTCTCAAGCTATGTGCATGCCTATATTTGTTTTAAGCAAATATCATTTGTTCGGCCATGTGTAGGAAAGATAAGCAGAATATTAGCCACATTAGGCCCTTTATTCACAAGTTCCAACATCGTTACTGGCACCAATTCAGATTTAAGAGGAAGGCAATTGCTAACCTTGGGTGTGCATCTTGGGGAAGGGGCAAAGGAGATGCTGTGTTTCCTGTCTTTGCTCATTTTCTAGCCTGCAAACCTTTCTTCTTCTCTAGTAGCCCCAGGCAAGAAATCAGCCTGCTTCACTTGCTCATAGGTTCTTCTTGAAAATCCCATGGCGCGGGCGGTGCCATAGCTCACTAGGCTAATCCTCCGCCTTGTGGCGCTGGCACACTGGATTCTAGTCCCGGTCTGGGCACCGGATTCTGTCCCGGTTGCCCCTCTTCCAGGCCAGCTCTCTGCTGTGGCCAGGGAGTGCAGTGGAGGATGGCCTAAGTGCTTGGGCCCTGCACCCCATGGGAGACCAGGAGAAGCACCTGGCTCCTGCCATCGGATCAGCGTGGTGTGCCGGCCACAGCGCGCTGGCCGCGGTGGCCATTGAAGGGTGAATCAACAGCAAAAGGAAGACCTTTCTCTCTGTCTCTCTCTCACTGCCCACTCTGCCTGTCAAAAAAGAAAGAAAGAAAGAAAGAAAGAAAGAAAGAAAGAAAGAAAGAAAGAAAGGGAGGGAGGGAGGGAGGGAGGGAGGGAGGGAGGGAGGGAGGAAGGAAGGAAGGAAGGAAGGAAGGAAGGAAGGAAGAAAGAAAAGAAAATCCCATTGCCCACTCTCCCTCTGTCTGACCCTCATTCATATCAGGCATGTGAGTAAACACATGGGACAGCACCCAACATTGCACATCAAGTTGTCATTATGACCCATAACCTGCATACATTAACCAGAATCTCATCTGGTGGTCTCTCAATATCACCCACCCAGCTTGTTGTACTCAATTCAGGCTCCTCTAAGTTCAGAGCAGCATAAGGGGATGGACATGTAGTCAGGAGTCCACCCTGCCTTGCAGGGCTACCCCTGCCACATCACCTTCTGAAAATATTGTTGCTATGGCAACTTTCCAACCTTGAGGCCAGTGCTGCATACTTCCTCTGCCTGTAGGTCTACACACATCCCTTGGCCTCATCAGGCACTCCAGGAGCAGACTTGCTCCATGCATACTGCAATGCTGGCCAGAGGCAGGATTAGCTCAAACCACTGCCACCAGTCATCCCTGATGTGTCAACAGCTGCAGCCAGTACCACGAGGCCACAGCTCACAGCACATCTGTGACCATCCTATTCTGTGGGCAGATGTGTGATGTGGCAAGCCTCTGAGTCTTTTGCTGGATCCTTTAACCAATGGGCTCTAGAGGGGCAGGGCCTTTCCTCCCCAACTGTTTTCTACACTGTCAAGACAGTGCCTGCCCAACTCTGGTCTTAGGGGATTTGTCATTGTTCCAGGAGCATGTACTCAGGGGTGGATGGCTGGGCACTTCTGAAGTGTGAACAGGATTTTCTGTGTTTTGTTTTGTTTTCTTTCTTTCTTTTTTTTTTTTTTTTTTTTTTTGCTTTGTAAGGAGGACTCTATGGTTGAACATGACCAAAGTCCCCTGCCTCAGTTTTCTCACCTTCAAGTACACCCATAAGGTGAGAATAGATTCATGAGTCTTCCATTTACATGATACCTCAAGATTCTCTTCATTCAGCCATTCACATTCACATGTGCCCGGTGATGTGGGGCTAACAGAGGTCTGGTGGCTTGAGAGGTTTATGCTAAGAAGACAAGGTCAGGAATGAGCCTTCCTATGAAAGAGGGAATCTCAGGGTTAAAAAGATTCTGGCTTCAAATGTGGGGAGCTCCCACAGTCCCCTCAGCCAAGGCCAGAGATGATTTTCTCTTTCTTGGTTATGCCTCTCTGCCAAGACATGGGCACTAGGATACAAGTTGGGAGATCCCAGCCTAGTCCAAGTTGATGATTGGTTTGACAGCCTGCCAGTCAAGATCCATGTGCTGATCCCAGCTTTAGTTACCAAGCTTCTACCTACCATCTGCCTATTTTCATTTCATACAACGGTGTCATTTCTGGGCTCTGCTACCTCTGAGATCTGACTCTTTTTTAAAAAAAGATTTATTTATTTATTTGAAAGTCAGAGTTACACAGAGATAGAAGGAGAGGCAGAGAGAGAAGAGGTCTTCCATACACTGGTTCACTTCACAGTTGGTGGCTGGAATAGCTGGAGCTGCACTGCTCAGAACCCAGGAGCCAGGAGATTCCTCCAGGTCTTCCCATGAGGGTGCAGGGGCCCAAGGGCTTGTGCCATCTGCTTTCCCAGTCCACCGCAGAGTTCTGGATCAGAAGTGGAGCAGCTGGGAATTGAACCAGTGCCCATATGGGATGCTGGCACTGTTGGGGGTAGCTTTACCCTCTACACCACAATGCCAGCCTGAGATCTGACCTTAACCTGGTGGGTTCCTACCTGATGGGCATGGCATCCACAAATGATGTAGGTGACTGTATTCTGCACCCACAACTTTTGTCACATTGTTTTTAATTATCTATGTCCTTGTCATTTGTCCACCAGGACTGAAATCACCTTTAGGGTAATCATGATATTCACAGTATTCGTATTGCATCAATCATACCCAGGAGAGTACCAGGCATAATGCAGACAAGTCACCCCTGTCTCCCTTCCTCCTTTGCTCCTCGTTCCCACAGTGCTAGGGGCTCTTGCTCTTCTCCTCCTCCACCCCTCCCTCTGCACAGCTACCACCACCATGAGACCCATACACCATGCTCCTCTACTCCCTCTGACCCCATACGCTCTCCAGTTCCAGTGGATCCTAACAGGATGACATATCAAGTGTGGAGGTTTAGTTGTACTCATGAAGCGAAGCTACAGAGCTCCACTATCACTAAGTGAATTGTGGATGTTGGCCTTGGAAGCTCCGATTCTTGTGCTCAGTTCTATGGTCCTATGACAACTGAGGACATCGCAGGAATTAAGGAGATGCCTGCCTGCATATCCCATTCAGTTAGGAGCCACAGAGCTCTGCAGCATTGTTGTTGGAGCCCTTTCCATTTATTCACTGCTCAAACCTATTGCTTTCTTTTCTGCTTTGTGTCCATCCACTCATATCAGAATAGCCAGGACAGTGAGTTTTTATGAGTCATGATGGTAGCCAGTGGCTAGACACCTTACTTGGACTTTATAATGTGCATTTTGGCTGTTCCAGGAAATTGTTTTTTTAAAGATTTATTTATTTATTTGAAATAGTTACACAGAGAGAGAAGGAGAGGAAGAGAGGGAAAGGTCCTCCATCCGTTGGTTCATTCCCAATTGGCTGCTATGGTCGGAGCTGTGTCAATCTGAAGCCAGGAGCCAGGAGCCTCTTCCAGGTTTCCCACATGGGTGCAGGGGCCCAAGGCCTTGGGTCATCTTCTACTGCTTTCCCAGGCCATAGCAGAGAGCTGGATCAGAAGTGGAGCAGCCAGGACTTGAACCGATGCCCATATGGGATGCCACACTGCAGGTGGCAGCTTTACCCACAATGCCATAGTGCTGGCCCCTCCCCAAGGAATTTTTTTTACTTCTTTCCTGCTTAATTGTGCTTTAGTTACCTAAGGTTGATGAATCTATAAATTGTGAATTAGTGAGGTATTCCAAATTTAGCTTTGAAATATATGATTTTGTGGGTTTTTTAACTTAACTTTTTTTTTATAAATTTTTTTTTTGACAGGCAGAGTGGACAGTGAGAGAGAGAGATAGAGAGAAAGGTCTTCCTTTTACCATTGGTTAAACCCTCCCATGGCCGCGGAGGCCAGCGTGCTTCGGCCGGCGCACTGCACTGATCCGAAGGCAGGAGCCAGGTGCTTCTCATGGTCTCCCATGGGGTGCAGGGCCCAGGCACTTGGGCCATCCTCCACTGCACTCCCAGGCTACAGCAGAGAGCTGGCCTGGAAGAGGGGCAACCAGGACAGAATCTGGCGCCGCGACCGGGACTAGAATCCGATGTGCCGGCGCCACAAGTTGGAGGATTAGCCTATTGAGCCACGGTGCTGGCCTTTTTATAAATATTGAGCATTACTACTCCTTTTAAAAAATATTTATTAGCTTATTTATTTCAAAATCAGAGTTACACAGAGAGAGGGGAGGCAGAGAGAGAGAGAGAGAGAGAGAGGTCTTCTATCTGATGGTTCACTCTCCAATTGGCCACAATTGCCAGAAGTGTGCTGATTCAAAGCCAGCAGCCAGGAGCTTCCTCCAGGTCTCCCATGTGGGTGCAGGGGACCAAGTATCCTCTACTGCTTTCCCAGGCCATAGCAGAGAGCTGGATTGAAAGTGGAGCAGCCAGGTCTTGAACAGGGGCCCATATGGGATGCCGGTACTTCAGGCCTGGGTGTTAACCTGCTGCACCACAGCGTCAGCCCCTGAATTTTACTTTTTTATTTAGACCTTTCTTATAGAAATGGATTATGTCTTTTAGTTTCTAAGTAACTGCATCATAATGAGGACCATTGTAGATTGTAGCAGTGAAAAATATTTGGCTTGATGATCAACATAAGGCTTATAGATAGTAGCTACCCATGAGATTGTGTCTTGGATTTAGGGGAAGTTTATGTCAGTTGGAGGTAGCCTTTAATTACTGATGAACATGAATGTACTGAGAACTCCTTATCCATTAAATAATAAAATCCAAATGAAGATTTACACACGAGTTCCCTCCTGCCTTCATCTACCATTGAAATCCTGTTGTTTCTGCCTTTTGGATCTCCCTGTAATCTGTTGCCTCTTCTTCATTCCCACTACCACCATACCTTGGTTCAGGTCCTACTAAATTACCTTTGATATACTTTTTAATTGACCTCTCTGCTTTTTGTTTTTCTTACCTTTGTGTAAAGCCTCTTAGTTCATCCAAACATTTTTCTGATTGCTCAGGTTCTCTTACTCCAATATCTAGGAAAATCATGTGGCTGGTAGTTCTTTCAACACACCACACAAAAGAATGCTCAGTAAATGCTTACTAAATAATGAATGGAATGCCTTACAAAGCTAGGGTGAACATTTAACCTGCTTGGTCCTCGATGGTTTCTGTTTATACATTTCAACCCTGTGTCATTATGAATATGTCTCTTTTATTATCAAAGTTGTCTCTGAGCAACAAATTATACATTCATCTAATTGTGTGTGTTATCAAATAGATATCTATTTCATTATCTCTTCAACTAGGTAGTTATTGGGGATCAGAAATTGTATTTTTTTAATTTTTATAGCCTCATTTATTCATTGAACTAAAAGAATGACTCTATCAAGATGCTGAGTTTCAATGTCAAAGCAAACATGTTTCTTGCCCTCCTGAATTTTCAATCTGCAAGAAAAAGCAGTCTACACAAAGAATATCACCTGACATAATAAACATTAGTGTGAAATGAATGGATACATTTAAGCATTCCTAATCCAGCAATTCTAATCCCATGAATTATAATTGACAGAAGTAATCACAAACAGAACTCCATGTCATCCTGCTTCCATTTACATTTCTACTTAAAATCTTAAAATTCAAACACCACAAATATACCTAAGAATGCATAATATTTATATGCTATCTTGATATTAAGCATGAGAAAAATAACCATACAGCAATAGCAATTTTGAACCTCCTTTCTTTTTTAGATAAGTTATAATACTATGTGTTTCTCTACAGTGAAGATTAGGATTGTAGATACTCTTCCTCTCCCTCACTTTTTATTTTAGAAATGAGAAATCTGGGGTTTTAGAAACTGAGCTCCAAGATAAAAGAAATATTTCTTTTTTTAAAAGAAGATTTTTTTTTTATTTGAAAGGCAGAGTTACAGAGAGGCAGAGGGAGAGAGAGAGAGAGAGAGCAAGAGAGAGAGAAGTCTTCCATGCACTGGTTCACTCCCCAAATGGCTGCAATAGCCATAGTTAAGCAGATCCAAAGCCAGGAGCCAGGAAATTCTGCGTCTCTGATGTGGATGCAGGGTCCCAGGCATTTGGGCCATCTTCTGCTGCTTTCCCAGGCTACAGCAGAAAGCTGTATTGGAAGCGGAGCAGCAGGGACTTGAACTAGCCCCCATATAGAATGTCGGTGCTGAAGGCGGAGGCTTAGCCCACTATGCCACAGTGCTGGTCCCGAAAGACTTCTTAAACCAATATTTCATGTTGGTTGGCCTTTAAGCTAGACTTTTTTTTTTTTTTTTACCATACTTCCATGGGCAAATTCAATTCTAATCTCTTTTCACCTCAGCTTTCTCTTTGTAAATTGAGAATATGGTCTCCAGAATTAACCCAAGGTATAATTGATACAAAGTAAGGCATTTACTCTGTTAATCTGGACTCTAGAAGATACTTGGCAATGTTAGTCCTGTATCCAGTTCTCTTTTTTTCTTCCTTTTTTTTTTTTTTTTGTACTTGGTGAATTAGAGGGTGGTGTAAAATACTTTGAAAAGAACCACAAATAAAAGACAGAAGTAAAAATCATATTCTCAAATCTAGATGTTAAACTATGCTGCGTACACCTGTGCTGAGAGTTACATTGAAATCCTTGTCATTCGTTACTTGAGAGAAGCTGTCCAGGAATAAAGCAGCAGGGGATTTTCCTGAGGGAAACAGCGTGTGTGAGGGAACTGGGATTTGGGACTCAGCAGCAGTGGCTGTCACTTTTTAATATTTTGTTCAAGAAAGGAAGAACAGCAGCTGACCCTTGAGATCTGGGGTGGGAAGGAAGGGAAGGAGGGATGGAAACAAAAGCAAACGCTCTCTGGTTCCCAGCCTGTCTCCACCCACCCCGCACTGAAGCCCTAGGAGAGGGCCAGTAAGTCTATCTAGGAATGCCCTGGCCTGGACTCCATTTCCCAGAGTCACCCGGTGCTCTAACGTTTCCTGCTCTGAATGCCTGTGCGTGTGCATGTGGGAGAACGTGCGCATGCGTGCCTTTCCCTGTGGCTCGGGGCTGGGAACAGAAGTTCTTTTACTGATCAGAGAGGTCCCTGAGAGGCCGCGCTGCTCCTTCTCCCACATTCACTGGGGAGACTTGCTGTGCAAGTGCAATTGCAGGCGGTTCGGGAGCACACACCCCAGACCTGCCGCCCGCTGCTTCTGTGCCTCTGCATCTGCCACCGTGGGCCCCAAGTTCCAGCGACTTCTCCTGTCCCACACTCTCCGCTTTGCTCCCTGTGTGTCCTGAAGGAAGGGGACGTGCTCCCGAGAGTTTCCACAGCAAGTATGGAGAACAGGAGGGGCACAGATGTGTGTGTGGGAGAGGGGAGGGTGGCGGGTGGCGGCTCCCAGACCTCGATCACTTGCTTCTCAGTGATGCTGGGAGCTTCTCCGGCCGAGTCAAGTCTGGGGCCCAGGTGTTGTGTCTCCCACCACCACTTCCCAGTCTCCCGATGCACGGCCGGTCCCATGGGCTGCCTCGCTCAAATTCTCCTTAAAGTACACTGGACGAGGAACGGCACCAGCAGGGCAGTTGAGAGCACACTGAAGGAAGGAGTCCCTAGATTTAAATAAGCCCAGTTCTCACTTGGGTGGGTCAGAGAATGCCTTGTGGCTGGGCCTCCGGCTATATCCCCTGGTAGTTCCAGCTGGGCGGGGCTCAGTGGCCCTCAGCCAGAGCCTGAGGCAGTGGAGAGGTGGAGATGGCAGATCAGAGTAGGCTCTGGCTCCTGGCCCCCATGCTGGACCCCGCGGACACATTTTCAGCTGGGGCGCTGTGTGTTTGGCTGACTTTCCCAGCAGCACGTGAAGCTTGTGCAGTAGCTTTGTGGATTGATCGCTCCTCCGTGTTTAATTAACAGACTCTTTTTCAATCTGGAGCTTGAGGCCATGGAAATGTAGCTGATTTATTTTCCTGTGTTTCGATTTCTGTCTTCAACCCTTCTTTCTTCTCATGTTATTAGGGATGTGAACTTTTATTACCTGCTGCTAATCCCTTTGCAAAGTGAGAAGTGAACTGAAATTAATGCAAGTCTACCGTGTGAGTTAATAATGAGCTACTTCAAGCTGGATTTTCATAGTGGAGAGCTACAAAAACATAAATACAGAAAAGTATCAGTTTTTCTTGTCTAGTTCTTTACAGTCACTCAATGCTCCACCAAGCTGATTATCTTACAGTCCATACGGTTTTAATTAAGGGGGCCAGTTACTTTTTTTTTTTAATTTGACAGGCAGAGTTAGAGAGGAAGGTCTTCCTTCTGGTGGTCACCCCCCAAATGGCCACTATGGCTGGCGCACTGTGCTGATCTGAAGCCAGGAGCCAGGTGCTTCCTCCTGGTCTCCCACGTAGGTGCAGGGGCCCAAGCACTTGGGCCACAGTAGAGAACTGGACTGGAAGAGGAGCAAATGGGACAGAATCCAGTGTGCATATGGGATGCCGGCACTGCAGGCAGAGGATTAACCAAGTGAGCCACGGTGTCGGCCAGTTACTTTAAAAAAAAAATTATTTATTTATTTTAAAGGCAGAGTTACAGAGAAGCAAAGACACACACACACACACACACACACAGAGAGAGAGAGAGAGAGAGAGCTCCCATCTGCTGGTTCACTCCCCAGATGGTCACAATGGCGAGAACTGCATGGATCTGAAGCCAGAGGCCAGAACCTTCTTCCAGGTCTCCCACACAGGTACAGGGGACCAAGCACTTGGGCCATCTTCCACTGCTTTCCCAGGCCATAGCAGAGAGCTGGATCAGAAGTGGAGCAGCCAGGTCTTGAACCAGCACCCATATAGTTTTACCCGCTCAGCCACAACACCAGCTTCAAGTTACTTTTCTTATTCTGGGTTCTGAGTTTAACCCCATGACATTTTCAACATGGGAGGATATTAGTGATAGATTTTCAAAATGACTGGTCTGTGGAAGCCTTTGTACAAGGTGTTAATGTGAAGAGGGTAAGGAAGCAAAGAGAAAATGTGCCCCTCTCCCCCACAGAGATGCCCACACAGTATGGTAAAAGATGTGGCTTTGGGCTGGCACTGTGGCTCAGTAGGTTAATCCTCTGCCTGTGGTGCCAGCATCCCATATGGGAACCAGTTCGAGTCCCAGCTGCTCCTCTGATCCAGCTCTCTGCTATGGCCTGGGAAGGCAGTAGAAGATGGCCCAAGTGCTTGGGCCTCTGCACCCATGTGGGAGACCCAGAAGAAGTTCCTGGCTCCTGGCTTTAGATCAGTGCATCTCTTCTGGCCATTTTGACCACCTGGGGAGTGAACCAGCAGAAGGAAGACCTTTCTGTCTGTCTATCCATCTCACTGTCTGTAATTCTACCTCTCAAATAAACATGTTTTAAAAAAAGAGAAATGTGGCCCTGAAAACTATTGCTATAGACTAACTTTCAGTGTAATGAAGTTTTCACTTGATTAACTGAGTGATTCATAGACTCTGTTAGAGTCCTGTTGTCACCAGATTACTAATCTGTGAAACTCATTTAGCATAGTAAGGTTACCTAGGAAGTAAGAATAGAAAGGGAATCCTGGATAGAGGTTGCTAGGGTGACAGCATTCTTCCTCTGAAACCCAGTGTGTTTTGACCTTTTCTCGCATGTACTCCCTATCACAGTGCTTGTGAGTGGGCAAGCAGTTATGTGTTTCTGCTGAGAAGAGCTGCTTCATACCCAGGAAACAACTGTAAGACACTTTCTCAGCAACTGTGTTGTGTGTACATTAATACGAACTTGAAAACAGCCAAGAACAGGATTCCTGGACTACTCAGGCTAACTCACTGTCCTTGGCACATCATTCCCTGCTCTGCAATAAGTTTCTGGCAAGTTCTTTAAAATTTTTAGGAGAGACATATTTCACATGAGAGACATAATCTGGTAATGCAGCAGTGATGTCTTTAAGAAAAGGTGCCATGTGAGGAAGCAGTCTGATGTGTCCATTCATCTTCCCATTAATAACTCTCATTGATGTCTACCACAGGGTGACAGAAGCAATCCTCCTTCTGAATTGCATGAAGCCAGGAGGATTCCTCTACAGTTTATCTGAGCTTTCCTTGTATGAGGGAATCACCAAAATACTACATTATATAGGGTTTTTTTTAATGCATTTTATTTTCTTAAAAGGCAGATTTACAGAGAGACACAGAGAGGTCTTCCATCCCTTGGTTCACTCCTCAAATGGCCACAATGACTTGGGCTGGGCCAGGTGAACCCAGGAGCTAGAAGCTTCTTCTGGTTCTCACACTTGATTTCAGGGGCCCAAACACTTGGGCCATCATCCTCTGCTTTCCCAGGTGAATTAGTAGGGAGCTATATTGGAAATGGAGCAGCCAGGTCTTGAACCAGTGCCCATGTGGGGTGCTGGCACTGCCAGGGTCTGCTTAACTTACTATATCAGTCCCATGTGCATTTCTTCAATGGGGGAGGGGTTAATTTTTTTCTAATAGGACTCTCAAAATAAAGATTATAATGTGTAGTAGATGATGATTTTGGTTATATTTTGAGTTTCATTAAATTTCTATATTTTTGAAGTTAATGAGTACTAGTAGTTATTTTTTTTTAAATATTTATTTATTTTACTTGAAAGTCAGAGTTACAGAGAGGAAAGGCAGAGAGAGAGAAGTCTTCCATCTGCTGGTTCACTCCCCAGTTGGCTACAGTGGTCGGAGCTGTGCCGATCCAAAGCCAGGAGCCAGGAGCTTCTTCTGTGTAGTAGTTATCTTATGCTATCCTTGCTTTGGATAAACAAACTCTCCCATCCCTCATTTAAAATGCTTTTTAAAATAGGTTTATTTTGAGGACTGGCACTGTGGCATGGCAGGTGAGGCTGCCACCTACAGTGCTGGCATCCCGTATGGGTGCTTGTTTGAGATCCAGCTTCCTGCCATGGCCTGGGAAAGCAGTGGAAGATGGCCCAAGTTCTTGGGTTCTGCACCGCATGGGAGATCTGACAGAAGCTTCTGGCTCCTGACTTCAGATAGATCCAGCTCTGGCCATTGCAGCCATTTGGGGAGTGAATCAGTGCATGAAAGACCTCTCTCTGTGCCTCTGCCTCTCTGTAACTCTGCCTTTTAAATAAATAAATAAATATTTACATGCTACACCACTGTGCTGGCCCCAAGACCTAACAGGTTTTCTGGGTGCTTATCTTGGGGTTCACTTTGAACACTAAGCACAGTTATTCTGTGTGACTGAATATTTCATGTTCCTTCTTATGGAAAAGTTTTTCTCATGATCTGAGTGATTGGCTACATCTGCCCATAGTGGAAACTAAAACTTAATTTGGCATTTGAACACCCAGAGTGCTGAGTCCCGTAATCTCCTGAATTTAATCAAAAAATGTGTTTTGAAACATTTGGTCTGTGGGTAGGCAGGGCAGTTTTCCTGGATCCCTGTGAGAATTGATGAGCTGATGGTGTGTTTCTACCCCACATTATATTCTGAAATTTACTTCCTTTTATTTTCCTAAAATTACTATATTTGTAATTTGCTCCCCCTTTCTGAAATGTTTGTGCTTCTGTCCTCCTTACAAGCATGGACATAAGTAGCCCTTTTCCTTCTCTCTCTCTCTCTCTCTCTTTTTTTTTTTTAAACAGGCAGAGTGGACAGTGAGAAAGAGACAGAGAGAAAGGTCTTCCTTTGCCATTGCTTCACCCTCCAGTGGCCACCGTGGCCGGCACACCACGCTGATCCAAAGGCAGGAGGCAGGTGCTTCTGGTCTCCCATGGGGTGCAGGGCCCAAGCACTTGGGCCATCCTCCACTGCACTCCTGGGCCACAGCAGAGACCTGGCCTGGAAGAGGGGCAACAGGGATAGAATCCGACACCCCGACCGGGACTAGAACCCAGTGTTCCGGTGCCGCAAGGTGGAGGATTAGCCTAGTGAGCCATGGCGCCGTTTCTTTTCCTTCTCTTTATGATGTTACAAGAGCAGTGGGATATTGCAGCTCTCTCCCCTGGCAGCACATCTTCCTCAGTACGTCTCTTTGAATTAGACCCTGGGTTAACTTGGCTGCACAAAAGGCATATATCTAAACCCAGTGTACCTAATGAATGAAAGTCATCATAAAATCAATATGCCTTGTAAACCTCTCATCTCTTGTTTTGGAATGTGTTGTGAATGTGTCTTTTATGTCAGTGTCTGTAAGCCGGAGACTTCCCACTTAAGGCAGAAGGCTGCTGAGGGACAGCACAACTGTAGCTTTGCTCTGTTGCTTTACTGTGGCTACTCTCTCACCCTCTCTATTTTATTAAGATTTAAAAATTTTATTTTAAAGCAGAGTTACAGAGAAAGAGGCAGAGACAGAAGGATGGGGATCTTGCATCTGCTGGTTCACTCAAGAGACTGCAATGAATAATGCTGGCCCAGCCTGGAAGTCCAACCCAGTGTCCCACATTGGTGCAAGGACCCAAGTACTTGTGCCATCTGTTTCTGCTTCCCTAGTTGCATTACAGGGAGCTGGATCAGAAGTGGAACAGCTGTGACTTAAACTGGCACTCATGGGGCTGGCATTGTGGCACAATGGGGAAAGCTACCATCTGCAATGCTAGCTTCCCAGATGAACAGCCGTTCATGTCCCAGTTGCTCCACTTCTAACCTAGCTCCCTGCTGATGGTCTGAGAAAAGCAGCAGCAGATGACTCAAGTGTTGGGGCCATTGTAACCCATGTGGGAGACCCAGATGAAGTGCCTGGCTCCTGGTTTCTGTGTGCTTCAGCCCTGGCCATGGCAGCCATCTCAGATGGAAGATCTCTCTCTTTTTTAGCATTTATTTATTTATTTACAAGGCAGAGATAGAGAAAGGGAGAGAATGAGAAAGAGATTTTCCATCTGCTGGTCTACTTCCTAGATGGCTGCAATGGCCAAGACTGGGCCAGGCCCAAGCCAGGCACCAAGAGCTTCATCCAGGTCTCCCACTTGGCTGTCAAGGACCCAGGTATTGGGCCATCTTCTACTTTTCCAGGGCCACTAGCAGAGAACTGGATCAGAAGTGGAGCAGCCAGGACATGAACTGGTGCCTATACCAGATGCCAGCACTGCAGGCAGCAGCTTTACCTGCTAGTCCACAATGCCATCCCATCTGACTCTCCCTCCTCTCCATAACTCTGACATTTTTTTAAGATTTATTTTATTTATTTGACAGAGTTACTGATAGAGATAGAGACAGATAGAGAGGTCTTTAGTCTGCTGGTTCACTCCCCAAATGGCCACAGTGACCAGATCTGAGCTGATCTGAAACCAGGAGCCAGTAGCTTCTTCTGGATTTCCCACATGGATATAGGGGACCAAGGACTTGGGCCATACTGTGCCACTTTCCCAAGCACATTAGCAGGCAGCTGGATTGGAAGTGGAGCAGCCAAGACCTGAACCAGGGACCATATGGGATGCAGGCCAGTATCTCAACCAGCTGTGCCACAGCACTGGCCCCCAAAACTCTGACTTTCAAATAAATAAATCTTTTTTAAAGGATGGACACACATATTGGATCCCAGCATTTTATTTGGTGGTGGTTTAATCCACTGTGCCACAAAGCCAGCCCTACCCTTTATCCTGGTGACTTGTGTGTCAAGATCTGGGTAATATCTGCTGAACAACTGTTGGTATTATGGTAGACTCTTCTGTTTTATTTTGGTTCTCATTTGTTGAGTTTATTTTGGCTGCCACTTTTGGGGAGCAAGCTGTGATGTCATCAGTGGCTAAAGCTGCTGTGTGTTAGGCTGGCACTGATTCTACCTTTCCATTTCTTCAAGTAGAAGTGGAAAATGAAATCCTCTCAAAACTAACATGCTACAAGTAACAACTGGAAATCAAGCTTCCTTTCTTCCCACCTAACAGACCCAGCTGGTCTCTGTGTTTCTCATTTTAGCCCAAACCTACATCAGATTCCTAGAGCAGAAGGAAGCTTATTTTTTAATGCAGAATTCATAGATGTGGTTGTCCATTCACCTCTGAGAATTAAAGCCATCACTCTGCTTTTTGACTGGTTTTCAATTTGTGGTGGTGCCCTCTCTCACAGGAGGACAGAGTCCTCACAGAAGAATACACCTAGGAGGAGAAAACTTCAAGGAGTGGGTTTTCCAAAGTGAAATGGAATTCTGGCCTGGACATCCTCGAGATCATGATCAGCAGAGTGGGGAAATTCTTGGCTATGTCCATTCACATCCTTTCCTTTTTGATCATTGTATTCCTCCCTTACATAGTGCTCTGTGCTCTCCTTCTGATGCACACACACAAGTCATGTCTGTGATTGAGGCTGTTTGTGAACCACTGCAGCATCTGGAGTTGCCTTTGTCTCCATCTCTAACCAGAAACTCAGATGCAGAGTGAGGAGGGGACTGCCAGCCTGCCACACAGGGTTTGGGTCCCTTGCTCCTTTACTTTTCTTCAGTGCAAGAGCAGCCTTAAAGAGAGCCGTACTGGGTAGTATTATTTCTTTTGGATTTGAGTGCTTGGAGAGCAAAAGAAATACATGTTTTTTTCCTTATAGAATGGATTGAGGAGGCACTACATAAAGTCAGCAGTGACTTTCTTGGCTCTTGTTACATGTCAAGATGAGTCAGAATATTTAGGGCCATTTGTTAAATTTTTTAAAAAATTAAAAATATTCATTTATTTGAAAGGCAGAGTTACAAAGAGAGAAAGAGAGATGTAAATCATTTATCCACTGTTTCACACCCTTAATGGCCACAGCACCTGGGGTTGGAACTGGATTAAAGTCAGGAGCCAGTATCTTCTTCCACATTTCCCATGTGGGAGTAGGAGCATAGGCAGCAAACTTTGTAGCTTTCCTAGGCACATGAGAGAGCTGGATCAGAAGTAGAGCAGCTGGGACATGAACTCGTGCACAACATGAAATACCAGCATCACAGGCAACAGCTTTCCCACTATGCTCTACTGTCTGTTTATTATTATTATTATTATTATTATTTGAGAGAGAGAGAGAGGGAGAAAGGCCTTCCATCTTCTTGTTTACTCCCAGATGGCTGCAATGGCTGGAGCTACCCTGAACTGAAGCCAAGAGCCAGGAGCCTCTTCCAGTTATCCCACATGGGTGCAGGGGCCCAAGGTCTTGGGTCATCTTCTGCTTCCCCAGACCTTAGAAGAGAGCTGGATCAGAAATGGAGCAGCTGAGACTCAAAGCAGCGCCCACATGGGATGCCAGCAGTGCAGGCAGCAGCTTTCCCTGCTGGGACACAGTACCAGCCCCTCTATCATCTGTTTTATGGAAATATGTATTTAAGGGATGTTAGAAGGCCATTCAGGCCCTCCCTACAAAACATTTTGAAATAATGATTGACAGTCCACAAGACTGCTTCCAAAGGGAGAGAGCAGCAGGGACAGAGAGGCAGTGATATTGAAAGGGTGTGAGGAACAAGGGAAGATGGGAAGGCCAGAAGAAATCTTGAAAAGTATTCCAAAGGATAAAGTAATAGGACACAGGTCATTTGTGCAGGTTTCTATTATAGGGTTTTCCTTTTTTTTTTTTTTTTAAATTAGAGATAATTTCTAACATAATTTGTGATATATTGGACTCACTTTTCAGTTTTCTTCTTACAGATAAGATGTGCTTATAAGATGTAGAGGGGCTGGTACTGTGGCTTTGTAGTTTAATCCTCTGCCTGTGGCACTGGCATCCTATATGGGCACCATTCTAGTCCCAGATTCTCCTCTTCTGATCCAGCTCTCTGCTATCACATGGGAAAGTAGTAGAAGATGGCTCAAGTGCTTAGGCCCCTGTACCCAAGGAGGAACAGAGAAGAAGCTCCTGGCTCCTGGTTTCAGATCAGTGCAGCTCCATCAGTTATAGTCATTTGGGGAATGAACCAGCAGATGGAAGACTTTTATCTCTGTCTCTTCCTCTCACTGTCTATAATTCAACCTCTCAAATAAATAAAATCTTAAAAAATAAGATGTAGAGAAGTACTGGAATTAAATGCAATAGTACACTCCTAAATATGCAGTTAGCATTAAATTTTTGTTGAGAAAGGGATGCGCTTGGCTTTATGTGTGTCTTGCTTAGAGCAGAATTTTTATGACTGAATTTGAGATAATTAAAAATCAGTTTCATAATTGACACATTGATGATTTTTACTGCTGCAGCCTCCCCCTCACTCTGTATCCCTATGCAGATAGTCCACATGAAGGTACAGCAGAAAGAGAGGCCTGCATATCTGGAGTAATGCAAATATGCCCTTTGCTTAAACCAGGGGATTGATCAACTGGAGTTCTTTGTGATTCAGTTTGCATTTTTCTGTAGAGTAAAATATAGTGATTTGGGTAAAGTATCTTGTCTTCTAGTAGATGATTCCAATTGGCTTTCTTATCCATCTACCAGGCATCACAGGTGATTCCCAAGACAGGTGTTGGGCTCTATGGAAAAAAAAAAGTAGCCTCTTCAGAGTTGATGTATTTCTCCTGGAAAATTGGAGAAATATTTTGTAAGAAGCAGTTCATGGAGGAAGTGTACTTCCCTAGAAATGAGACAGAAGTGATTCCCTTTACTTGCCCCTCCCTGAGCTAGTTCCTGAGGCTGATTGATCAGGCCAAGAATGCTAATATTTATAGGCCAATTAGGAATGATGCATGTTTGTCTTACACATGAGATGTCTACAGATCTGTTTCTCAAGGCCTTTAAGATAAAATAAGAAAACTTTGCAACAAAAGAGAAGGTTGGCATTGCCTGTTGCCTTGGTCTAGGATCTGTGCATTTATTACCCACTTAGTACTCTGACTGCTAATGTGCGCATCTCCTGATGGTTCTTTTTTGGCCATTCCTGTGTCCAGATTCCTTAATGGGTGACAATCTTTGGCCAGACTGCCAGTCTGATAACTCAGCCCAAACTGGAGTTGACTAGTTTGTGTAGCCACTTCAGGATTAAGGTGGTCCAAAACTGCCAGTGCCCAATGCTGCCTTTATGCTCACTCAAGAGATAAGACTCTGGGCACAGGTCCCAAGTGGCTTTGCTTGGTCCTCTTCCCTAGATCTCCCTGGTGACCAGGCTGATTCTCAGGTAGGCAGGGAACTTGTTGGCTCCAGATTTCTGTTTTGCATTCATCTGGAAAATATTTGAGTTTTCTCTTGGATCTCAAGAGTCCTGAGTAGGGAGTTTTATTTTGTATTGAGATGTGTCTTTATAAAGACAGGTGTCACTGAAGACTGTGTGTCCTCAGAATCAACTGAACTCACCCAGGCCTGCATGGAGTTCTGGGATCCTGGCTTCAGGCTGAACATTGCCTGCTGTTGTGAGCATTTGGGTGTGTACCAGAAAATGGAAGAAATCTCTCTCCCTCTCCATCTCCCTCTACCTTTCAAATAAAATGAAAAACAGATAAAAATTGGAAAAAGTGTGCTTTGCCTTGTGTCCTAAGGCAAAAGTAATTACTGTTGTTATAGGTAGAACTCATTTGTACACTTCACAAATACTCACAAATCTCAGGTTAAAGGCTTGGTGGTCACTACTGGCTGTGCTGCCTACTCAGCTCCCATTCTGTAATGCACCCCCTTCCATCATCTGCAGTTCACTTTGGGTGCTCATAAAACACCAAACTGCCTCCTGACTTTACATCCCTACATTCTTTATACATAGCTGGGCCACAATCTCATTTTCTTTAGCAGCATGCTAATTTTTATGAGTGCTTCATAGGCAAAGAATAATGGGGACATTGATTTTTTCTGAGCTTTTGCCCTAAGTGGTTTATTTTATGAAGCTGATTCTGGGTACTGTATAGAACTTTGCTGGATCAGAAGTTGGGGTGCAGAGGTTGACATTACAGAAATAAAGCTAGCACTGTCACTTCCACCCTGCAACCCATGCCTGCCTTTGGTTTCTGCTTTTATAGAGTGTTGGAATGAGGCAGTAATGATGCAATAAAGGAATGAACTTTCAGTTGTTAAACATTTTTATTTTTATTAATACAAAGAGAACAGATTGCATAAGATGGTAATTCCAGAAGAACATAACCATACTTCTCTATTGCCCCCTCCTTTCTTCCTTTCTCTTTTTAAGGATTTAATAAGCTGGCTTTTTTTCCCTAACCTAGTCTTTACCCCTTCACCTCCAGCCTTCCTGTCCATTTGTTCTTACTTTATAATCTAGTACTTTAAGCTTTTTTCCCCCTTCTTTCATGCATGTTTTTGCCTACTCCTACCCCAATTCCAAAGAAGGAAAAATGAATAAAAATCATGACATACTGATTCAAAGACAGGAATCCTATCCAGAAATACAGAAAAAAGTTACTTCCTTTTTCTTTTTATTAACAATTTATGTATTGATTTACCTTTCTGGAAGAGGCAGCTGGAAGTTCTCCGAGGTCTGGCCTTAGAATGTGAGGAGAGCCAGAGATATTGGATAGACTCTTTACAGTCTGTTTTACTGTGAGAGATGTTGTTGCACTTGCCTGTGGCAGAAAAAAATGAGATTTCAATGATTTTTTTTTTCTGTAATACTAATTTTTATGATGAGTCTCTTCTTTATCACTGGATAGAGACCTGTCAAATTTACTATGAGCAAAAAATTTCACAGACACAACTGCTTCCAGAGGAGATGAATGACTCTCCATTCCCACGTGACCTTCCCCTGAGATCTCCAGGTGGCTTCTCTTAGTCTCCTGGAAGCAAAGAGAAGATTCCAACCATAGAAGAAGTTCACTATGACTGTGGTGTTGTTCCTTGGAAGTTCCTGCCAAAAAGTAATCATTTAAGAACACCAGGGGCATTTCATTAGTTTCACAGGACTCTCTTCTTCCTGGCTTCAGTGGAGGGGAAAAATAACCACAGTTGAAGCATGATTCTAGGCAAAGCACAGTTATTTATCTGCATAACAAAAATCCTCATGTTTTTCTGCACATTGTTAGTCTTACATGGGTTAGAAAAAAATGCCATTTAATGTCTTAGAACTCTCTAATGTTAAAAAGTGCAAGAATTAAAAATTGCTATTATTTTATACTCTTATAACGCTGCAAAAGCATTAACATTGTGCATTTCTGGGTGATTTGGAAACTCTAAATTTGAAATCAATTACATTGACTGGCTTTGCAGAGTAGGAAGAAAATAATTGGTTTATTAATTATTTATAAAGAGAGACTATGAAAGAAGCTATTCATTGGTACCAATTGTCTAAGCTTTAGTGTTTATGAAACAATGATTTATTTATTTATTTGTTTATTTATTTATATTTGAGAGAGTTATAGACAGTGAGAGAGACAGAGAAGGGTCTTCCTTCCGTTGGTTCACTCCCCTAATGGCCACTATGGCCAGTGCTCTGCCGATCCAGGGCCAAAGTCAAGTACTTCCTCCAGTTATCCTGTGCAGGTGCAGAGAACCAAGCACTTGGGCCACCCTCCACTGCCCTCCTGGGCCCAGGAAGAGGAGCAAATGGGACTAGTACCCAGCACCCCAACTGGGACTAGAACCTGGGGTGCTGGTGCCACAAGTGAAGGATTAGCCAAGTGAGCCATGGCATCAGCCTATGATTTATTTTATTTTATGAGCTATGTCCACTTGAAGTTGTGAAAGAAAACATACAATGGTGGTTGTAATTCACTTTAACAGACTTTTTGAAGGATTTTGTTTATTTCTTTGAGAGGCAGAGTTACAGACAGTGAGAGGTAGAGACAGAGAGAAAGGTCTTCCATCCACTGGTTCACTCCCCAAATGGCCACAACAGCCAGAGCTGCTTGATCCAATGCCAGGAGCCAGTGCCTCTTCCTAGTTGCCCATGGGTGCAGGGGCCCAAGCACTTGGGCCACATTTTACTGCTTTCCCAGGCCATAGCAGAGAGCTGTAGTGAAAGAGGAGTAGCTGGGACTAGAACCAGTGCCTATATGGGATGCCAGTGCCACAGGTGGAAGATTAACCTACTGTGCCATGGCACCGGCCCCACAATTCTCTTCAAAACAGAAACATTTATTCCTGAGTCTTTTGATGAGCTAGGCCAATGAAGTCCTGACAAGGCACATATGTCTCTAGAATTAGAGGAGCGCTCATCATTCTCATACTGTGTTCTGTTGCTGTTCAGCCTGTGACAGTGACATGTAAATAAAAAAGCAGATATTCAGCATGTGGTTACCCCACAAGGAGTCTTATCTTGTCTGCATCTGAATAATTTTGATAGCCAGGTGTGGTTTTTTTTTTTTTTTTTTTTTTTTTTTTTTTTTTTTTTTTTTTGGACAGGCAGAGTGGGCAATGAGTGAGAGACAGAGACAGAGAGAAAGGTCTTCCTTTTGCCATTGGTTCACCATCCAATGGCCGCCGCAGCTGGCATGCAGCAGCTGGCGCACCATGGTGATCCAATGGCAGGAGCCAGGTGCTTCTCCTGGTCTCCCATGGGGTGCAGGGCCCAAGCACTTGGGCCATCCTCCACTGCACTCCCTGGCCACAGCAGAGAGCTGGCCTGGAAGAGGGGCAACCGGGACGGAATCCGGTGCCCCGACCGGGACTAGAACCCAGTGTGCCAGTGCCGCAAGGTGGAGGATTATCCTAGTGAGCCGTGGCGCCAGCCGCCAGGTGTTTTTAAGTTGCTGAATATTCTCCTAATTTGTATTTATTTAAAGACTATTAACTCAGTATGACAATTTTTGTTATAATAATTTGATTGCCAATAAGGAATTTACAAATTCATACCTTGACTAGAGTTTTACTTTGTAGTAATCACAGACTAGCAGAAGTCATAAACTATTAACCCTCATTTTTCTAAAATAAGAGGTTGTAATTAATATGAATATTTAAAGAATATATTTTTTAAGATTTTATTTATTAATTTGAGGGGTAGAATTACAGACAGAGGGAGAATGAGAGACAGAGAGAAAGGTCTTCCTTCCATTGGTTCACTCCCCAGATGGCTGCAATGGCCAGAGCTACATGGATCTAAAGCCAGGAGCCAGCTGCTTCTTCCTGGTCTCCCATGCAGGTGCAGGGGCCCAAGCACTTGGGCCATCTTCCACTGCTTTCCCAGGCCATAGCAGAGAACTGGACTGGAAGAGCGGCAGCTGGGACTAGAACTGGTACTCATACTGGATGCTGGCACCACAGGCAGAGGATTAACCTCTGCACCGCATCACCAGCCCCAAGTACATGAAGAATTTAGAACAGAAAATCTACCAAACTCATGGAGTTTATCTCCCTTTCAAAACTTTTAATAGCCTTTGGGATGGAGAATGCTAATTTAAGGTACTGTAATTAAGTTCACACAAACAAAAGATGTTTTAGGATGTTTTCCTTCATTATTTAAGTTAGATACTGTTAGAAATTCTAGATTATTTTGGGGATAAATTGTAATTTCTTTTCACAAGTGTATTTGAGTAGAAACACAAGCTTTTATAATCAATTATTTATGTTTAAAACATATGCTTATGTATATTTTGTATTAAAATAACAGCATTTTATGAAGTTTAGATACACCTTGTTCAATACAAGCCTATACTTTTTTTAAGTTTTATTTAAAAAGAATCTTTGTATTTATTTTTTAACACAGGAAACTCAGGTGACACAGTAAGTCCATAATTTCCCACAGAATTCATAAAGTTAACAACTGAGTATCTTAAGTCTTATAAATCTTCTGAATTATTCATAGTTATGCACTCGATGGAACGTACTCCTCAGCAGCTGAGAAGAATCTTAACTTAAAAGCACCAACTCTTCAGGCATCTCTACAGACCTCTATTTTTCATTCCCTAAGACATGCAGTCAGACTGCTGATGCAGCAAATACCAATTCACCTTAAGCTGAATGGATAAGAAAAAGCATTTGGGAAACCAACATTCTTAATATTAAGTCTGAAAGCATTTCTACCTCTTTACTGAATGACTTTCCCTTCTGTCAGTGTTAAACTCTAATGAATAAAAATTGTGTTTTGAACATAATTTTTTCAGGTTAATCTAGCACTTTAGGACATTTGTATTTGTTTTATAAGCCTTAAGGAAAACAAAAAGATAATCTCTAATCTAGACAATTCTGGACTCTTTCATTAGATTTAGAGTTTTACAGCAAAGTAATATGATCTGTCCAAATAGTATGCCTTTTAAAAACTTCTCTTCATGTATGTAAATTAATAAAGCTTATTTCCAATATATATTTTCTGTATTTTCATTTGCTGAAGCAGGGTTCAAAGGGTGTTTTTAGGATCTTGCCAACATCAGCCCTATGTACCCATAAATTATTGGAGCCATTAAATGGACAATAAAAACTGGTTGAGGCTACTGATGAATGCTTCAAAAGGAATCTGAATCTTTTTCAGGTGTCTTTTTAGGCCATTAAGGCGATTGATAACATCCCAAAACTCTGTAGTTTGGAACATACACCTTAGCAGTTTGGACCCTACACTTTAGCCAATCATTTTAAAAAGCATCACCCCCAAAGCCATCTAACCACCTTTACTAGGTCTATTCCCACCACTGGATTTACTAATCAATTTTAAGAGATGTTCTTTAAATTCCCGCAGAATGAGATGATTTACTGAATGGTGCTATAATATGTAGAATGTTTCTGAAAACTCTATATAAACCCCACAAAGTATATGGGATGGGTCCTCATCAGATGACCACTGTGATGATTGGAGTGGACCCTAGATCAAGCTAGAACAATAAACCTCTTTGCTTTTGCATCATTGAAGTCTCTCATTGGGATAATTGAGTCCCATCCAAGTTCGGTCTAACAGAAAGAGAGTCGGCCTCTGCCATTCGCTAGTTCACTCCCCAAATGGCCACAGTGGCCAGAGCTGTGCTGATCTGAAGCCAGGAGCCAGGAAATTCTTCCAGGTCTCCCACATGTGTGCAGGGGCCTAAGGACTTGGGCCATCTTTCTACTTCTTTCCCAGGCCAGAGCAGAGAGCTGAGTCAGAAGTGAGCAGCTGGGACTTGAACTGGAGCACATATGGTGTGTCAGCACTGTAGGCCAGGGCTTTAACCTGCTGCACCACAGTGCCAGCCCCCCAACTATTTATTAAGAGCTCCTAACTGACCTGTTAATTTTGATAAAAAATTTATGACACTCATGAGTTTTATTATGAATCTTCATTCTAGTTTGCATGGCATATAAATGACCCCCTTGGTGAAATACATAATGATCAAACAATGGCTGACAACAAACACCCTTAGATCAATTCTTGAGCAACTATTCAGTAATAGGCCACCACAGGGCCCTACTTGTCATGCTCCTGAACCATCAGGTGATGCTGTATGTTCTTTTATTTTTTAAATTTTTTTATTTTATTTTTTTATTTTGACAGAGTTATAGGCAGAGAGAGAGAGAGAGAAAAAGGTCTTCCTTCTGAATGTTGTTGGTATTTTGATTGAGATCATGTTGAATCTGTAAATTGCTTTTGAGGGGCTGGCACTGTGGAATAGTAGTTTGAGCCTCTGTCTGTGGCATTGGCATCTCATATGGATGCCAGTTTGGGTCCCAGCTGGTCCTCTGATCCAGCTCTCTGCTTGTGGCCTAGGAAGGCAGTGGAAGATGGCCCAAGTGCTTGGGCTCCTGTATCCACATAGGAGATGAGGAGGAAGCTCCTAGCTCCTGGGTTCAGATCAGCCCAGCACCAGCCATTACAGCTATTTGGAGAATTAACCAACAGTTAGAAGGCATCGCTTTTTGTCTCTCCGTCTCTCTGTCTATAACTTCTTCTCAAATAAATAAATGATAGTAAAAGTAAAATTAAAAATAATTTCTATTGGTAGAATGGGAATTTTGATGATATTTGTTCTTCCAATTTATGAACATCAAAGATTTTTCCTTTTTTTGTGTTTTCTTTTTTTCTTTAATGTTTTGTAATTTTTCTTATAGAGATCTTTCACACCCTTGACTAAATTTTATTCCAAGGTAATAAAAAATTTTATGGTTATCGAGAATGGCACTGATCTGATAAGTTATTTTTCAGCCATGGCATTTTTGTGTATATAAAGGTTATTGATTTTTGTGTGTTGATTTCATATTTTACAACTTTGCCAAACTTTCTTGTGAGTTTCAATAATCTCTTGGTGGAGTCTTTTGGTTTCCCAATATTTAGGATCATGCCATCTGCAAACAAATTATTGGACTTTCTCCTTTCTAATTTGTTTTCCTTTGATTTCTTTTTCTTGCATTATTGCCATGGCTAAAACTGTCAGTAGTGTATTGAACAGCAGTAGTGAGGGAGAGCAACTTTGGTTTCAGATCTTAGTGGAAATGCTTCCACGATTTCCCATTCAATATGATGTTGGTTGAAGATTTGTCATATATTGCCTTGATTGTGATAAGGAATGTTCCTTCTATTCCCAACTTGCTTAAGGTTTTTATAATGAAAGGCTGTTTTTTATCAAATACTTTCTCTTCATCTATTGATCATCATGTGGTTTTTATTCTTTAGTTTGCCAGTGTCACATATCACATTTATTGATTTGCATATGTTGAACTATCCCTGCATACCATAGGTACATTCCACTTGGTCCAGGTAAATTATCTTTATGATCTGTTGTTGGATTTTATTAGCTAGTATTTTGTTGAGAATTTTGGGATCTGTGGTTATCAGAGATATTGTTCTTTAATTCTCTTTCTCTATTGTATCATTTTCTGGTTTAGAAAATAAGGTGACACTTATCAAACAGAAGGAGTTTGGGAATACTCTTCTCTTTCAATTGCTTTGAATAGCTTAAGGAGAATTGGAATTAGTCTTTTTTTTTTTTTTTTTTTTTGGACAGGTAGCATGGACAGTGAGAGAGAGACAGAGAGAAAGGTCTTCCTTTGCCATTCGTTCACCCTCCAATGGCCGCCGCAGCTGGCATGCTGAAGCTGGGAGCCAGGTGTGGGGAGCAATTCGGACTATACTGTTACTGGAATTAAGACTTATTCTATGCATCTGCTCTCCCACAATATGGCACTGGGAGAGAAGTAAACAGCTTCCGCACAGCTGCCTCCAGTTCAACCAATAAACTGTAGGACTTGCTCCTGATTGGAGAGCAGCGTACTCGGCGTGTGGGCAGCCGAGTTAGGATTGGCGGAGGAGGACTGTAAAGGAGGAGAGAGACGGCATGCACCAGGAACATCTATGGGGAACATCTAAGGGAACCCGTGCAGCCCCCGAGAAAGCCGGCCGGCGGTGTGCCGCTCCCCTGCGGAAGTGGGGAATGCGGCCAGGGGGAACTGCCCTTCCACGGAGGTGGAAGGGATAGTAGCCAACCCGGGAAGAACCAGCAGCAAACCCGGGGAGGGCCGAGCAGACGAAAGAACAGCGCAGGGTCCTGTGTTGCTCCTCCACGAAGAGGGGGAGCGACATAATGGTGCCGTGACTAGGATATGAAGCCTAGGCAGGGTTCAGTGTCGTTCCTCCACAAAGAGGGGGAGCGACAGCCAGGTGCCTCTTCTGGTTTCCCATGGGGTGCAGGGCCCAAGCACATGGGCCATCCTCCACTGCACTCCCGGGCCATAGAAGAGAGCTGGCCTGGAAGAGGGGCAACTGGGACAGAATCCGGCACCCCAACTGGGACTAGAACCCGTTGTGCCGGTGCCACAAGGCAGAGGATTAGCCTATTGAGCCACGGCGCTGGCCAATTAGTTCTATTTTTAAAAGTCTGGTAGAATTTAGCAGTGAAGCTTTCTGGTCTTGGGCTTTTCTTTGGAGGGTTTTTGTTACTGATTCAATATCTGTTTTGGTTTTTGGTTTGTTTAGGTTTTCTATATGTCTTCATGGCTCAATTTTTTTACCTAGCATGTGTCTTGATTTCTTCCAGGTTTTCTAATTTGTTGGTCATTGCATGTGATGCCCACATTCTATATTGCAGTGCTAATCTAAGTTTTCAGTGTTTCACTTCCAAACTAGTTTCCTGCTTAATATCTCTGAGAAGCATGGGGTAGTGGCTCAAATTCTTAAGTTCCTTTCACCTAAATGCAAGATCTACTACTTATTAGGGGACCTGAGAGCCTGGTCCAGCCATAGCTGTTGCAGACATTTAGAGAGTGAACCAACATATGCAAGACCTCTCTTCCTCTCTCTCTTCACCCACTTTCTGTGTGTTTCTCTGCCCTTTCTAAAATCCTTTTAAAAGTTATTTACTTCTTTATTTGAAAGTCACAGAGAGAGAGAGAGAGAGAGACAGAGAGACAGAGAGAGATCTTCCATCATCTGTTTCACACCCCTGGTTTCTCCAATGGCCGGTGTAGGGCCAGGTTGAAACCAGGAGCATCTTTTGAGTCACCCATGGGGGTGGCAGGAGCCCAAGTCCTTGGGCCATCTTCCACTCTATCAGGCCATTAGCATGAAGCTAAATCAGAAGTGGAACAAGTGTGACTTGAACTGGTGCCTATATAGGATGCCAGTATAACAGATGGCAGCTTTGCATACTGCAGCACACCGTCCTCCTCTCTGCCTTTCAAATAAACAAATCTTTAAAAAAGAAATGAAAATGTCCTTAAGATAGTAAAAGTCATCATGATTGAGCACTGAGGAATCTATTGAAATGATTACATTTTAAAAGATTTATTTATATATTTGAAAGGCAGTGTTAGAGTGAGAAAGGGAGAGACTGATCTTCCTTCTGGTTTGTTCTCCAAAGTGGCTGCAATGACTGGGGCTAGACCAGGCTGATCTCATGAGATAGGAGCTTCTTCCAGATATCACATGGGTTCAGGGGCCCAAGCATTTGGGCAAGCCTTTGCTGCTTTCCCAGACACATTAGCAGGGAGCTGGATAAGTTTGGAGCATCAATATCTATGACATCTTCCTTGCAGTACAAGGATATAGAGCCCATCTGGCACAATTTACGTCCTATATATGGGTGGGCCAAGTATAACAGCTTCCAACTCTCAAGGTTTGGACTAGATGGGTTCTGAGGAATCGTGTTATAACAGATATTAATCCATAACTCCTGGTTTAAGCTTTTGTTAGCAGATTATGCTGTGACTACTTTGGGTCTCTGGATTGTCACCAGTGAAGGCATCCAGATTAATAGTAATGAAATCAACAGTCAGCAGAATGGTGTCCAGCTGAACTTAAATGGTTTTTCTTTATTATTGTTAGAATAGTGACCTCCTGCTGTACCCTGGCATCTGGACATAGACAGCAGACATTGGAAGCCATCCCCTTTGCCAAATGGAGTATGCCAAGTTTGGGTCCATCATCTATTAAGGAGGCCTTAGTAGCCATTCTCATGTTTTACTGTTCTATATCCATGGCCAAAGTCCTACTAGATAACAAGGTTTGGAGAATCACAGGCTCAAGGTGTGTAGGTGACTGTTTTTCCAGTATAGCACAATTAATAGAAATCTAATTTAATTTTACTGGCACATAGCAAGGTTCCAAGAGAGGTTATTCCTTGCATCATAGCCCTTGAGAAGCAGTGGATATCACAAATGATCCAGAGAATTTAGAAGGCATATGAGCTCCACGAGTGAAGAAGTCACTGAGAGCACTAAGGATAGTGCCTACAGAATTCAATTTGACTTTTCATTGGAAGGGGGGCCATATAAGCTGGACTGATTTGTAGCATCCATGACAATTAATTTTTTAAATGAGACATGCATTGCACCAAAACCCAGGAAGGACTAAAAGGTATTAGCATTGTATGTTCTTCACAAGTGTGTCAAATAGTCTCATGAAGGGAGGAAGTCATCAATGTGATATATTCTTGTGCTCCTGATAAAAGCTGGGTACAGTTAAATTCTTTGCAAAAATTATGTTTGATGGCCAAGTCAATGAGATGCTCATGTATACCCTAGAAAAAGTGTCTTTCCAAAGTGAAGGCAAACTAGACTGAGGAGCTGTTGGAAAAGCTTTGAGCAAAAACACATTTGCCACTTTTGTAATAGTTAAGACAGGTCATTTATCTACTAAGAGGCATCAGATATGTTAATATTAGATATAAAGTATGGTGGACATAATCGATGGCATATAGCATTAAGATTTTAGTAATCTACCATGAGATGCCATTTACTTTTTTCCAGATTCAACAGGTAAAATTGGGCTGCCAAGTGGGAAACAGCTGGAATAATCACCTTTTTGTTTATTAAGTTTAATGTAATACATTTTAATGCATGAAGACATTGAGTTTCCTTTTATTATGTCATCTTAATTATTTTAGTTTGGGACCTGTGGAGTGTTATTTTCCCTAGTTAAGTTGTAGCTTAACATTTGTATTTTAATAATTACTTGCTGTGTTAGGCCATCTCTCCCACCTGTGGGAATTTTTGAGTACAACTGACTATTGGAAATTTAGGTAATACTATAATTAAAATGAGATGTACCAAATAAATAATTTTTTTCTTCTGATACATATTTTGGAACTTTTCTAAAATGGTATTGAGCACCCTGTTTAAATTTAGGGGGATTCCCTGGGTAAGACTGTTATTTGAGCCAAATTACTGATTACTTCTATGAAAATCTGTGAATAAGTGCATCTAGAACCTGGAAAAGTTGATGTCTTATGTTGAAGAGACATAAGAATCAATGTCTTTTTATCTTTTTTAAATTATATAATTACAAATAAGTTTTAGACGACAAAAAGGATGAAATGTACTTTATATTATACATTTTCTTTCTTTAGGTTTTTAAGACTTCTTAGGGCTGGCACTTGGTGTGGGCAGAGGCCCACACACTTGGGCCATCTTTTGCTGCTATTTTCCCAGGTTCAATAGCAGGGAGCTGGATCAGGAGTGGAGAGACTGGGACACAAACTGGCACAACTATGGGATACCATTCCCATCTAGTAAAACTTGATCAGATAACACTGGTTGCTTCTATTAGTGATAAGTAGCTCAAGCTTGACCTCAAATTTAGTCCTTGTAGGATCCTGAATTAGTTTCAGTCTGTGATCCTCACTCTCTTTATATCTTAGGGACTATATTTTTCATTATTGATTCAGTAAAATCAAGTGTTAGAGCTCCTATTTCTAAGTGCTTGAAATTATAAATGCTGGTCAGAAGGTGTATTTAGGGTTTGGTGCCATGGCTCACTTGGTTAATCCTCCACCTGTGGCACTGGCGTCCCATATGGGCACCAGGTTCTAGTCCTGGTTACTCCTCTTCCAGTCCAGCTCTGTGCTGTGGCCAGGGAAGGCAGTGGAGGATGGCCCAAGTGCGTGGACCCCTGCACCCCCATGAGAGACCAGGAAGATGCACCTGGCTCCTGGCTTTGGATCAATGCAGCACTGGTGACAGCGGCCATTTGGGGAGTGAACCAACACAAGGAAGACCTTTCTGTCTCTCTCTGTCTGTAACTCTACCTGTCAAATAAAAACAAAGGTGTATTTAAAATCAGTGAGAGAAAATGAATTGTAAAAGATCAATCAACAACAATTGAGTGTTGCATGCTGCCTTCCCACTTTCTTCTCAGGAATCCCCACAGAATTTTCCAGCATAATTCTAAAATCAGCAACTCCTGCTGTCAGAAGTGTGTGGCTACCACTGTGGGGAGCAATAATTTTTAGAAAGGACAAGGGAATTCACTATTTCATGATACTATTCTTGTTTGATGCCTACAACTTCATTTTCTGTTTACATTGTATGATGCTGGGAACTAAGTAATAATTTTATTCTGGGTCTGAGGTGAAGTTATGTAAGATTGAAGTTCAAGACTGAGGTCCTTCAATTTGCAGAATGAAGTCACTGAAAGGCAATTACCAGATAAGTGCTGATACAGGCATTTGCAAGGCACAATTCATACACTATACATAGAAAAAATGACCAGTAGCTGTGGGCCAACAGTCAATGGCCCATGAGACCATCACTCAAATCCTTAAGAGTTTGTCTATAATTTCATGGCAATTCTCATTTAGACTAGAAGAGGAGTAAAAGCAGGAGCTCCATGATACCCTAATATTTGTCTCTTGCCTAATTTGTGTCAGAAACCACTACTTAAGTGCAGTTTTTTTTTTTTAAATATAGCTTTGTTAAAAATATACAGATAACTGGATGTGATGGATAGATGAATTCAGGATGTTTTGGGTAAAGAATTTCTAGATAGTGCAGTTTTAAATATTCACAAAGACTTTACAAGGCATTCACCCTGTTTTCCAGCCATATTAATGCACCAAATTATTACTATTTTACTGTAAAATATAATCCATTGATGGTCCACAAATTATTTTAATAGGTAAGATCAAGCATCATTTTAAAATCTAGTCTGTTATATACTTGGTACCTGGGCTATGCTTCTGCGCACTGTATTCTTTTTCTCTTTAACTTTTATTTAATAAATATAAATTTCCAAAGTACAGCTTTTGGATTACAATGGCTTCCCCCCCCATAACTTCCCTCCCACCTGCAGCCCTCCCATCTCTGGCTCCTTCTCCCATTCCATTCACATCAAGATTCATTTTCAATTATCTCTATATACAGAAGATCAATTTAGCATATATTAAGTAAAGATTTCAACAGTTTGCACCCACACAGAAACACAAAGTGTAAAGTACTGTTTGAGTACTAGTTATAGCATTAATTCACATTGAACAACATATTAAGTACAGAAATCCTACATGGTGAGTAAGTGCACGGTGACTCCTGTTGTTGATTTAACTATTGACAGTCTTGTTTATGGCATCAGTAATCACCCTAGGCTCTTGTCATGTGTTGCCAAGGCTGTGGAAGCCTTTTGAGTTCACCGACTCCGATCTTACTTAGACAAGGTCATAGTCAAAGTGGAAGTTCTCTCCTGCCTTCAGAGAAAGGTAGCTCCTTCTTTGAAGGCCTGTTCTATTCATTGAGATATCACTCACAGGGATCTTTTATTTAGGCTTTTATTTCTTATTTTTTTAATTTTTTTTTCCAGTGTGTCTTGGTTTTTCATGCCTAAAATACTCTCATGGGCTCTTCAGCCAGATCCAAATGCCTGAAGGGCTGATTCTGAGGCTAGAGTGCTGTTTAGGACATCTGCCATTCTATGAGCCTGCTGTGTATCCCGCTTCCCATGTTGGATAGTTCTCTCCTTTTTAATTCTATCAGTTAATATTAGCAGATACTAGTCTTGCTTATGTGATCCCTTTGACACTTAATCCTATCATTATGATCAATTGTGAACTGAAATTGATCACTTTGACTAGTGACATGGCATTGGTACATGCCACCTTGATGGAATTGAATTGGAATCCCCTGGTACGTTTTTAACTCTACCATTTGGGGCAAGTCTGATTGAGCATGTCCCAGATTGTACATCTCCTCCCTCTCTTATTCACACTTTTATATTTAACAAGGACCACTTTTCAGTTAAAGTTAAACACCTAAGAATAATTGTGTGTTAATTAAAGAGTTCAACCAAAGTATTAAGTAGAACAAAAAAGTACTAAAAGGGATAAAGTATTAAGTTGTTCATCAATAGTTAGGAAAAGGGGTGATCAAGTCACTGTTTCTCAAAGTGTCTGTTTCACTTCAACAGGCTTCCTTTTAGGTGCTTGGTTAGTTGTCACAGATCAGGGAGAACATATGATATTTGTCCCTTTGGGACTGGCTTAATTCACTCAGCATGATGTTTTCCAGATTCCTCCATTTTGTTGCAAATGACCAGATTTCATTGTTTTTGACTGCTGTGTAGTATTCTATAGAGTACATGTCCCATAATTTCTTTATCCAGTCTACTGTTGATGGGCATTTGGGTTGATTCCAGGTCTTAGCTATTGTGAATTGAGCTGCAATAAACATTATGGTGCAGACATCTTTATTATTTGCCAATTTAATTTCCTTTGAGTAAATTCCAAGGAGTGGGATGGCTGGGTTGAATGGTAGGGTTATATTCAGGATTCTGAGGAATCTCCAGGCTGACTTCCATAGTGGCTTGACCAGTTTGCATTCCCACCAACAGTGGGTTAGTGTCCCTTTTTCCCCACATCCTCGCCAGCATCTGTTGTTGGTAGATTTCTGTATGTGAGCCATTCTAACCAGGGTGAGGTGAAACCTCTAAGGTCTAATTGATAGGCAAAGATTCTGTTTATAGGAGCTTTTTTCTAAGTTTTTTAAAAAAAATTATTTGAAAGTATTGTATATAGAGGAGAGACCCAGAGAGATCTCCCTTCTGCTTGTTCACATCACAGATGGCTGCATTGAGCAGTGCCAGGAAAGAATGAGGTCAGGAACCAAGATCTTCACCTGGATCTCCCACATTGGTAGCATTTGCCCAAATATTTGGATCATCTTCCATTGCTTTTCTCAGGCCATCAGCAGGAAGCTAGATCAAAAGCAGAACAGCCAGAACATGACCCAGTGCTCATATGGGGTGCTTGTCTTGCAGACGGCAGGTTTACTTGCTATGTGACAATGCTGGCCCTGTTTTATGGGAACTTCGAAATGAAATTTTGAAGTTGTATGCATTGTAGTTTGCATGTAATTCAACTTTCTGCCATACTTACTGATATATATCAGCATTTGATGTAGGACAAATCAGAAAACACAATGGCTTAACAAATAGCCATTTGATTTGCAGTTCTGACTCTGAGTTATGGGCTGTACTCAGCTGGGCAGTTCCTATGATCAGTCCAGGAGCAGAAATGAGAGTTTAGTCATCTGGGGAACTGATTGAGGCTTCACTTAAGTGTCTGGGGTTGTGGTGAATCTTGGCTATATATTATCTCTTTTTTTCTTTTTTTGACAGGCAGAGTTAGTGAGAGAGAGAGAGACAGAGAGAAATGCCTTCCTTCCATTGGTTCACCCCCCAAATGGCTGCTATGGCCAGCATGCTGTGCTGATCCAAAGCTAGGAGACAGGCACTTCCTCCTGGTCTCCCATGTGGGTGCAGGGCCCAAGCACTTGGGCCATCCTCCACTGCCTTCCCAGGCCACAGCCGAGAACTGGAGTGGAATAGGAGCAACTGGGTCAGAACCAGCACCCCAACTGGGACTGTCACCTGGAATACCAGTGCCACGGGTGGAGGATTAACCTAGTGAGCCACGGCGCCAGCCTACATACTATCTCTTCAACAGGCAGGCCCCAGGGTTTTTCAGAAGATAACTGTCAGAAAAAGAAAAGCTGAGAAGGCAAATACTTTACAAATTGTCTATTTCTGGGGCTGGTTCTGTGACATAGCAAGTAAAGACACCGCCTGCAGTGCCAGCATCTCATATGGGTGTCAGTTCATGACTCAGCTGCTCCACTTCTGATCCAGCTCTTGCTACAGCCAGGAAAAACAGTAGAAGATGGCCCAAGTCCTTTGGCCCCTGCTCCCTTGTGGGAGACCTGAAAGAAGCTCCTGGTTCATATCTTTGGATCTACACAGCTCCAGCCATTGCAGCCATCTGGGGAGTGAACCTGCAGTTCGAAGACCTCTCTTTACTCCTCCTTCTCTCTCTCTCTCTCTCTCTCTCTCTCTTTTCTCTGCCTCTCCTTCTCTCTTTGTGTAACTCTTTCATATAAATAAATATTTTAACAAATTGTCTATTTCTATCACATTTACTGGTATCTCATGGGGTAAATCAATTGAAATGGTGAAATTCAGGGTCTTTTTCAAAAAGATTTATTTATTCATTTGAAAGAGTTACACACAGAGAGAGGGAGAGGCAGAGAGAGATAGAGAGCTCTTCCATCTGCTGGTTCACTCCCCAGTTGGCTGCAATGGCCAGAGTTGTGCCAATCCAAAGCCAGGGTCCAGGAGATTCTTCTGGGTCTTCCACATGGGTACAGGGGCCCAAGGACTTGGGCCATCTTCTACTGCTTTCCCAGGCCATAGCAGAAAGCTGGATCAGAAGTGGGGCAGCTGGGAATCAAACCAGTGCCTATATGGGATGCCAGTCTGCAGGTGGCAGTTTTACCCACTAGGCCACAGTGCCAGCCCCAATCCAGGGTTTTGTGAAGGGATGAATACAGCGAAAGGTGCTACTTGGAATCATTACTGGTAAAGTGCACTGCATTAAATATACATTATGTGTATTTGTTAACTTTCTTTAGTATAAACTTTAATAACAACATAATGTTTATCTCTGATAACCTTATTCATTTGAACACTCAACTTTTCTTTTTACTTTTACATTATTATTTTACAAAATTTGTAGATAATGCTTTCGTTAAACCAATGATAACTTCTGTTTAATCTCTGCCACTTAATATAGGTGGGTGCATTTTCCTATGTATTTCTATTTTTAGAGGTTTATTCCTCCACAGTGAAGCTGATGTTTTCTTGGTTAATGTATTTATTATTCTTTATTCATTCTATTATATCCTTTTTTCCCCACTGTTCAGTGCAGAAGGAAACCAGAGGGTTTTTTTTTTTTTTTTAAGATTTAATTTATTTATTGAAAGAGTTGCAGAGAGAGAAAGTCTTCTATCTGCTGGCTCACCCTCCAAATTACTGCAAAGGCCGGAGCTCAGCCGATCCAAAGCCAAGACCCAAGAGCTTCTGGGTCTCCCATGCAGGTG